>NW_009648955.1:1691800-1766235 GCF_000708025.1 Charadrius vociferus
CCCTCTCCCTCTCTTTCCTCCTATTTTAATCTACTGCAGGTAAAAAATGCAGATGACAAGAAGCATAAACTGTCAGTGGAGCCCTGGTATAAATGGCAGACGTCTTGTAGACTTCAGTGGGTGTTACATTCACTCATGCCAGGACTACACTTATTTCAAAAGTTAAGAAACTGGGGCAGTGGGGGAAGAATTCTGGCATTACTACTATCCTTCTTACTATGTTTTTATTTTGTTCACTTCTTACATCACATTTCATGTTTTTCACTGTATGTTGTGAATCAAGAGAGCTACCCCTGAGCCCTGGACTTGGAGAGCTAAACTTCTCCAGATAGGAAACAACTTGTGTTTTCCAAAGCCCAGTCAACAAAACTCGTCTAAGTTGTTACAAAACCCACAAAACACCTCTTCAAGTGTATAAGATTTTCTCTTTGTATGTCCCAAATGGTTTGAAAAGAACTCTACCAGAATAGAAACAAATAGGGTAACATATTTTAGGGAGCTGAAATGGCCTGAAAAAAAGGTCTCTCTTCCACAATTATTAATTTCCAGGGTCGTAATCTGCAAAGGAAGCCAACTATGTCCATAAACTCTTTCCTTCATTTCCTCAAACCACCCTTTATTCATCTGTCATGAAGGTCAGAGAGTAGAGGAAGATGTGTCATGCTAGCTGTTGAGAAGGCTCCTTCAAAAACCCAAAGTGGTCTTGTGTGGGGAAAAATCCTTAAAGAATGAGCATGAATTCACATCACATGGTAATTTAGCTTACCTGAGCCCAGGGTCTGGAAAAGAAAGCAGGAAAACACAACTGTTTTTCTCTAAACTCACTGATTCCTACCATCACTGAGTGAATAAACAATAGGGTCTTTTATTAGCCAGACAAAAGAAGAAATGATATTTTAACCAATAGAGTTCAGACTTAAGAAATATAATTCCATTTATTTCATACTCAAGCCATTATCTTTTTAAAACAAATTAGAAACTATTTCAAATGGATCATTATAAAATAGTGTCTGAATCATGGGATTGTCAGCACCAATTTGTCTTGTAAATTCATTCAGTCTGTGCCTAAGTAATTACCTCTAATTCCAATTCAGGCATCATGGTCCTTGATAAATACATAACTAAGGGTCCAGCAGAGTGTTGTGGCATTCGGTCAATAGCTATCTAATACAGGGGCACACACAGCTCTGAATTGCAAAGGTGAAGGAGAGGAGTGTGTTTGCATGCACATGGGCAAACTGAAGGCTGGGTTAATAAAGTCTGTTCTGTGGGAATGTAACACTTCCATTTTACGCTGATAGGCACCAAATGATGAAGGTAATTAAAGACTTGAAAGATATTAAAAAGTAAGGTTGTACTGCCAGACCACTCCTTTCCATTTCCTTTGCTTTAACTATTTCTATCCCTCTTCTCCTTGTGCATTCAAGCACTTAAGTGACTCCTGTATGGAAAGGATACCTGCAAGATTTCTTTGCAAGAATGAGGAAACACTCTTGCATTTATCCTTTTGATTATGGCTTTTAATTATGCCTCAGTCACACTCCAGAGCAAAAAAGTTACAGTAAAAGAGGTAAGGATTTTCAGTGTAACAGCTGATGCCTTTCCCCCCTGACCTCCCTCTACTGGAAGTGGCTCTTTCCAAAAATTCAGGAATCACAGAACAGCCTAAACCAAAATGTTGTAGTACTGTTGGAATTTATAAATAAGGAAGATCACAGGCATGAGCGAGGCAAGGGAGAATATATCCTAGCAGACCAGCTGATTTTGCTGGATACTGTGTCTCCCGACGAGCTTTGCTTCTTGTTGAAAATTGAAAAGAAAAGGACAGACTGATACTCCACTGAACATTTCTTTTAGAATAAACATAACTGATAAAACTACCAGGGATGGAGCTAAAAGGTTTCCTTAATTAAAAAAACAACACTGCCTTTCTCAATGAGGTGTTAATTTAGACTTTGGTATTTACTCTGGTAGGAAATGGTGGTATTTGGGTTTTAAGAAGAGGCCCACAGGGGTATGGAAAGGGAAATGGGAGAAGGAGCTCAAGCTCCCTTCCTGTCAGTCAGCCCATGCCCCTGCTAGAGGGTGAGGGTGAGAGCAGAAGCTGTGAGCGCACGTTGGGTCCCTCAAATCCCCCCTTTTCCAGCCATCCCAATCCTCTGCAGGGCTTCACCTCTGGCAATAAAAAAGAGGGATTACAGGTATACCTGTGCCTGGTGGGGGGTTATCAGAGCAGCTGTAGCTCCTCAGCAGGGCAGAGGTACAGGTGGACTTCTGCCTGCCGCCTGCAGACCTGTTTGATCAGACACCAGCAAACAATGGCAAACTGCAGTTGGGGGTGGTCTGCATGGCCTTTCACTTTTACTGGGACTGCAGACTTCCCTGGTGCAATGCATACTCCAAATAAAATGAACAGAAGGGTTGATTTTGTCTTTCACTAAGCTAGGCTTTACTGGACCCTAAACGGGGAGCTTCTCATTCAGAAATTGTGAGAAAGGATCTTAGTTTTTGGCCCAGATTTTTGTGAAGGCTCTCATTATCTATCTCTTCAATCATGTTTTTAACTTCTGTTATTAAATGATGATAAACTACATGATGTCTGATTTACTTTATTTTCACTACACAACATATTTCACTTGTAGGTTAATGCAGGCTTGGGTGACAATGAAGTATTTAGATCAAATTTCCAATTGTATTTCCCTCTCTGTCAGCAACAGATAGTTCTGCAGGAAATCACCGTTAAGTAAAAGTAGGGATACCGTCCCACATACACCCATCTTTCCTGAGATACTCCTTTTCAATGTTCTTTACTATGGAATTACCTCATTCCTTCCATTTCTCTTTTCTGTGCCTGTAATCCTGGCTGCCTTAGCCTTCTTTTTAAACAGAGACATAATAGACTCAGATTTATTCCATTGCTGCTTGTATTACTAAAAAACATGCTCTGAGCAAAAGTGGTGGTCTTTCCATACCATATAGTGGTCTAAATGCTGGGACAAATTCCAGAGCTATACTTTTCTGTTTTGTTGGGAGAAATCTAAACAAGGCATAAGGAAACTCAGCTGCAGAACGTATCAGCTTATAACAGGACTGAAGTTCGCCCATTGTGCTTAGTTTCTGGAAAACCAATCCAAAGCAAACCTAATAACTCCCCTCCTTCCAAACTTCGGTGAAGAGCGCCTCAGGGTACAGCTGGTGTGCTTGCTCAGTGTCTCATTTATGTGGGCTGCTCTTTTCTTTGTGAAATGCTCTAGCAGTTGTTTCGTTGCAGATAGGTATTGCTGTTGCCATGCTGTGCAAATACCTGCAGTTGCTGTATTTCTCTGCCCTACACTGAAATGATACATTTCCCAAATCAAATGTGTTAACTAATTATTCACTCGAGGGGAAAAAATAAAGAAAAAAAAAAGATTAAATTAAGAAAGAAAGCTCTTGAGCAAAATTACATCAGTAGTGGTGTTGGGGGTAGGACATGAAAGGCCAGAATGCATATTTTAAAGGAGTATGGAAGTACTTGAATTATGTGGATGCTTTACTTGGGGTGTTGCAACACAGCTCCCTTCAGCCGGAGCAGAATGAACTGGTATCAAGCACTGGAGCTACTTGCTTGATATCTGAGATGATGCTGAAATCAAAACCAGACTCAAGAAATAGAGCTGGTCACATTTTCCAACCTGAGATATCAGTGACGGTTCAGATTTTTAAATAGAAAAATCCTAGTGATTTTATTTGATATGTTTTCACAGAATCACAGAATCACAGAACCACAGAATGGTTAGGGTTGGAAGGGACCTCTGGAGATCATCTAGTCCAACCCCCCTGCCAGAGCAGGGTCACCTACAACAGGTTGCACAGGATGGCGTCCAGGCGGGTTTTGAATGTCTCCAGAGTGGGAGACTCCACCACCTCTCTGGGCAGCCTGTTCCAGTGCTCCACTACCCTCAAAGTAAAGAAGTTCCTTCTCATGTTAAGATGGAACTTCCGATGTTCAAGTTTATGCCCATTCCCCCTCGTCCTATCACTGGGCGCCACTGAAAAAAGACTACTCCCATCCCCCTGGCATCCTCCCATTAAGTATTTGTATGTATTAATAAGATCCCCCCTCAATCTTCTTTTCTCTAGACTAAAGAGACCCAAGTCCCTCAGCCTTTCCTCATAAGAAAGGTGCTCCAGTCCCCTAATCATCTTCGTTGCCCTTTGCTGGACCCTCTCCAGCAGTTCCCTGTCTTTCTTGAACTGGGGAGCCCAGAACTGGACACAGTACTCCAGATGCGGTCTCACCAGGGCAGAGTAGAGGGGGAGGATGACCTCCCTCGACCTGCTGGCCACACTCTTCTTGATGCACCCCAGGATGCCATTCGCCTTCTTGGCCGCCAGGGCACATTGCTGGCTCATGGTCATCCTGTTGTCCACCAGGACTCCCAGGTCCCTCTCCACAGAGCTGCTCTCCAGGAGGTCAGCCCCCAACCTGTACTGGTGCATGGGGTTATTCCTCCCCAGGTGCAGTACCCTACACTTACCCTTATTGAACTTCATAAGGTTTCTTTCTGCCCAACTCTCCAGCCTGGCGAGGTCACGCTGTAAGGCAGCACAGCCTTCTGGCGTGTCAGCCACTCCTCCCAGTTTTGTGTCATCAGCAAACTTGCTGATGGTACACTCTATCCCTTCATCCAGATCATTGATGAATATGTTGAACAAAACTGGGCCCAGTACTGACCCCTGAGGGACACCACTTGTTACTAACCTCCAACTAGACTCTGCGCCACTAACCACAACCCTCTGAGCTCTATCTGTGAGCCAGTTCTCAATCCACCTCACCGTCCATTCATCTAAGCCACACTTCCTAAGCTTTCCTGTGAGGATGATGTGGGAGACAGTGTCGAAAGCCTTGCCAAAGTCAAGGTAGACAACATCCACTGCCCTCCCCTCATCCACCCATCTAGTTACTTTGTCATAGAAGGCTATCAGATTAGTCAGACATGACTTCCCCTTGGTGAATCCATGTTGACTACTTCTGATAATCTTCTTTTCATCCAGGTGCTTTGAGATGACTCCCAGAACAAGCTGCTCCATCATCTTCCCAGGGATGGAGGTGAGGCTGACCGGCCTGTAGTTTCCCGGGTCATCCTTCCTGCCCTTTTTGAAGACTGGAGTGACATTGGCTATCCTCCAGTCCTCAGGCACCTCACCTGTCCTCCAGGACCTTTCAAAGATAATGGAGAGAGGCCCAGCAATGACTTCCCCCAGCTCCCTCAGCACACGAGGGTGCATCCCATCAGGCCCCATGGATTTATGTATATCCAATTTATCTAACTGATCTTTAACGTGCTCCTTGTCAACCAAGGGATAGTCTTGTTTCCCCCAGACTTTCTCTGTTACCTGCAAAGTCGGGGTCTCACAAGGACTGGCCCGAACAGTGAAGACAGAAGCAAAGAAGGCATTTAGCAACTCCGCCTTCTCTGCATCATCCGTCACCACAGCACCTGTCTCATTCAACAACGGGCCCACATTTTCCCTAGTTTTCCTTTTGTCTCCTATATACTTAAAGAAACCCTTCCTGTTGGCCTTGACATCCCTCGCCAGGTTCAATTCCAAGGCTGCCTTGGCTTTCCTTGTTTCCTCCCTGCATACCCTGACAGCATTCTTGTATTCCTCCCAAGCAGTCAGCCCCTTCTTCCACCTATTGTAAACTCCCTTCTTCCACCTGAGCCTTTTCAGAAGGTCCCTGCTCAGCCAAGCAGGTCTCCTTCTCCCCTTGCCTGATTTCTTTCTCTTTGGGATGCACTGATCCTGAGCTTGGAGGAGGTGACGCTTAAATAGCAGCCAGCTCTCTAGAGCCCCCTTACCCTCTAGAGCCCTTTCCCATGGGATTTGCCCAAGCAATTCTTTGAAACGATCAAATTTAGCCCTCCTGAAGTTTAGGGTTTCAACTCTACTTGTCATTTTGTCTATTCTACACTTAATCCTGAACTCTATCTTCTCATGATCGCTGCAGCCCAGTCTGCCCCCAACCTTTACATCCTCCACCAGTCCCTCTTTGTTTGTGAGTATCAGGTCCAGTAAAGCACCTCTCCTTGTAGGTTCCTCCACCACCTGAGTCAAAAAGTTGTCATCAATGCACTGGAGGAACCTCCTGGACTGTACGTGCCCAGCTGTGTGGCCTTCCCAGCAGATATCAGGGTAGTTGAAGTCCCCCATGAGAATCAAGGCCTGTGATTGTGAGGCGATTCTCACCTGTCTGTAGAAGGCCTCATCAACTTCCCCATCCTAATCAGGTGGCCTGTAATAGACACCCACAACTGTGTCTCTCATATTACCCTGCCCCTTGATCCTTACCCACAAGCTCTCAACTTGCTCATCATCTGTTCCCAGGGGGCCTGTAGTTTCCCGGGTCATCCTTCTTGCCCTTTTTGAAGACTGGAGTTACACTGGCTATCCTCCAGTCCTCAGGCACCTCACCTGTCCTCCAGGACCTTTCAAAGATGATGGAGAGCGGCCCAGCAATGACTTCCCCCGGCTCCCTCAGCACCCGAGGGTGCATCCCATCAGGATTCTTTCAATCCAGTTTGTTCTGTAGTTTTTAATTTTTTTTTTAATCTCCACAGCAGCTGGGGAACTGTTTATACAGCTTAGTGGGCACTTAAACACTCTCCAGTTTGGTCAGCCAGCTCTAGTAAATAACATGAAGGCACAGTGGACTGTCAGACTTTGTGGTTTCCTTCAAGTCCCATTTGAAATATTCATTGTAGATAACAGCTTAGTACATGGCTACCAATTGTTAATAAGGTAATGTGGGAGACTGTAAGTTGCCAGGTTATTGTGGATAGGGATGCACTGTTCTTACAGACTTTTCATAAAGGGAAATAAGACAGAATATTTCATAAAATAGTTAATTGTATCTCAGCCATCCTGATAGGCTCTTTGGCTTTTATTTGAAAGCTCTCACTTAGCTTTTTCTCTCTGACAGTGATCCTAAATGATTATCCTCACTGAAAATGAGTAAAGGAAAATACTTGCCTTTCAGTACTTCAAAATGTGATCAGGTAAAACTAGATCTCCAGCATTTTTGAAAGCTTTTGTAAAATAAAAAGGAACCCAATGCTCTTGGTCTACAGAGTAACCAGATGCAATGGTCCATCTGAATACACAGCTACCCTTCTCACTGCTTCTGTGTCTAGTTTTACTTCTGGTAGAAGCCAGAATGCATTGAAGGAAGAGGGTCCACTCAGATCTTGTCCTGACACCAAGTCAGTATCTAATATGGGCTGTAGAGCTGTGAGTATTTTACAATTGTGTGATTTAGGTGTACTTCAGGATCCACCCTAGACCCTATGACTCAGAAGACTTTTAGAACTTGGGCTGCTATGGAGCTATGGACCTGAGAAACAGCACTGCCAGGTCTTCCACCTCTGCTTTATTGTTAGCTCAGCAAGGAGACAATTTATGGGTGTTAATAAACTTGGAAGTTCATTTCACTGAGCATTTTAAGGACAAGGATGATGCAAGATAGAACCCCCCCTTTTTAAGCCTAGTGAGTGAAGTAAAACATTTATGTTCAAAGACTAATTAAAAATTGAGTTTAGCCCATTGTCCAAAGCGTCTCCCAGGACTAAGATGTTCAAGACTAATGAATAAAAGGAAGCAGAGGAATATTGCACTAGGCAGAATAATCAATAAGAACACCACATGTAATACTTTTGGAGTCATTCCCTTAAAAGATCAAAAAAACATGAAACGAGAAACTCCTAGAACTCCCACAGACTGTCATCTTCTCATATTATAAGTCTGAAGGGCTTTTTGGTTTTGTGAGGATTTGAACAAGATGCAGATTTAAAATCACCTTCTTTCACTAACTAAGGAGTAATAGCAATCCTTAAAACCAAGAAAATAATTGTAATAAAACTAACAAATTCTCGACTTTGTGGAAGCACCAGGATTTCTATGTTGGATCCTTTTTTCAGCTCTTCAGCCTTTCATCTATTTGTCTGCCAACAGGCAGTTAAAGAGAGAGCATTTCATAGTTTTAGGATATACCTTTAACAGCAGCTTTTCATCAGTTTCATAGTTTGCCCTGATCTTATTGACAGTAGTACAGGAAGAAAAGGAAAGAAAGGAAAAAAGAAAAAGAAAGAAAGGAAAACATTTAACCAATGTACTGTATGGGATCACCCGGCTGAACAGGTTTCAGAACACAAAGGTGCAATGTAGGGACTTGTAATTTGACTCAGCTTCTTCTCACCTATTCAACTCAGTTTAGTGTCTCTTGCCTTGCCAGATCCTTATTTATGCAGAGATGACCCGGGGGGAGCTGTGGAAACAGTTTAGCCCAGGGTCGCCTGAACACTGCATCATAGCAAGAACCGAAACGTAATGGAGCCTTGAATAATCCCTTAACAAACAAAATGCCCTAAATCCCATTCCACCACTATTCAGTAACTTTGTGTACTAGACATGACAAAATGAGCAATACAGACTAAAGGACCATCACACCGCCAGAGGTAAACATTCCAGATAGTATAATCCACTCAGGCATAATCCTGCCCACCCATCAAATCAGGAAATAAAAAACTTAAGGTTTGGGTAGAAAAGTGGAAGTCTTTTTGAAAGGATACAGTTGGCCTGTAGGAGATTCTTCCCCCCGTGTGCCGGACACTGTACAAGGTAACTTCCCAGGGATTAGGAGGCCTTACATGAGAGAGAGGGTAAGCGATTAAGATAAATACGTATGTTATTTGGCATGCTTTACGGTCATGATTAGTGTATTCTTTGAAGGTAATAATATCTAGCGTGCTTGTGGTTTGTGATAGCACTTTTTGGAAACCAATTGTAGGTTGTAATAGTGTATCTTGTGAATTGCTTTTTAAATTGCAATAGTGCATTCCTCCGTTACATCCATAAAACCTGCAACAGCGGCATATTGGACCTGCGAATGAAGTCCAAATAAATTGTTAATTTGAACCCCACAGTGAAGTCTCTTCCTCTCTGCCATGTGTACCTACCACCTATTTTCAAATAAGTTGTTTCTTTTTTTTTACCCTATTCCTCATTTTCTCTCTCATGGCATGAAATTTATATTTTTAAACACCTGTGCAATCAACATGTGCAGATGGTCAGTTACGTTGTGATAGTCTGTTTCCTATACTTGGGAAGAGCTCTCAGTCAAAATGTGTATATGTCTTATCTTTTTCTCATTTAAATATCTCCTTAAACAGCCCTTTTATCATAATGCCTGTGAATCACTGTTCTTTGCAACAGGTAGACCGATGACTGTTATTACTATTAAGACCAACAAACATCTGAATTTAACAAACATGTCTTTTTCTTCTTTCATCAAGTGGTCTAATCACAAATGTATGGCCCTGTGGCTAGGACTGTTTCTGAGCTACTTGAAAAATAGGAAATACCTAATATTTATGTGATTCTACCCAGAATCATATAATCATGGAAAGGTTTGGGTTGGAGGGGACAGTAAAGATCATCTAGTTCCAACCCCCTCCCATGGGCAGGAACACCTCCCACTAGACCATGTTACTCAAAGCCCCGTCCAGCCTGGCCTTGAACACCTCCAGGGATGGGGCCTCAACAACTTCTCTGGGCAACCTGTTCCAGTGCCTCACCACCCTCACAGTAAATAATTTCTTCCTAATATCTAATCTAAATCTACTCTCTTTCAGTTTAAAACTGTTACCCCTCATCCTGTCACTACACTCCCTGATAAAGGGTCCGTCCACACCTTTCTTTTAGGCCCCCTTTAGGTACTGGAAGGCTCCTATAAGGTTGAGCTTCTCATCAACCAACACCCCCAAGTCCTCCTCAGGGCTGCTCTCAGTCCATTCCCCTCCCAGCCTGTATTTGTTCTTGGGGTTGCCCCGACCCATGTGCAGGACCTTGCACTTGGCCTTGTTGAACTTCATGAGCTTTGCACAGGCCCACCTCTCCAGCCTTTCCAGGTCTCTCTGGATGGTATCCCTTCCCTCCAGCATGTGAACCACACCACACCGCTTGGTGTCATAAGCAAATTTGATGAAGGTGCACTCCCACTGTCCATGTCGCCAACAAAAATGTTAAACAGCGCTGGTCCCAGTACCGACCCCTGAGGAATGCTACCCATTGCTGGTCTCCACTTGGATATCGAGCTATAGAGCACAACTCTTTGAGTGTGACCATCTACCCAATTGCTTATTCACTGAGTGGTACATCCATCAAATCCATGTAAATAATCTATCCATGAAAGTCAATTTATAGGGCTGTCTATTCTATGGCTGATTTTGTCCCAGATCTTCCCATGGTGCTTGAACTTCCCGGTACTAGGATGAAACTGGTCTATTTAAACAAGCTTTGAGCACATAATCCTTGGGAAAAAAGACCTGGATTTTTTCTGTATATAACTTCTACCTGTACATCTTAGACTAAATGAATTCAGCCACATACTACTGTTGTGCTTTCCATGCTACCAGCCTATAAATTTCACGTTCTGTTGCAGATGGGAAACTGTTTTCATAATACCAGTAAGGATAACTATTTTTCCTATTGGAAGCTAATACCATCTAATGCATTTTACATATTAAATGATATGTATGCCTTGATCAAACATGATGGATTTTGTTCCCGCCAGTGTTCTTTTGAGCAATTAGTACCAAATCTTTTATGGTGCAGGGAAAATACAGTATTTCTTGACTACTCAACAGGTAAGCCATTTTTAATGAAATGAAAAGATCCTATGTAAAGCTAAAAGCATTTGCTTTATTAATTATTCTGAATGGTCTTTCCTTAAACTATCTGTAGCCCTTTTTGAGGAAGCAGTCTACTAAGTCATATTGGATTACATACTCATATCCATTTTTAATTACATTTGGTGGAAACATGATAACAGCAAGAGAAAAAATAACATAGCTTGATTATGTGAGTTAGTCAGTGTGTGGCCATCTCCTCGAGAATAGCTAACTTTTATACGGTTTGGTTTGGAAAGAGTCAGGGCCATGTGACATACTGAAAAAAGAACATTATCATTCTCTGTAATCCTGCCTCAATTTGTTATGTTTGGTATTAAAGAAAGTAGGAACCAATGTTCAAAGAAGAAGTGATAAATGTGAGTTAAAAGAATTTGTGAATAGCCTGTGAGGGAAAAAAAAATGACAGAGACCTAAATTATCAGCGGTCACATACAATTTTTCATTCATCTTTTTTGTGACTCCAAGTATTTTTCCAGTATATTAAGAGTGTTTGGTATTTCCAGTTGCCTAACTCTTCTCCCAGTATACTGAAAGCTCTGCATCTCTATTTTATAAGTAGATCAATTCGACCATTTAGTGTAGAGCATGGTACAGGTAATCCTAAAGCAAAGACACGGAACCGTCTGTAAAGGACGCCTAGGGCTTCAGGTTCAAGTGGGGATGTCTAAACTGGTAGACAAGTGTGTCATACCCCATTTTGGGAGTTGTGCTTACTATTTAAGTGTAGACCTCAGTTTTTCTTTGATACTGTCAGAACGGTTATTGCAATCACTGATCAATATGTAAACCAGAGAGAGCTGGGATTACTGTGCCAAATTTGTTTACTTTTACAAAGAGATTGGTAAATGGTACAAAGTGTTTTTTTACTTTTAGCTACTATAGTTTATAATATGTGTCTTAATCCATTTTTTTTTTTGCTAGAAATATTTAGTCAATAACTCTTGCACGAGCATAACAACAGGGCCAGATTCAGACAATTTCAGATAGATATTTTTCATTTCCTAGATCTTTCATTTTGTGTTCCTGCAAAGAAATTATATTTTGGCCACACCATAATTTCTGTGTGTGTATGATCCTACATCTTTGGATAAGGAAGACTTTTTAGATGACCTTGGAATGCCTAGTTCAGCTGGGGAAACAGGAGAACAGATGATGCTGTTTTTTTTTCTCCTGCTGGTGATTTCCCATTAAAGGAATGGAAGCTTTCTTCCCTTTCAAAGCTACAACACCAGAATAACACCAAAGAAATTTTTGGAATGATAGAAGATGTGGTATCTTAGGCAGACTAAAAATAGAAAAGTCTTTCAGGCACTCATAATGACAAAAAACAACAACCAGACTTAATACTGGCACCTCTAGGCAATTGTCTGACTGCAGTGTTGAATATATATATATTACATTATATATATATATTACAGAAGTGTTGAGAATATATGTGTGTATATATATAAAGAATGACTTCCAGTGATTTCTTCTGTTTATTGCCTGTCACAGGTCCCAGTTAGTTGGAGGCAAACTTCAGCCTACTTAGAAAATAGTGGTATCGGAAATGAAACTTTTTATTACCCCAGCAGTGTACCCCTACAAGGAAAATAGTGATATCAGAAATGAAACTTATTACCCCAGCAGTGTACCCCTACAATTTGATGGTGATGATGATGACACTGCTAATGAGAACTAGTAGTTTGCTCTACCTTGTCCAAGTACGCAGAGGAGGTATGGAGGGACTATCGTAACAAAGAAACATAGACCTCCACCACCAGAAACTGTCCAAAATTGCCTTGGTTAATTTTACCTGTGGTTATGGTTCCTCTGGTGGGAACAATTGTCCATGAGAAGCCCACTGGAGATCATATGAACTTTCCATGTGAACTGCCAAAGAGGTGCCAGGCAGTGGTGAGTTCCACTCCCTGATGGCCTGAACCAGGTTTGAATGTTGATATTAATAACAAGAGACCTGTATCCAAATACTGATTGCCCTAGTGAAACATGATTTCTCTCATTTCTATCCTAGTTGCAAACCCCACAAGTTTTAGTTTTTTATTTCTGTGTAGACCCTAATTTCAGACAATTAAATATGCCTCAAGTCAAGTCTCTGTCCTTTAGTTTCCTTTGTTTTTAAAAGTGTATTAACCAAAGTTCCCTTTAATTTCTAATCCCCTTGCCCTGCACACTGACCCTAAGGCCCTGGTACTGACTTTGGAAGCCTGCTTGGCCATCTGTTCCTCTGTGGAAAGGAGACGTCCTCTCTAGTCTGCTTATGGACTGCAGCACTGTGCACCAGCCTTGGCTGAGGCAATGCTTTTGGTCCATTCACGAGCTGGTTCTTAGAGAAGGTTGGCAAGGGAATCCTTACAGTGGGAGCAAAAACCTTTTCTGACTTATCATAGCACCTGAAAGGCAAATAGAGTGGCACTCTATGTCACTAGTCAGGAAGGGGGCGACTTTATTATCAACAACTAAACAGTATACTAATTCAGCATTTGCTATAAACTAGCAAGGCTAGAGGTGAGCAAGATTGTGTCAGCTCTTATGCGTCACCAGAGGATGACACAGATCCCTGTGCTGTTCCTTGATATTGTGAAGTCAGGATTTGCTTCTTCCTGCTTTCTTCTGTGCTCTGCTTTTTCGGTCAGTCCTTCCAGGCTCCTAGGTGCTATGCAGAACTGCTTTCTTCCACCCCCTCAGGGACAATCACATGCACCACAGACAGCTGACCCTCATTTCACTTGTTCTCCTATTTGCTGTGGTCTTCAAACACTTGAAAGTAGCAGATATTATTATTGAGTTGGGTTAACAAGGAAGTATGCCATTCTTTGCCACAGGTCAGCTTTTTCCTCAGTTCCTCACCTGGCAACTCTCTGGCCCACATTGCTGTATGGACACCAGTGCCTCCCACTGATTATACGAGGCACGTTTCTATGGTGGTGTGCTGCTAAAAGGCTTGGGAATCTCAATCTGCAAAAGGTCTTAAACTGTACTCTCATGTAGACGTATGTGCCTGTACTACAGAATGCAGTGAAGTGCAGAGATCTTCAGGTTAGTGACAAATAAGCTAGACTTGGAACTGGAAGTAGTGAAGACTCAAAATCCAGGTAAGAGCACACCGTGTGTTTGGCATTGACAGCAAAATGTCTGACTGCACAACCTTTTTCTTTTCATTGACTTGGAGGGACAGCAGGTTTTTGGAAGCTCTGGGTAGCAGAGTGCTGAATTACTCGTTTCACTCTAGAACTGAGATACTGTAAAAGACACAAAGTTTGCTGAAGTGCCACAGTAAGTAGTCTGACTATTGCTCTCCATGTATTTGGCCTAGAAACCTACTGGCTGTCATACTAACTGGACCCTATCATGGTAGTGAACATTTGTTCTCTGTCTCATATCTGGAAAGATATTTTTTCCCATAATCTCATGGCTTTCAAAGGCATTACTATGCAATTCCGTAGAAGTATTGAAGTTCTCTGTGCATATCTGGTCACATCCCTGGGGCTGTCCAGTAGTTAGGCATGATTTCTTTAAGACTGTTAACAAGAGATTTTGAACAAAACCATTTCTGTTTCGTCCATGCTCTCTTTCACAATTTTAGAGTCTTATCAAATCAGCAAATTGCTGTCTTATGACCTGCTTTCCTGTCTTTCATGCATCACTGCATGCCCTGTGGTACTGTGTTGTAACAGTGACTGTTATTCCCTGGTTTCTGTCATCCCCATCCTCTCCCCTTTCATATTCTGTACCTGGTGTTCGAGTTCTTCCATTTCATTGTCTAGGTTTATTACTTTGTTATATAAATGTACTGTTTGTTCCTGAGTGTAGAGTTACTTTTATGTAACTTCAGCCATTTAAATGTTAGGTATCTGGGCTCAGAGGGGTCTTCTGTATTTCCTCTGTTCACAATTGAGAGAAATAGGCAAACCCAGAGGTTGATTTATCCCATCTGTTTCAGGCACTTAATTTAAGATGGGATGAATAATCTGTTGAATGCGTTTTATCTCTCTGCAGTGACTTTAAGGGGAGTTAGATGACTGGAATAGACCAGATGCACAAATGTAAGATAACACATATTACATGAAATGAATCTGGATCCCAGACAAACTTCATTGTCCATGTTCCCTCAGCAGTACAGAAAAATAAACACCACCAGTAGACGCTTGTTCCCCTGTATGTTTGGATGGCACAAACTGCTCTTTGAAATGTCTCTAGAAATTAGGGCAGAAGCATAGAATAACTTAAACTTACTTCTGATAGCTAAAGGAGGAGACATGTATGTTACTTGGACTGTGACACCAGACAAATACTGTTGTTATCAATATTAATGTTTCCTTTTTCCTTGAAAAAACACACTTAAACACACTGCTACTCCGTCATCAGCTAAGACAACTTCGTGGATATCATTTTCTACTGCTTATGGGCTAAAGCTAACCATAGAAACTATGCAAACATATCCCAGAATCTTTCCCACGTCACTGCAAATAAATACCATTTTTCTTTCTTTCCCATCTGAATGCTATAGAAATTGTGTGTACCCAGGCAGTCACATACAAAATCGCATTCCTTTTTTCACCAGCCATGAAGATGATGTTGATTTTGCTTCATTCTCTTGTTTTAAAATCTTATACTCAATAAGCTGCAATTTATTATTAAAAAAAAAAAAAAAAGGTAGAGTATGAATTAAGAATAGAAAGTGAATGCACAGTTCTCAGGGATAAAAATGAACAACTGAAATACGATGAATCAGTTGTAAAGCACAGTCTTATAAACTGAAAAGATCGGTTCTCAGTCAACCATGGTTACTTGGACACAGTGGTTCACCGGGGAAAGTCAAGTGTGGTAATTCCCTGAATGGAGAACACTGAGTCTCACTGAGACTTCAGTTTTGTGAGAGGACCACCATAACCAGTTTAGCATCAATGTTTGAGCTACTCAGTACTTTAAAAAGAAAAAACAAAACTTGCAAGTTGGTTGCTGAGGAATTGAACAAACACTTGTTGTACCCACAATGAGCCTTATTTATATTCTTATTGCCAACAAGAGAGGAAGCTAGATGTCATCAGATGTTAACGCAGACAGTTTAATCTGAGAACTGTTCTGCCCTGAAAATACTGTAAAATCAATAGGCACTGTAGAGAGTCAATGCTTTTGAAAACAAGATTCATATAATCACTTTTGACATTCAATTTTAAAAATACACACTCAAGCTTATTGAATTATAGGAGCCCAATTTATTCAGTAATATAATTGCGAGTTGTTAGTTTGCTACAGGTCTTATGCTCTATAAATAAGAGTTTTACCATATAGGAAATGTTATGGGTACACCATGTGCTTTGTTGCTTTACAAACAAATCAAAATATGCACAGTTCCAATTGATGTAGCCTCACTTTGCAGTCTGAATCCATTACTTACTGAAATCACCTGGAAGAAACCTATGGACTTGAATGAGAATAGGATCATACCTCTGTATACTTTGTGGAAGGATGACTCATGTCACAAGTGACCAAAACAATTCAGACTTACTTTGTCAGCTGTCAAACAAATGAATGGTAACTATTTTCCTTGGGTCAAAGAGAAGGCAAATGAAAATGGTATCGCAGAAGTATCAGTAGTATCTCCTGGCTTCCTTGTGCAGTGTCCAGATGGTCAGATGGGTCTAGAGGGGTTTGTATAAGGACCTCATCTATCTTAGAAGTGTACTTTCTTGCCCAGTGAGCAGCTGCGAATTTTAAAGTTTTAGAATGAATTTATTAATCTCTCTAGGTCATTCTTTCTATATTCTGGGTTTTTAAAACATAAAAAGGTTCTAGTAATTAGTTCTGTCCTTGAATGATGCTTACATAAGTGAAAACAGAGTAATTTCTCATAGTCTTCACGATGGCAGCAGGTCTCAAGAAGGGAGATGAATGAGGAGGGAGCATTGACTTGGCACACTATCCATTGAGTTATAGGGTGTTAATGGAGAACAGCATGGCTGTAGAAAGCAGACAGCAGGGCATCAAGCATAACATTGGTTTAGTAGAGACATCACTATTGTGGCATGGAGCAAAGCTGGATGAATAGAGAGGGAAGGACTTTTATGGGAACTTGAGTAAGAAGATAAGAAATTCAAATTCATTGCAGCAGTGACGTGGGAGTCAAAGGACCTTCGTTTATTATCTATGTTCTTCTACTAAAAAAAGTCATTCTTTGAAGGAAAGGTTCAATGCTTCATCCCATTTGCCTGGGATAATGAAGTGGGGTACGTGTCACTTGTTCATTAAATAAGTAAAACTATGAACTCTCTCTTAAATTATTTCTTAGTCTAATGATAAGGATTAAACATTTAATTGGACTGTACATATCTATTAAATCTGGTTTACTATATTATTATTGAATACGTATCTGTATAAGTGATGTAACATTTCATTTGCTCAGCTGTGGGATTAAAAGATTTTATGGAACAAGGATTCCCTGAGCTCTTTATATCCTATAGATCTATTAGTGAGACTATGTATTGTGATGTTCACTGGAACAGTGGCAAACCTCAGCCCATGGGCCAAACACAGTCCACTGGGACATTTCATGCAAGTCTCAGACATATGTTCCAAGTCTGCCCCACTTTCGCTACCAAGCTTTGACAGAGACAGCTTCTTGAAGTTTCCCTAAACCAGTGTTTGTGGGCTCGTGTTTCTCATTGTGAGATGGGCCTCATGCTGGATCCCACTCTGAGGACGCATCTGTCTGTGGAGTGTGTGTTTCCCATGTGATAGGGGTCTTCTGCTGGATGACCAAATTCACCATTCTGCTACCTTCCACATAGCACTTAAGTGGAGGGAAGGATTTATGCTTTGCCTTCTCTTTTCTTCATTAAGAGTGTGTTTTGTTAACTCATCTGTTACTATTACCTGCCTCTCACGTGGATGTTTGTGAGCTCCACTAAGTGCAAATAAGCACCATTGCCGTAAGAGACTCTACTGAGATCCCTTGTCTCTCTGAGCACGAACACTAGTATTTTTCCTATGTTTTATGCTTTTCCTCAGTGATCAGAGTCTCACACAATGGTATTATTTCTTTTTCTTCACTTCCTCTACCCCCTGCTCTCTCCGATACCATGGGATGTACTACCTAAAATTCATCTGTGGAAGCTAAACAGCTTCCCATATTGGAATGCTGCTCAAAATTCCTTTTCTTTTTTTCTGTTTTTGTTTGGAGAACAAATGGTGAACCAAAATCCTGTTTACTAAGCCTAAGTATAACCTTTCCTCATTTTCCTGGTATTACTGGAAAACTGCAAAGCTGTCATACCTTTTAAATGATGCATCACAATGAAGTGCTAAAACAGAGTCCAAATTTACCCTGGCTTGTAATTTTCTGACAGATGCCAAGAAGAGGCAGGGAGCTCCATTTGACTAAACTGGAAAAAATTCCACAGAATACAAGTCTACCTCAGTTTTATTTATCATTTCTGTAAGCTAGTCTGCCTCTTTAGTCAACATTATAAATATCGAAGGTGAACAATACATGTCTATAGTTTGATGCATTTGCATAGAAGACTGACAGCGGATTCCTGTGCTTTTGAAGGGCTGGCCCTGTCTCTGTCAGGGCTGTAGTGCACTGCAGGTGCTGGAAGAGGGAGGCTGTGCTGCCGACGTAGCAGCAAGATTTCAGTCACTGAATTTCAGAGGCTGCCTCTGCTTAGTGCAATGGGACATCACAGCTGACCTTATCAGACTCACAGACAGCTGATTAACACAGTCCACAATGTATGTTCCAAATACTAGATTCAAGAAATCTTTTCAGATTTTTTGTGTCAGAGTAAGTTTTAACTGTGAGCAATCTTTCAATGACTTTGCAAGGTACAAAGTAGAAGAATCATAGCTCTAATGCTGTGCATCAGAGAAGGCTAGATCTGGTCTTGAAACATAGAATTCATATTTGAAAAAATAGAGTTCCTGATCAGTGCTAAGTAGAGAAAATGGGGGAAATGAGAGCTTAAAGTAAAACACGTTCATCTTTAACATAGCTCCTCTATAACACATCCTGGGATAACATAACAGAGCTTTATCAAAGTGAAATGACAACACAGTTCACATAAATCTTGAAAACAGTCTTGTAACCTGCTAAAACCTCTTAAGCTGAAAATTTGTGGCAAAATTCTCATTGCCTTTTGCAGAACTCTAAGTCTTCCTACTTCCATTCTGTTTTCATCTTTTCCTCATAGTTTTTTAGGCTCTTCTGTGGTTTTATCAAGGTTTCTTCAAGATGTACCCTTGTGGACTTCTGCTGTCTTTCACATATTCTGGATGTTATTTTTCCATGAAATGTTTTTCTTGTTTCCGTTTCAGATAACAAATGCACAAAATAGGGAGTGATCCAAAGATTGTTTATGTCAGCACAAGTATTTTCCATAAGGTTTGGGGTTCGGGCTCTTCGACAGCAGAAAAAAGCTGATGTTGAAATTCCTTAAGCAGTGATGCAGGTTAAATGAATGGGAGTTTTGTCTGAAGGAGGAGCTCAATTGCTAAGAGGACAGGAAGTAAAGCAATGCCTTGCCCGCCTTGTTTGTGGAGGTTGCGAATACCTTGGTTTGAGCCTGTTGGAGAGCATTTCAGCTCTGCTGACGCTCAGGCCACCTCTGCCCATGCTCAGGCTGGCAGCCAGCAAACTAGGTCTGGGCCAGCAGCCACACCGATGTGGGTCAGGAAAATCCCTGTGATAATGGGCTGATCTACACAACTCCTGTGAGCTGTCATATCTGCAGCAGACCCCTTCATGCAGCACAGCTGGTGTGGGGACCCTGCTGGTGAGGGGGGTACTGTGTTCTGCCATCTGGGGACATGAGGAAAGCCACCCATGAGGGTGACTCATGGCCCCGACCAGGTCTCTGCGGCTGCCTGGGACAGTGCTCCACTGTCTGGAGCATGTTTATCTCAAAGTACGTCTAGTAAATGCATATGAGAATATAATTTTACGTATTATACAAGGGAAATATTATTTTCTTTTATCTGTATTATCTATAGGTAAATGTTTTGTATCCGATTGAATATGGGAGGAAGTCAAGCACAAAGGATGGGTCTGAGCTCAGCAAACTTTTGCTGCCTACACTGTAGACATGCCTGAGACACTCTCTAGGGGATCCTTTGACAGATAGTAGAGCTAAGTAGGCATTTTAAGGGTGGTATTTGTCAGTCTGTTCTACACATCTTCTATATGATGAGATTATCTGCATTCTAGAAATGTCTATTCATCCATTATCTGCAAAAGGCATGGAAAAGGATTAGCTATGTGGGTGCTAAGTATCAAACTGCTTCTGATGGTTTTGCCAATGTGACATTTACAAGGTCCTGTGGAAAGCACATGGCAGAGGAAGGAGCTTAATGACAGTCCTTGACTGACACCCTAAATAATGGACCATTCTTCATATGAGGCTCTAGTCTTCACTAATCCCTGCTTTTTAAAAACAACCCCACCACTCTGTAATACACTTAAGTGTGATTGATCTCTATTCCAGAGTTTGCCCTGAGCTGCAAAAGCAGAAGGCTGCTCTAGATAAGGATCACCATTTATTGTCACAGTTGTGTGTGGGCAGGGCACATTTAAACAGCGCCAGTCCACGCTAAACCTGGTTCATCAATGCCACAAGAACACGATATTGTGTGATAAATTAATAATGAAATGAATGGCAGAAGGGATGTGTCAGTCCAAAGGAAAAAAGAAAAGCACTAATTATTTTTTTTTCTTCTGCACCTGCAGTGAACAATTTGAGTCTGAACGTCATTTATATAGTACTTCCAAAAATGACATTTCGCTGCGACAGATTCAGAGGGAGATGTTTACAGGTAAATATACTCAGGTAATGAACACTTCGTTATGTTGTCATTATTAGTGGGAAAAAAAAAAAAAGATGAGTAAATGTTAAATTCTTTCAAGTCTTTTTTTTAACTTTGTATTTTAAAATAACCACTTAAAAGGGGATTTAAGATGAACATTCTGAAGAGAAAACCTAAAAGTTCAGGATTTTAACAATTAATATTGCATCCTACTATCAAGCTTCAGTGTTTTCCACTGATTGGGTACCTGATTCCTCAGGTGTGTAAGGAGTTGTCAGGATGAGGTAATGGGACTCCAGTAGTGTCAATAGGGTCCAATGCAGCACCCTGAAGATTTTATGGCATGAAATTAGCCCAGAATTTCTCCACTTTCACTCTTATGTGATAAGCATAACCTTCTGGAACAAGATAAGGCTTTGAAACATCAACTGCTGAAGACTGAGAGTTGCATGAAGAAGAGCACCATGTTGCCTGCAATGGATCTGTTGTAGCTATTAGAGCAAGAATGTAGTAATTCCTACAGAAGCTAGGAAAGGAGCAGACTAAATTGTCAAATGAATAAATGGTTCCCTTTCCAGGCAAATGTTTTTCCATTTTTCAACAGCTAGAGAATTCTGCTGTTGCTGTTGACTCTGCTCTCTAGTAAGAGAGCAGTCATTCTTTCCAGACCATCAGTATTTACTTGCAGCTGAAATCTGTTTGGAGCCCTGTTCTGGAAATGCAGCCTGGGAGAGATGAGCTTACAAGTTGCTGTCAGCTGGAAGAAAACTATGGCTGGCAGTCTGGCTGGGGCACAAACACATCACTGCATCATACTAGGGATTAGTTTGTTTTCTTCAAAACAAGGTAGGAGCTGGGCTATGGGAGGTCCTTAGGACATGGCAGGGGTGATTTGAATCTGCGTGATGCTAACTCCTCTGACCTCATGAGGAGCTAATCTTTCTTCACCCTGTTTTTAAATAGAAAACTTTCTGAAATGTTAATTCTGGAGACATTGGCAGTTTTCTATTGTGCCACTGTAGTTTTTCTATCACCCACATAGGAGTGTGTTAAAAATCTAGAATTTGAATTACTTAAATTTGCTCTTCAGACCTAGAAGTATGACTTGCAAAATGTGCCCTCTGAAAATTATATCCCCCTAAAATAAATCCTAAAATATTTAACTAATTTAGTTCTTACAAGATGGGCACTTCACGGTAGATACATCATAACATGTACTTTCACATGTCACTTTTTTCTAGTATGTAGTAAGGGCTACTTGTTCATCCTTTATTTACTCTTATAGTCCAAACAAAGGTAACTGGAGGGAAGGAGACATGTGGGTTGGTATTCAGTTGATATAAACCAACGCACAGTCCCTGAGTCTGAGGTTATGCCACATCTATTTTGGATCCTTCCCTTAACTCTGTGAGCACCAGCTGTTGGGGGGTATGATGATTCCGACATTGACTCAGGACCTATACGTTTTCCATGCTCTGACAGATCAAAGTTCCTCAACATCCCTGTCCAAACTGAATTTTGCTCCCTAGAGTGGGGCACAACAGGATTTCCTGGGGAAGAATAGATTTGGTATCCTTTCTTTCATCTCATGGTGAGTGGAGCTGATTCTTCCCTACTGGGATGAAATTACTAACAGGGAGGTGGTGTTTCCTTCTCTGTATTCCTATAATGGAAAGAAAAACACCTCCAAGAGATGATCTAGATGAGCCATTTTTTAAGTCAGGAATCTTACTTTTCCATTGAGAGCAGATGAGGTGGTATGAGGTACTCACTTGTCATTAACGAATGACTGCTGCTCACTTCCATTCCCTCTGTTGTTCCTTCAATCACAGAATCACAGAATTGCTGAGGCTGGAAAGGTCCTTTGAGATCATGTAATCCAGCCACCTGCTAAAGCAGGGGCAGATCAAGAAGGTTGCTCAGGTCTGTGTCTGGTTGGGCTCTGAATATCTCCACGGATGGACACTCCACAACCTCTCTGGGTGACCTGTTCAGTGTTTGACCACCCTCACAGTAAAAAAAAAAAAAAAAAAAAAAAAAAAAAAAAAAAAGCTGTTTTTTAACAAGCTACACAGTTGCCCCCCTGCACGTGCCGGTGCCTGGGGTTGTTCCTCCCCAGATGCAGGACATCATATATCCCTTTGTTGAACTTCATCAGATTCCTCTCTACCCAGTTCTCCAGACTGTTGAGGTGCAAAGCTTCCCATTACATTTTCCCTGCTTACTGAAAACCTTAGAAAGTGGTATGCAACCTACATTGCAATTCACAACCAAAAAAATTTCCTCCTCCAGTTCCAAAGATATTTTCATTGAAAGTAGAAATCAAACAAAAAAAGTAAAAATCAAACAAAATGAACCAAATAAGAGCATTCTGCATTTTTTTAATGTGTGGTTATATACGTGTCCCTATTAAAAAGCCATGTCATAAACCCAAATTTTGTTTTTTATAGAAATAAATTGAAATAGGGATGAACTGAAATCACAAAAACAGGACCTTCAAGTAGCTGTGTCTGACTGTTTGGTCAACAGACAAATCTAGATAGTGTTCTTTAAAAAATGGTACTATAACTCCTGTATTTCTCCTGTCCAAATACAAGAATTTACTGCCAGGCACCCACTAGTTTTGTCATGACTTCATGTGACTTAGGAACCAGGCCAGAGAGCTGTTGGAAAGTTTATAGTACCACAAATATTAGAAGTGGGGTGGCAGATATTACATCCAAAATGCCCTCTGCTGAAAAATCTCCATTTCGCATGGTTTGTTCCAACAATTATTTATCTTCTTCCTGTTTGCTTTGTGTCAGATGATGTTGATTACAGTGATGCAGGGGGGAGTGAGAGTACTAGTGACAGGGGAAGTGAGAGCAATAACTCAACTTCTCCGCATGATTCTCCATAGCAGCTGGGGTTTTAATTGCCCTCTTTTCCCTCAAGGTTGCAGGGTTGGGGACATCTTCCTTTCATTCCTTTCCCTCCCACACCGCCCCTGCTTTTTAGGAGACAATGTTGGTCCCAGGTGGACTTTTTCCAAAGCCTCACAGATTGATCCCCTGCTTCTGCTTTGGGCACGTGCTGCCAGGACACACGTGTACAAAGATGAACGTTATAGAGCAAGCTAAAGGAGAAATGAGAACTGCGGAAAATGTGTTGTAACATAACCTGATACTGAAGTGAGAAGGGAAAAAAAACATAGCTGATGGTGTGCTAAAGCTATGTTTATTCACTGAGTTTCTTCTGTTTTCAGATCTGGCAAAAGGAACAATATGTGAATGTTCCACCGGATTTCAAGTAACTGGTCAATCTTTTGGCAAATTGTGCCACAGGGCAGACAAGTCTCAAAAAGGCAAGGGGAGAAAGCAAACGAGGAACAAAGAATAACTTACTGATGTAGCCTGAGGGCTGACAAAATCATAGCAGTGATAGAACCAGATCCACTTAGACCACCCCCCAACAGATATTTGTCTAGCATTTTCTTAAAAATATACAAAAGCAAGGGATTTTTTCAGCCTTTGAAGGCAGCCTAGTTCCAGTTGCTTTCTATCCTTGCAGTGAAATGTTTGTTTTCATCTTGCGCAGCCCTGTTCTGTAATATCTAACCTAAGCCTCCCTTGCAGCCATTATTCCCTGTTTTCTACATAGATATTCAACCTTTCTTTCACTTGTTTTCATTGTCCACCTCACAGAGGGCATATATTTTGTCCAGATGGTCAGGGGCACTTTGAATTTCAGTCTTGTCCACAAAAATACATGCAGTTTCCCCCCCACCCAGGTTGCTTTGATCTGCACCTTTTGTAGGTTTAATTGCATAAACAACTTCTGTTCCAGCATCTAGCTGAAAAGATTGCTTAATTGTGAATTTATAATGGATTCCTCTAGGACACTGCTTGATCTGCCCTGCCAATTTCATAACATGTTACTGACACATGTTCTTTGAGCTTGACTTTTGACAAGCTGTACTCCTTTATAGTGATTTTATCTAGCTAGCATCTCCAAAAGTGCTTTAAATGTCACATGGGATGACATCCAGACTTCATTGCACTAGTTAGAGCTTATCCTAGCTGGCATCCTAGCTAATTATCCATCAAAAAGGGATCAGGTTGGTACAACTTGTTCTTGAGATATCCGTGTTGGCCATCTCATTATCTTGTCACTCTCTTTGGTCTTTCAAAGAGTTTCTAGTACATCTCCCCTTACCCAAGCTAGACTGACTGCCCTTATTACCCTGCATTTCCCTTTTCCCCATAAGAATACATGTTACACTTAATCTCCAGTCTTTGGGATGCTATTTGTCCTCCATGACTTCAAAGTAGTATCCAACAATTGAATAATGAGTTCATTTTGTACATACTTTAAGGTAAATTTTGTCAGGTCATGATACTAGTTTATTGAAATATTCTTTGAGTTCTTTTGTCCCTATTCTTTCTGTGTCTCTGTTTCTGTACCAGATCAATTATGTTACACATATGGTCAAAAGTATCCTTGTGTTTATGTGCGTGTGTAAGGAATGAAGCAAACAGGATATGGAGCATTTTGACTTTACCAACAGCACATGAGCATTTCTTCCCATTTGTTTCACCACCTGAATTTTGTTTTTAAGTGACCATGCAACTGTTTTAGAACCAGTATTAAATGTGTCTATTAAGCTGTGGAGTATTCAGCACGTGAGTTCTTGTATATGTACCTTTTGTGCGCTTGGCCCATCCTCTGCCTTTGGACTTTAATGGCTTTTTTCCCCTGCTACCTAGTATAATGCACTCCTTTTTGCTCTGTCTCATGACGTCGTTGTTTTTAAAGCTGAGGAAACAACCTGAGCCTAGGAAAACCTTATGAGACCACAATAAAGGTCACTGTGCACCTTGAAGAGTGTGCTGACTTTGGTATTGAACCTGTTATGACAAAATAAATAATAATAACAATAATGTAAACCTCTGCTTTTCTTGAGAGTGCTTGAAAATTTGCTGACCTGGTTGTGTATGGTTCCTGGTGTGCACAGAGGGGCACCTCCAGGGTTTCCCAAGCTTGCCTTTAACCCCTCCCCCTCCTGCCTTCAGGCTGCTTCTTATGCCCTTCACTGTATGTTTTATGTGTGTTTTGCATGTATTGCATGGCCTGCAGGAGCCTGAGCCTACAGACATATGTTTGTGTCACTGGAATGACCTGATGAAGTGTTCTGAGTTAGGGAAATTATCATACGTGTAACATCAGTCCAGTTCATGTAAACGGACTGTGGCTACCGTTCGCGACTTCATCTGAAGACAAATGCAGAGAGAAGATGCTTGCCTTTAACAGGTTTTCCAACAGACAGCATCTGTCAGAAACCTGACTTGTTCATAGCTGAACATTATTACCAGTTCACCGAACCCACGTGATGGGCATTTTTGACAAAGAATAAGCTACAGTTTCAGATTTCACTTTTTGGTGTATGGGGAGAAGGGAATGATCTTTTTCTGGTTTTGTTGTTTTTTGGTTGTTCTTATTTTTTGGTCTCCAACAGAGCCAGAAGACCTGGGTGAAAAATGATTAGTAGTTTCTGTGTTGAATGTGTAACACAAAAAGCAGTATCTCTTCCAGTGTCATCTTTAAAAAAAAGAGAAAGGAAAAAGAAAAGGAGGAAAAGCTAAGAAAAAAATGAGCCAAGCAAAGTACAGCAAAATTACTCTGCCAAATCTGTTCTACATTCAGGTTTATAACAACCATGGTATTCAGAAACCTCAATTGTGGAGCAATGACAAAGATCAGTGTATAAAGACATCATTTTCTTTCAGCCTAGAGATCGTTCCCCTTTCTCTGCTCTCGACGCACACGAGCTGTGTGAGTGCGAGGGGTGGGGAGCATAGGTGCTATGGCAGATGCCAGCTGTGATGGGGCTCCTAGCGCAGGAGGCAGTGGTGCTCAGACACTGCCTGGTCTTGGTGAGCACTGGGTCATGGCCCGCTGTCCAGACACAAGCCGCTTTGTCACCAGTGAAATCCTTCCTTGCCTTCATTTCTGTTGCTCCATGAAAAATTCATGAAAAAAATGACTTCCTACTGAGTATCCATTAGCCACCAATGCTGATGTTAATGAGCAAGCTGCAAATGCACTAAAGAGCAAATTGAAATGAGTCACAAAATACACTTAGGATGTGCTTCCTGCCAGTATTGGTGCGTCATTGGGAAAATGCCGGTTCCTTAACAACAGGATTATAAAGAGCAGAAATATAGCTGATAAAAAAAAGGAAATATTTAAAGGAGTTCCATTAAAAAAGATTAACTGATTTATGTGTAAATGAATCATATCTGCACATTAGCCTTTTATTTGTCATCCCAACTTGTTTTCTATTACATTAAAGCAGTTTTAAATTAAAACATAGCATTAAATTAAATTAAGGCCTGCTAAGGAAAAAAGATGTATTTCAAAACAGACATAATTTAATTACAGTTAGCCTGTCTAAATAAGTGTAAATAATTAAGTTGTGACAGTAAAACAGTGTCATCTTGCATATTTCTGTAATTAAACAGACACATTAAGGCATAGAACTAGAGTGCTTTGTTGTCTTTATTCATTCTTTTCAGTTTTACACCTTTCTGAATATTTAATGGCAAGCAGACGGTCGTTAAAAACATGTTGACATACACCATTTGGCTGGATGGGAGGAAATTCTTGCTGTATTGCACAAGACGACAGCTACCACTGATCACAATTTCAGGTGAGAAGTCAACCCTCGAAAAAAGGCAAAAAAAAAAAAAAAAGTATAATCTGGGTTTCTGGGTTCAGCCCAGCTCTTCTGCTGTCACCCAAACAAGGGAAGGGACTCGTGCATTTACAGTAAAATGCTGGCCGCTGCCAGAGTGGTATGGTTACAGCTCCATGCCTCGGAACCCACATGGTACTGCCTATAGGAACTACACACAGATTTCATGCACCTCCTTTGAGCACAGCTTCTGTCTGTGATGGTAGTGAAGTGCTTTTGCTTAGAGCAGGGGAAAAAAAACAGCTTGTAGTCATTTCACAGGGCTGAGGTGTACCGGCAGGCAGGAGAGGAGGTATGGGAAGCCTGAAGGGAGTGTGGAAAGAAAGTGCAAGGAGGCTGCAGCTGTGTATGAGGGAGGCAATGGTGGAGACCTCTCTGGGAGCTCCTCACTTTTTCTCCTCCATGAGTGGGGTGAAGGAGCCAGCTCTTCTAGAGCGGCTACAGCTGGGCAAATTCAGATTCCAATAGCTGAATATGAAAGTCTCCAATGCAAAGGAGCAATGGTTGCCTCAGAGGTAAGCTGCTGGCAATTAAGGTATGTACGTGGGATGTGAAAACCTAGAGATCAATAAGGTAAAGTTTTAGAGAAAAGCCCCCAAGAAAAAAGTGTGATCTCCCGAGGTTTTAGAGTATTCATTGGAACTAGACTCATATAATCCAGTTTAATTCCCCCTGAAGTCCATGGAAAGACTCAAGCTGAGTGCAGAGGGGGTTGAAATTTGTGTACAATAAGAATGTTACTTGTGGTTTGTCAAAAAGCTTCTGAGGAAATCTCCACTTTGACCATTCTTTGATATAAACATTTTTGCTTTTGAAGAACTTTCATAAAAATATTTGTATGAATGTTTGTGAAATGAAGTTAAGCCTATGAGCAAGCACTGGCTAATCAGAAAATCAAATCTAGTTCATGAGCGAAATAAATTAGTTCTGGGCAGAAATGGAAGTAGTTTATTTATTAAAAAAGATATTTTAGGCCATCTGTCAGGAAACTCAAACTAAACAATCTGCTCAATTCTCAGCAGACATAAATCTGTGAAGCTCTGTGGATTTTGAGTGACCAATAGCACAGTTCAGATGGATGAGAAAAAATAACGGGCAGTTTATTCACAATTGATAGACTGATATTTGATCACAAAAATATTTGCCAAAAAAAGTACTCCAAACCAGCTAGTAAAAAGCACAGAAAGTGCAGATTAAATCTGCTACATTTTCCAACCATGTATTTAGTTTATAATTATTATTATATCTTTCTTGCTGCAATAACCCAGGATTTTTTCACGGGAAGATTTTTTTTCTTCTGCTGGCACTTGAAGATTTATGTCACACAGCTGAGTAGCCCGTTTCCATGTACGGTCTTGCTAAATATAAACTCCCCTATCACAGGGGGCTGCTAAAGAATTGTCTTAACGGTGGTCATACTGGCAGGAATCACAATCTGTTCATCAGGTGGTCCAGACTAGACAGTATTGCTGGGTTTACAGAGAACTTTCTGGTTTCAGACAGTGCTCTTTAACTTTCTTTATTCCTCCTAAGGCTACAGCAAAGAGAAGAAAATCAAGAAGACTGGAACATTTGAGGATGTCTTGATGTGCCTTAAAGACGATGTGCTTGCTGGTAGTTGCACCACAGCTTTAAGCACAAGGATGAACATGGAGAATTATAAAAGCCCGAGGCTTCTGAATTTTGCGGAAGACAGTGAGCAAATCTCTGGGCTGCACCAGATCTCCTGAAACAAATCCAGTCTTAGCACCACTGTTCATAACACACCTTAACCTGGCATGTTTGAAACACAGCTCTGAGTTTCATGACAGAGCTCTATTCCCATTTTGAAAAAACGAGGTCAGTTTTGTCAACCAGAAATGATGCACAATGACCCTTCCAATGATTTGTGTCAATTATGACAGTCCTGTCAGTTACCAGTATCAGATCTGGGGTCATAACAGAATATAAACACAGCAAAAATTCCAGTGCTTTTTCTGACATGAATGCCTATGTGTCCAAGTCCTAAATTTAGCGCAGCATGTTTGCAATACATGGGTAAAAAAATTAAGAGGGTCTCTCTGTATGAATGCTTGATGCATTTGTTGCATTTTTGCTAATCAGTCTTATATTTGATGCCCTTTCAAAATTGTATGTTCCAGAATCTTAATATTTGCTCCAAACTGGGCTATAAAATACAGCTACAGAAAGAGGCGAACAGGAGAAATGACTAGAGGTAGGGGAGCGAAAAAGGACATGAACTAAATTTCTAATGCCTCATAATTACCAAAGTTGGAACGAAAGTTTATTTTATGATTACTTTGTCCAGCTGTCTCTTCCCAACCTTTGATTCTGCCCTTACAGACTGTGGGGATGCTGGTGGCACAGGGAGATGGCTGACAAACTCCATCTCCAGTAAATCACTTTCCAGCCACCATTTGGTTTTCTTTTGCCTGGATCCCCTGAGCCGGGTCAGGTCAGGTCGCAGAGAGGAGGGAGAGGCTGGCTGGACGGGTGAGCTGTCGATGTGCTACTGCTTTCTTTGGGCCTGAATATGCAGCCACTCCCTTTTGAGAATTCCTGTTGAAGGCAAAGGTAATTCCAAATTTGAGCAGCTGCAAAACCGAGCCCTAAATCAATTCTACATCTCTCCTTGTCAATATTGTGCTACTGCTTATTACAGCATTGAGAGAGAGGTTTATGTATCCATGACACTTATGTTTAGGTCATTGGAAGGAGGAGGAAAATGAATACCAGTGCAGACTGAATAGGTGCTGGGGAGCAGGGGGGCAGGGGGAAGAAATCCCTGCTAAGTTTTTGGCTTTTTCAAGTTTCCAGAAACTCTCAGTACAAGATTTAATGATGACCTGGAATATATGAACCTTTGCAGACCAGCAGCAGCTACAAGCTCTTTGGAAGGGATTTCTGCCTTTTTTTTTCCTCCATCATGTCTTTCATAAAACTGCACAGTGGAAATCAAGAACTGAATCCTTCTAAGAAGAAAGTCAAATGGATCAGAGAGAGGAATCGTGCAGAAGCCTTTGACAAGGCAGCTGGTGCTGGAAGGAAGTACCTCCTAGCACCAGCAAAGGTGGAAAAAAGCCAACTTGAGTCATACATATCAATTCTCAACTGGGATTGGCATTTCTATCCTTTTAAGCTGTTACTGGTATGGCTCTGCCAGCATTAGTCTTCTCCTTTTCTCCTTTTAAGGATTTTCAAGGCAGTAGAGTCAAAGGGAAAACTTAACCAAAATAATCCCTCTTTTTGCTTGCATTGCATTTCTTTCATTTCACAAGCAAACAAGACATATATAGTCCAGTCTCCCAGTAGAACCACTAGCACAGTTCTCTGGCCCCAGAGGTGCTTAATTACAATATTAGATTACAAGCATACAGGAACTCAGATCCTGAATATATCAAATTCTTCTTTTAGTCATTAAGGCCTAAAGATACGACTCGGAGATGTTGGTGACAGGTCTGTTCGTTTTGAATCAAGGGGTTATGCTTGTCTCCTGTGGGTAGATAATGTCACTTTTCTTTCACAAAATCCAGGCAGGTCTTACTCTTAACTGTGGCACAACAGTGGGGAACACCAGGGCCTGGGTCAGCCGGGCGGTGGGATGAGTAGCAGAGGCAACAGCAGCACAGGTCTCAGCTTTGTGCTCAGCACTCGCCAGCATTTCCAGGTGTGTCTCCTCCTTCCCAGGAGTGGAGGAGGTGGTGGGGCCCCTACTTACCACAGGGCTGTGAGCAAGCCCCGAGAGGAGAGTGAACGCATGGGCAGCAGAGGTGGGGTGAGTGCATGGAGCTACTGCGACTTCTCAGCCAATGCATCTGCTGGTGAAGTGGTGTCTTTGGTTTCTGTTGTTTCCTCAGGTCGAAAGGATCTATGTCCATGCCTCCCAGGAGAGATACTTCTATTCTCTGGAAACTTGGATCCAAACTAGATGTAAACTCTCTGACTGTAATCACATTTAATAGATTTCACTGTTATACATTTGCTGTCTAATGAATTTGCCGCATCCAAAGATCTCTTTGCTGAGAGAAAATCACATTGTACCATGAGCAGAAAAAAAGAAAAGGAAAAAAAAAAAGTCTAATGCAGTATTCATAAAGCTCATATTAAGCAGCAGGTTCTGTTCCAACAGCTCTAAGCATTCAGACAGGTACATTGTTAATCAGCTGCTGATTCTTATTGAAAAATGTACGAATACAGCTTTCAAGAGAGGATTACACAACAAGCTTCAACTTGTTTCATTAATTACTTTTTTTCCAAAGGAACAGCAGAAAATTACTGGCAGGGAACCTTGGTGAACCACGTCCATGGGCCATTAAGAATGGATTAAATTTACATTTATAACCTCATTGATTCAAGACTTTTTCTTTCTTTTCTGAGGCAAGTTGACTTGGAAAAGTTATTCAGAAATTGTTCTTTTCCTGCAGTGAAAGGGCTAAGGAGAAAGAACACATTATTGGATTTTGTTGTTCTTTAATACTAAAATGACAGAGGGAAACAAAACAGAGAAAAGCTAAGCCCATGTATTACATGCCATCAGGCACAACACCTCTAGTTATTCTTTTGTCTGGTAATGAATAAATTCTATTGTCACTTGCTTTGGTCATTATTATTAGCATTTAATTAAGAGATGGTGGTCAAAATGAACAATGTGACCAGATTATAGTGTCCTACAGGAGGACTCCTGCTGAGGTATGTAGAGAAACGTTGACTGCATTATTCTACCTCATTTCAAAAATGTGGAAAATATTTTCCGCTTGCAGTTTCAGTTGCATAAAGATTTCTATTACCATACTCAAGGCAAAATCATGAGTCAGGTTGCATGGCTCCTTGCAAGGATTAGCAGAATAGCAGCACCACTCATATGTTTATGAAAGTAATGCAGTTCTGCCACCCCGTCATTGTTTTCCCCACCCTTCCAATTTTTATTTGGAATGCATGACATTTTGGAGGTGAAACAGTACAGTTTAAGTTTTCATCCGGCAACTAATTTAATTACTGCCTTAAGTCCATACCTTGTACCTACATTCATACATAGTCCCACTGAGCTGTTATCTTGCTGATGTTCCAAATCACCGAAGCACGTAAGCATGCATCTAGTATTAAAAATATGCATTGTCTTTTGTATAAATGGGATTATTAGCGTGATTAAAATTGAGTTCATGCTTAAATATGTTGCAGGATGACATCTTGTCCCAGGGATATTTCTGACTTACTCTATTTGCTTATGGTTATACCTGAAAGCATACTCTAGTGGAAAGGCAGTAATTTTCCAAATTTCAAAGACGTTAGTGGGATCCTGCAGTCTAGCACCAGGTGTATGATTGCATCTACTGAAGTAACTGAATTCCTATTGTTCTTATATATTCAGAGTTCAGATTAACTCCTTTGGAACCCATTGGTCTTACTGACTGGGGCCAATTTTTTCAGTTGGAGGCACGGTAAACCACACAGTGATATCCAAAAGTGCCTTTTTGGCACGATGTTGAAAATGTTGACTTTAAACTTCAACTTTTCTTAAGATATATAGTCCGATAGTGATTCTTTTTAGTGGTTGGAATAATTTTGGCTCATGTTAGAAAAGTGCTTTGGCAGAGACCAACGTGCCCATAATTTACAGTTTGAAGAATGTATGACGTTAACTGAACTAATAGAATTCAAGATTGTAGTAGTAGTAGTACTGTGGAAATATAAAATATAGTAAATTTATTTCATCAAAATGATTATGGGGTGCAATGGATATTTCATTTTCAGCACAGAAGGAACAAGACAATCCAATTGTAGTTTTCCACTTTGGTATTTTAATGATCTTGACATAATTATTAAGACAGATGATAAAACATTATTAATCATATACACAAAAATATTCATTAGAAAAATTACATTAGAAATGCATTGAGGGTGAAAATTACATTCACATGCACAATATAGGAAAAAAGTAATGTAACAAACTGTACTGTTGAATAAATAATTCTGTGATGGGGAAAGGGTTTTGTTTAAAAATGATGGCTGCAATAGAATTTAACCTGTTTGTTTCCAGTCTTTTCTGAGTGCATATTTACATGTTCCTCTTTGCTGTTTTATCTAGTTAGTTTTCTGAATTGCCCAGGCACATTGAACATAAAGCCATAAGGACTGCCTGCTTGGATCACACCAAAGATCAATCCAGCCTGAAAGCCTACCTCCATCAGGGAAAGAGAATAAAATCTGTGACAAGACTGAGTGATAGTCCCCCCAGCATTTTTTCCATCCCTTTTGTTCCCCTTTTCTCTTGCTGCACAATAATTTCAGTGAACAATCACTGGGCCAGATGTGATCATGAGAAATAATGAATCATCACTCCCCAGATCATCACTCCCCAGTCAGCCCTCTTCATTCCCTTCATGACTTTATATAGCACCACACTGCCTCTCCACCCCAGTCGTTTCTTTTCCAGTCTGAGTCCTAATCTGTGTTATATCTCTTTGGACAGAAGCTGCTTTATTTCTCAGATCATTTTTGTCACTGTTCTTCTTATCTTTCTTTTATATTAGACTCGTTTTGCAACTGGATGATTATAACTGCATGCGCTACTCAGAGGGTGGCCAGACCATGGATATGTAGAGTGAAATACTGGTGTCCTCTGTTTTACTCTCCATTCCTTCCCCAATAATCCTGCTCTTCCTTTTACCTTTCTGATCACTGCTGAGCCAACATGTTCAGAGAACTATCGATGGTGTCTCATAGATCCTTTTGGTGATTAGCAGCTGTTAAATAAGTGTCCACCAACATGTACATAGCCTGAGAGGACTTTTCCTCTTGTTCATGACTCCACATACATCAACAGTGAATTCCATCTGCCATCTATCATTCAGATCCTCAATATTGTTATACATTTTGCAGTGCTTTGCAAAATGCTTCAGGTTTAACTGCCCCAATAAGCGTGTCTCACCAGCAGTATCGGCACCTCACTATACCCACAAGTAGTGTCCTCAGGGATACCTCTGCAGATCTGTCTGCACTGTGAAATGACTTATTGCTACCTTTTTTTTTCCATCTTGGATCCACCTTAGCCCTTATCCAATGGCAACTGCATCTCATTAAGAGTTTCATGAGGGTCCTCACAGAAAGTTTTATGTATATCCAAATGGTTTTACCAACAGAGTTATGTTCTTGGCTCCTTCAAAGATGTCCTATGAGGTATTATTTCTCTTCAAAAGGTTAAGCCTGAATAGGTCATATTTATCTACTATTTCTATTATTTTTTGGTTTCTGGTTTTTGGATTTTGTTATTTGGTGTTGTTTTTTTAGGTTTTTTTTTTTTACTAGTTTACCTAGCTTAGTTGTCAGGCTGGCTGTTAGTTTCCAGGATCATACTTGAAGTTTTTTTTTAAGAATTTTTGTCACTGTTGCTGCTTTGATCCTTCTGGTGATTCAAGCTATAGGCTACGTGCTGTGGTTAGCAGTTCAACAGTTCAACATAACAGGTCTTTTCCTGAGTTCTTGGATAAATACCGTCAGGTATCTCAGTTTGATACCTTTCACATTATTGCTCCGTTCTAAAGTTTCTTTTATTAGATCATTCCTTCTCTACCTTCACCTTTCACAGTGCTACCTGCAGGGCCTTGGCCTGATACAATTTCTTGCTTAGTATAGTGTGTCCTATTCCATTTATTGTTCATGAATTCAGACCCTCACAATATAAAATTATCCAATTGCTTGCGGTGTGAGTTTTTATACATGCTCAATATAACAGATAAAAGTTACCCCAGGCTAATTGAATATTTTACTGAATATCTACAGGTTTCTTCTGTGAACCAGGCACATTTTAGCTAAACTACATTTTTAAGAGTTTAATGATTACATTTTTGAGTCAAATGTATTAAAGAGTCACAAGCAGACAATATGGCTAGAGGAAAACTGACAACTTTTCCTTTCCAGCTGGTAAATAATTCTCCTACAATTATTCAGTCAGCTCCTCCTGGCCTGATCCATATTTTGGTACTCAAATAATTTCACATGTGCATTTTAACCAGCTTTCTCAGTGAAACTCATATTTCTCAACTGAATGTCGGTATAACTTGAATATCAAGAAGCTGGAACTCAGAATGGACTAATTGCACACAGCTGTAGGTATTTCAAATCATTAAGAGTTTTTATAGTTCTGGATTTGTATTGACAGAAAGAGGCACAAAGGGAAAAAAAATCAGAAGTCTTAGCTCTGCCTCCCTGAGATTAAATTTTGCAGCTGGGGGGTTTGTAGCAAAATATGTAGCGTTCTTGCTTGGGACATGTGGAAAGGCCTGTGTTCTCTGCAAGCATGACTGTCCCACAGGATCTTATTGTCATATCATTGCAAAGTTATAAAAGAAACAGGAAAAAGAGTAAACAGTAACTCCAACCCAAGTGCAATAATGAAGTGTTACTTTTGGCTACTGTTGTTATGTGGTTACACATATTTCAGTTTACTCTGATTCACTGTATTGCCTCGCCTCCTTTTTCTTTTAGGAATCTGTCATGGATTGTGCTCTATTTTAAATCATAGTTATACAGTCTGAAATACACTGGGTTAAAAAATAACCTTGTGTGAATCAATACAGCTTCGTTGACTTTCTCTGATTTATGCAAACTGGGAATCTGACTCAGTGTGTCGAACACAGTGATCAGTTAGGGTAAGCAGAAATAACACTATGCTTTTCCTCGATGAGATTTAACTCCGCTCAGGGCCTAAGCTGGTATTTTTCTGGTACATGCAGAATGTATTTTTGGGAGGAAGAAAGCTTCTGTGTTTCCTTTCCTAGATCGACATACAGCTCCCCTTCTGTAAGAGTCATTTGTGCAGCATGTGCAGCATGAGTCACACATCCCAGCCCCACCAGTGCGGACACAAGCAAGGTGGCGCGCAAAGGGAGAAATCTTTGTAGCCATCTTTCCCCTTCCTACTGCTGCAATTTGTGATGCAATACAGTACAATTTTCCTCCAATTCCCCTCCAACTCCCCATGCAGCCCGGATACTTAGGCCTGCTGCTTCTTTGTTCAGTGAAATGACTGGTTTGTTTTCTTTGTAAAACAGTTCTTTTGGCTTTGACCGACATGTCAGTTCATATAGTATGTTGCCCTTCCAAAGATGTGGTCTTGAAGGTATTTTAACATAGGCCTTGTAGTTAGGCTCCTCAAGAGAGGGAAAACACAGATATTATATTGATGTATTTCCATAAATGACTTTCAATATTTATACAACACTTAGTAATCAATTGTTTATGCAGGAATATCAAAGATGATTCAGCATAAGAAACTGATATGCCTAAATAATAGATTATATTCCCCTTAGAAGGTATATTATCTTAAATATATTTGACTTGTTTTACAGCAGGCTCTGGAGGCTCTGGTCTAAGTATCCCCCCATTACTCTTCCTGTAGAAAATTAGGAAATAACATCTATCAATAAGATAACAAACACCATATGTAACATTCAGCTGAAAGATAAATCTTTTTTGATTTTTGCGCATCATTTATAATTCAATCAAGGTAATTCCTTGAGTTTTCACTGGTGAAGGTCAGAAGTGGAATGTGAGCCTCTACTTTTTATATCTTTTCATAATTTATTGAAAGCATACTACCGTAGTTTCTGCTAGATTCTACCATTATTGATAAGAAGGTGTGGTCATGCAAACAATTATGCTTTGTCACTTCAACTTAAAGATGAAAAGCAGCTGACCATTGGAAGAGATTGCCAAAGGAAAGACGGATTTCTGCCTTTGGGCAGTGTTTAAGAGAAGATACCTTTCTGAATAGTATTTCTTAGTGAAATATATATTTACAGCTATGTATTACAGAACAATCACCTTAAACTGAATGGCCTGTTGGTGTAGTACAAGCCATCCCTGACCCTAATGGTATAAGCCCACAGTGCAGAGACAGTATATCTTGCCCATTTATCAGGGCTTACTGGTATGGTTTCAACAGCAACAGCCAAAAGTTCGCAATGTAAGTTAAAGCCAGCTTCCACCTGCTCACAATATACCATGTGGGTAAGCTGCTAAACAGCGACGGTGCAGCAGGGCTGAGAAAGGCCATTCCTGGGTGATAGGGTTTACGACTGTACTTAGCTTCTCAGCTGAGACTTTTTGTGATGGCTCCAGTTGCGTTGTGGTGGCTTCTGTCCTGTGAGTTCTTACTCATTTGGGATTAGACTGAGACTAAAATGCATTTTCAATCTTAGTATCAGACCTGAAGTTTTGGCTGGATGTCTGTCTTTAGTTAATGAGGTAAACCACTCAATGAGGTTAAAAGCCTGTTTCAAGCCTCTTAGGGTGAGAAACAAAATATGGTATAAATCTGAAAATAATGCCATAAATTTAGCACTATTTTTTTTCTGTGCAGAACTCCAGTAAACATACAACAAAAGTTTAAGAGCAAAATAAGGCCCTTCTTTGCTCTCAGCTTCAGCTGACCTCAGTGTCAGTTCTTCACTGAAATATTTTACCCAGTGAATTCAAATGACTCTGTTCAGCTCAGCAGGTCCCAGGCATATTTCCCTGACTGATCCATTCTAATTCTGAGCTCATATCCAGCCCCTGGATCTATTCCATTTATGTGCTAGCTCCAAAGTCCCTGGCTTCTCCTGCACGATGTACAACCCAGCTAGGAAGCTCAGCTCTCGAGTGCTGGAGACATCTAATGCCTCACCACCTTGGGCAGTGAGATTTCTGAAACAAGCCGATGGAAAACCCAAGTATTGGTGGTATGGTGAAATGTGGATCAAGTAGGATCTTGCTGAGGTCTGCAGGGAGGTGTTGGTACCTGCTTGCGATGTGGGGTTGGAATCTGCTGAAGGAGCAGACAGCTACCGTCTGCCATCCCAGGCAGAGCAGGGCTCCCTCCTCCCTGCGAGAACGCAATTCCTGAGGCAAGAGGGGATGGAAACAGAAAGGAAGACATGGGGAAGGCTTTGGGCGAATCATCAAGAAGAGTGACACTGACCCTATTTACTTAAGATCTGTGCATCCGGGACATTGTCCCACAGGTGCTCTGAATTTAGAACCCTTGGAAAGCAGAGGGATTTCAGACACATCAAACCTTAGACAACAACATCTCTGTTAGCAACGTGTTGAAGAACTCAACTCTTTTTTTTACCTGAAATGATGCCTTTCCTCAAGCTGAATTATTTAGAAGATAGTTCAAGAATGATTAGGTTAAAAAGATGCAACACAGCTTGGGGCATCATGACTGAAAAGGTAAGGTAGATCCTGGGTTTAGAATTTAAGGCTTTTAATGTATTTTATATCAGGCAGATTTGAAATGCAAGGCTAAAAGGGCAATGGGAAGAGATACCAGAAACCCACATACCTTCTCAAAAGAAACCACTGTAACCACTGATTTAAACAGTCATTCTCTCTGTTCATCAGACATCTGGTCTTCAGAGTGCATTAGTTTTCACAGGAACAATCCTGATAGTGCGCTGCCTGCCAAGTCATGGCTTAAGGCACGAGAAAATGGGGATCTGAGTCCTATCAGGGACAAAAAGGCATTTTCCCATATGACTACTCTAATTACCCTAATTACTAAGCTAAAGTGTAAAAGGTGTTTCACATCCTCCAGCTTCCTCCTCCAGAAGCTCTTCTGCAAAACAAAGAAAAGCTCCTCACTGAATTATAGGGGTCTGACTCTGTCACATGAGGCCCCATTTATGCAAAAGGATGCCTTGTCTTTGAATACTGGCTGGCTAAGGAAGTAAGTGCTAAACTGCTCACACTTAGGCAGATCAGAGCATGGGGATGAGCTAAGTACTCACTGTCAAAGGGAAGGACAGCTATCAAGTGTATGCATCTAAAGGGCTGGAATAGTTAGTAGAATTACCACCTGAGCAGAGGTTTTTAGGATAGTGGTTTAGTATTCAGCTCACTCAATACTGTCCAAGTCCTGCTTTTGGGCACTTTTTGAAAACCTAACACTGTTGTAATTGTCAAATCCAATAGGTTACAAATATATATATGTCAAGAAAGGAGTATATCCAGTGGACAATATACACCTTAATTTAATATTTAGACACGCAAGACGTCTGTATCAATGATATAAGCCCAGTGACTATACCACAGTTTATAATAGATATAGAACCAATAAGATCAATGCAGATCTACATGTAGATCTGAAAATAATCACATCATATATAATTTGAAAGGTTGGATCATTATTGTATAATGTATACATTCATTCAAAGGTATGAGAATCAGCTGAACAGCAGAGAAATGATCAGTTCTTTCCAAGAGTCTGTGACACCCATTCTAGGCTACAGAAGCTACAATACAAACCTGAAGTGCAGTGAAATAAAAAAAAAGAAAATAAAAAGAAAATAATGATGCAGTGAATTGTGCTGTGGCAGATGTATATGTATGAGCAGTCTGTGCATTTGAAAAGCAAGAAAAGGCATGATTTGGTAAGAAGGCATCTGAAGGCACTTGAAAATTTAGCTCTGATTTACTCAAGGGAAATTTGATATTTTGGGGATGCAGCTAAATAGCCTTCAGTGTTTACATCATTTGTCTGAGACTATTTTTAATCATGTCAGCTTGACATTTCTTGACAGGTTAATCAGGTTCATAGTCTCAGTGAGACCTTAATAGTCAGAAAGCAAAACCAAAGCAACTTTATTTCAATGTGCTTTAGGACCAGCAATGGAAACACCAGGCACAGATGTCAGCAGCTTTCAGAGCTAATGAGTCAGTGTGGACAGCAGCAGCTTGAGAGAGGCTGAAAGGACGGTTCCTCATTCAGATGCCCTACAGGCCTTCATATGTGATTGGGCCGTGTGGTCCAACACAGAAAATTAATGGAAAGTTAGGTACTGATATTTGGGCCTGACCTTTCTCATATTTGAACTTTAGAAAATGTTAAGTATTATTTTTATCCATCTGCATTTGGTGATCTTCATTGAAGGTAATAGTCCAGGTGTTATGAATATTGGAGATTATTTGGAGATCAGTTTTTCAGCTTCAAGTATCAAGCAGTTTATTTATGATTTGCACTAAGTGGTATGGATTAAAATTTCTGTAGAACTTGTTTCCAAGGATCAATGGAAATAAGTCCTTTAAAAATCTGAGCTTCAGAATCTGTTTAAAGCACAGAATTATTCTGTTAATCTTGTAAAATTTGCTCTGTGTACTGGTTAGATCTAAAGTAGTAGTTAATGTCAACTAATTTATTCATTCATACATACATTCTTTCAAAAAAATAAAATACAGCAACATTAAGTCTTACATTTCTGGAGCATTGTTCTGCAGATCATGACACATTTTAAATATAATTTCACACCCAAATGAATACCTTGAAATCTGGATTATGGAAAAACTGTGTTAATTAATTAAAAAAAAAATGCTGTGAAGAAAACTAATAAAGCCACTCATTATTAATAGACATACTGTATTCATAGACCTGTATGAGAAGATAAGCAGGCCCATACTGGGTCAGCAACTGTACAGGTAGCCCAGAATATATCTCCAGCAGCAGACTCCAGCTGTGCAAGGAAAGGGTAGGAAAAGTGTAGAATAGTCCTCTCCTAGGCTTCAGCTATTTTCGGTTTGGAGAATTTCCTGAGTTATATGTGGTTTTTGGGGATTCAGTGACCATCAGAGAATGTCTTTTCCATCTGTTTGTCCAGTCTGTCCTTAGCCATCCATAAACTTTGCACCCACAGCATCCTTTGGCAAGAAGTTCTGATGGCCAGGTGTCTGGTGCCAGACATTTTGTTTTCTCTAAGTCTCACTTCTTTTCTTTGCTATCCTGCACCTTTTTTATTGGGAGAAAGAAAGAGCTGTCAAGCCCTATCCACCCTGCCCAGGCCACTCTAATTTTACAGATTCTATCCCTCTCCCCCCTCCCTCTCACAGCTCTCTCTTTTCCAGGCTGAATCCAGTTTACTCAGTCATTCAGACACACAGAAGGTATTTTATTCATTTAGCAGAACTGAAAACTAAAATGACCATTATTACTTGCAAAAAGAGTGGTAGGACATTTTGGATTAAAAAAAAAAAAGTGTTTGGGATGTGGTAAGATAATACAATGAAAAATATTTTGGGGCTGTTTAGCCTGGAACAGACAAGGCTCTGGGGAGACCATATAGTGGCCTTCCAGTACCTAAAGGGGGCCTACAAGAAGGAAGGGGAGGGACTCTTTATCAGGGAGTGTAGTGATAGGATGAGGGGTAATGGTTTTAAATTGAAAGAGGGTACATTTAGAACAGATATTAGAAAGAAATTCTTTACTGTGAGGGTGGTGAGACACTGGAACAGGCTTCCCAGAGAAGTTATGGATGCCCCCTCCCTGGAATTGTTCAATGCCATGCTGGATGTGGCTCTGAGGAACCTGGTCTAGTGGAAGGTGTTCCTGCCTATGGCAGGGGGTTGGAACTAGATGATCTTCAAGGTCTCTTCCAGCCTAAACCTATGATTCTATGATTCTGGAGATAATGACAAGTGTGTCCCCATTAGCTACATTTCAACTCCGACCATCTCAGAATTTGCTTCTGTCACTGGTTTAATGCGGGATTCTTCCCAATCTCACCTTCTCTGAAACAGTCATTTTTTCATCCTGAAAATAAAAAAGACGTATGCTGTTCTACTTGCCTTTTTTATTAATAGTTCAAATATAGTTAAAATATGTTGAGTATTTAGGGTAATACTATATCTGAGTAGTAATAAAAATATATTTCCTTTTTTCTTTCTAAGTACTACAACCATTGCACAGTGAAAATGAGGAGAACAGAAATCAAAATAATGTCCTTTTGGGACTAACGGATGGAAGAATATTAAACTCTTTTTGCGTCTTATCCAATTTTTTTCCTAGGAGAGGTCCAGTTGCCTGTGGTTTTGTCTGTGATTTCAAAAATAGTAGAAACAAGCTTGGTCTGATGCCAAATAGAAATGCCTATGGCACTGAACTAACGTTCGGATTTGCAGAAATCCCCTGCCTAAATTTAAGATGTCAGTCTAGATTTAAGGTTTTGTCTTATTACTATAAAATAATTATTTTAAGCAAGTGTTTATATCAAGCTTCCATTTCAGTTAAATGCAAGAGGGATTCCTTCTAGCTGACATTTATCTCAATGTTCCTAGCTATTTATATTGCAAGGGGAAGTATAGCTGGGTTTTAATAGACCATATTCCATACTCAGAAGGAGAACTGAATGAATAATTCTCAAGATTAACAGTTTCTAAAGAATTTAGCTTTGGTTTATGTTCAGAGAACATCTGTGAACAGATCCATTTCTCTCTAAATTATCTGTAATTCAAACCTATTATATAACAATCCCTGAATGTTACTCTAGTGACGGACCTCAACTTTACAAACTGAAGTGATGCTGCTTAGTTTGCTAAGTTTGCTTAGTTTGCTAAGATGCTTGCTCAGTGCTGATAAGACATATGGTACTTGTCCTGTTTCCTCATTAGACGAACATGCACAGACTTCCAATCTCAATGCCTTCGTACCTTACATTTAAATTTGGTTTTTGAAATTACTTATGAATGTAACTTTGAAATCCACTTTCCATGAACATGAACTGCAATCACTAGCATATTCACAGAAAGTAAATCCAAAAGGAACATGGACATAACTAATGCTAATTAAATCCATCTTAAAAAACGACAGTAGAAAATCTCTGGTATTATTTGCCCAGCTTCTAGTTGAAGTAAAGGGATTTTATGTAAATATTAGTGAAAGGTGATATCCTCTCTTTTTGGAACGTAGACACAATGTTCATTGTGTCCTGATCCAGCTGCTGAGGTGTTCAGTACTTCTGTTGCAATTTCTATATGGGAAAAAATATAGCTTTCACTTGTGCGGTACCTGCTTAAGCAGCCATCCCTAAAGGTTAACAACCACTCAGAATGGTGTTGTATGTAGAACTGTGCCATACTTGCATTAAAAATTGCATTTGTACAGATCAAGTACAACTTGATTCAGGCTTCTAAAGACTTCTGAACTTTTTGGCATCTGGGGAGACTGTTTTTTTGTACTTACCCACATATGGTTTGGAAGTTAAAGATCATGCAGGATCAGACCCCCTCACCCTTTCTGTCTAAGTTAGAATTTCACCTCTCACTTCTCAGCTTGGTAATTGTGAGGAACTGGTGGACTTTACTTCTGCTAACTCTGTATCCAGGGAAAGTGCAAATAATCCTACACGTTGGAGTGAGTCCTTGGGTGATTGAAAGAGTTCTTTCTTGGCAACCTGCTGTTGTGTGACCGTGGGTTGGAGACCACAATTTGATGTTGGAGGAGACGTCTTTCCTCTGTTGTGTATTCAAATAGAGACTAGTCTGCTTTTTCTTTTGCCCTGCTTAATTCACTTGGGAACCTACGATATTCCAAATCTTTGGTTTAGCAGAGGCCATGCATTGGAGTCAGTGATGGGGAAGAAGTGAGAGACTCATGTGTTCCAAAATACAGGAGGCCCGGGCTGCAGCAGTATGTTAAAGAGACAGTGAGAGGCCAGAGATGACTGGCTAGGTGACAGAGGTTGCAATTCGTTTGGGAAGGAGTAAAGTGGTAGAAAGCAACTGTGCTTGAAAGCTGGGAATGATTCTTTTTTTCTGTGTCCATGAAGAGATCAGTCTGAATGCCCCTCAGGTTTCCTTGGCCTGGCATTACACACAGGGTCTGTAGGGGGAGAAAAAACACTGTGCCTCCCAAACCTGTTTGTGGCAGGGCGGGCATGACAGCCACAAAGAAGCGTGTCTGTGCAGAGGTAGAGTCATGGAACACGGACACCGTGAACCACGTGGTGAGTATGCATGCATACCCCGGGCATGGCCACAATAAAGCCAACCTGCCTTGTGTCCAAGTGTGTACAGAAGATAAATATTGCTTGGGGTAGGTCCTACACCTCTAGAGTGCCACCCTTAGTAAGAATAAGCTGGATGACCCAGAGCAACTAGAGTTTGGGAGAGCATTTAATTACACCTTGGGTGCTTAATTTAGGGCAGAGGAAACCCAGCCCGATGGACAGCAAATCCATCTTTTCCCTTAGCAGTTGGTTTGAATGGCTTTATTGCTGGTCCCGTTTGAAATCTATGGTGTAATACACACCTGCTCTACCCTGATGACAGCTGTTTGTTCCTCTAATCTCCCATAGATCCATCTTTCACTGTAGAATTATACCTGGGTAAACTCTGATATTTAATGTTACCATGGTCTCTTTTTCTCGTCATAAGTACTTTACGTAAACTGTTATCTACTGACTGCTTCACAGCACTGTGGTACTAGGATTCCTCCATGCTAATGAGTGCTTCATGCTGCCTAAATGCTTACGGATCCCTTATTATAATTCCTACCTATCTCCCTGATTTGCAAATCGAATCAAAGAACATTTAAGATGCATATTTTATAAGAGAAAGAACAAGTTCGGTGCTTTTTGACCTTCCAAATACAAATATTTTGGATATAATTTTCATAGATGCTCAGCACCCACTAACTTCAGTAGGGAGCGGTACTATGGAAAGCTAAACCCAACGGACAAAAGTGTGCACAAATGGAAAGCACCCAAAATTAGAAGTGAAGTATGAAAATGTAATCCTGGGTACAGCTAAGTCATCTACAATACTAGTGTCAGAATTAAGAATAAAGATTTCTCCCAACTCCAAGGAGGCTTAGTACCCCACGGTTTCTTCCCAACATTAGTATGTTGTCTGATTGACTCTTATTCCAGCTTAACTCTCATTTGTGCTGAATGCATTCTGAAGCATATTTAACAATTGTAGTGTTCATTTTTTCAAAATGGCTACATCTTTCAGTGTATTTTCTATTGGCAGTACACAGTAAGGCAATGGGGCTAAACGGAAACTCCATTTTTACTATGGTACCACGGTTTGCTCAATGGTTTCCTAATAAATACAGGAGAAAATCCTAAAGTTGTCAAACCATATAACCATAGAGTTGTCTAGGTTAGAAGGGAGCTCATTCTAGTTGGAAGCCTTGGCCCACCAATCCAGCCTGTCCAGATCCCTCAGTAGGGACATCCCACCCTCAAGCAGGTGTACACTCCCGCCTAACTTGATGTCATCTGCGAACTTACTGAGGGTGCATTCGATCCCCTCGTCCAGGTCATTGATAAAGATATTAAAGAGAACTGGCCCCAGTACCAAGCCCTAGGGATCACCACTTGTGACTGGCCATCAATTGGATTTAACTCCATTCCCCACCACTCTTTTTGGGCCTGGTCTTCCAGCCAGTTTTTACCCAGCGAAGAGTACACCCATGCAAGCCATGACCAGATAGTTTCTCCAGGAGAATGCTGTGGCAAATGGTGTCGAAGGCCTTACTGAAGTCCAGGTAAACAACATCCACAGCTTTTGTCTCATCTACTCAGCGGCTCACCTTGTTGTAGAAGGAGATCAGGTTTGTCAAGCAGGACCTGCCTTTCATGAACCCATGTTGACTGGGCCTGATCACCTAGTTGTCCTGCACGTGCTGTGTAATGGCACTCAGGATGATCTGCTTCATAACCTTCCCCAGCACCGAGGTCAGACTGAAAGGTCTGTAGCTCCCCGGATCCTCCCTCCGACCCTTCTTGTGGATGGGCATCATATTTGCTACTCTCCAGTCAACTGGGACCTCCTCAGTTAGCCAGGACTGCTGATAAATGATGGAAGGTGGCTTGGGGAGCACTTCCACAAACTACCTCAGTACTCTTGGGTGAATCCCATTCCTTGTGTATGTATAAGTGGTGTAGCAGGTCACTTACCATTTCCCCTTGGATTATAGGGGCTTCATTCTGCTGCCCGCCCCAAACGTCACAGGACATGACAGCACATGCCCATGCATGACTTCTGGCATGTGAAAACATGAGAGCCTTGACTTAGAAGGCATGTGCATCTGCTAACTTTCAGAGAGGATGACACAGCTCTTCAGAGAGTCAAGAATGCAAATATCATTCACCATTGCAAACAGAAAAGTGATAGCACGTGTTCTGACAATGACCATGATATCTTGCTTCTCTCAACAGTTGTGATTTTTAGCTGGAATAATGTTCACCAAACTTTCTAAAGAAGCTGCTGAAAAGATCTTTTTGAAAACAGTCTGCTTTGCAGCATGCTCAATGTAGACCTGATGCAATTTTTCCAACCAGGCAAACACAAGGAAAGTACAGAGAGGAGAATGAAGAGCTATACATATCTGTAGTTGATCTAACTCAAACGTTGTTTAATACTCTCACCTATGACCATCCTTGGTAATATGTTGCAAATTTAGTTGTCTGGACATGTTTGTGAATAGGATTCAGTGATTTCACAAAGGGTAGCTTATGCGAGACTCTTTAATTACAAAGGAATATCAGAATTTACTGTTGTCCAACCACTGCTCTTGTATAACTTTTTAAATAAGCGTTTGGTGCAACTAAAGACAAGAACAGTCAATCCCAATCCATTTTCCACAGATGGTAGAATTTTTAGCCTACTGGTCCTAATGATGCTAGTATTTGCTGACAGGTGTGCACTGGCTTGGACATGTATAAGTGCATGAAGGACATTGCTGACTGTTTTGATTTTACTACAGTGGGTAAGGGTATGAACAGCAGCATAAAGAAAACAGAGGTCCTGTTCCAGACAAAGCTTGTGTCAGCAGTGCACATGTGAAAATACAGCCTTGAAATCTTTAGGTACACTTGACAATCTTGGCAGCATGGTGTAGTCAAATTTCACTTCTGATGACAAAATCATAGAAATGATAACAAACCCCAGACTTTTTTTGAGATTAAAATCCATATTTCTGGAATGAAAGAGAAGTTCAACGATAAATAAAAGTAAACGTGTTTGGGATTTCTTTAACAAATTCCCCAAATAATTTCTTGTTTATTACTGCAAATGTAAGATTCAGCTCCAGGTTAAGACATGTACAAAAAGCTGTTGGCAAATTAAGTGCTTAAGCTCCCATAAAAGCTCTGCTCTGTCAGTGGACTCTCAAGAGACTTGCAGCTGACCAGCTGTCAGAGGCTGGTCAGGTACCTCGGCTTACATATCTAGTGCTATTTTAGGTGTCTGATGGTATTTGAGGCATCTGCACAGGGCTTAGAAATGTGACCAAAAGGAAATCCTTTTCTGGAGAAGCATCTGGAAGCTCAGTGGGATTCCTCATGACAGTATTTTCATACGGCACTCGACACCCACATTTACGCAACAGAGCAGACAAACACAGCAAAGAAATTTTTTCCATCAGATTAATAATATGCTTTCAATGAATTTGCTCCCTTAAGAACCAGAGAGTCCTGAATATGGTTGACAATTGTGCTGTTGAGTATAATGTTTGTTATATAGAGGTCTGCAGAGATGCTCTCTAGAGATACTATAAAACATTTTTATGTTGATGACAAGCTTAGGATGCCAATTCCAAAACAAAGAATTTGGATCATCTGGGTTTTTTTCACTGCTTTTTTTTTGTGGCAGAATGCATTCAGGGTGTCTTCCATATTTAGATTTAGAAATGCTGTATTGAAAACCACTCTACATTTATTAAGACCAATATTACATTTAATAGTAATGCAAAGAAAACTAACCTTCACACATCTCGATGAAGTAGGGTGACATAAGTGTCCAAACAGATGCAGTGACAATAAAGTCAAGAAGGAAAAAGAATCAATACCATTCAATGCAGCTTCCAGTAGGTTTTTTAGTTATTTGTGTTTGTCAATATTTCCATAATAATAATTTCAAAATAATTTTAGAAGTCTTCAGGCACTTTTTTTCATGGATTAAAAGTCATAGAATTGTGGGTAGGACCTTCTTATTTCATACCCATGAGCTTCCACAGTTAATTACCACAGGTTTAATTTTGAGAATAACCTCTTTCCAAGGTTTAAAAACCTGAAAACAGCATTAGCAATGTGCTGCAGACTTGGCAAGAAGAGGACAAGTCCAACAAAAGATCAGTTTGTCAGCTATTCATAAAAGATCATTTCTGCCCCTTCTCTGTTGTAGCAAATGTATCTTCAGCCTTTTCCACCCCCACCCCCCCACCAAACAGATGTTTTTTTGTAGCAATCCTGGAAGGTCCCCAAATTCAGACTATTTTGGACTGAGGGAAGGGGTAAGCTTCAAGTCTTGGATCACTCACAGAGAATGCTCTGCCAGACACAACCGCTTTCTTTGTGCAGAAGAGGATCGATCTCAAGCACCCTGCTGACCACTTGCTGGGAAATCTGACACGGGAAGAGGATTCCCCCCTGGAGAAAGCCAACACTGGCAATTTAAGGCTACACATGTTATAACCAACATCCTTAAAACAACTGGGCTAAATAAAACTATGTTGCTGAGTCCCCATGTGGGGTAATTAATAGTAGATTAATTTGCAATAAAGTATACTGCTGACAAGACTATGCTTGACACAAGCCTAAATTGTGTTGGATACATTTACGGGCCAAATCTATACTTGGTAAAATCCGGCATAGAGGCACATGAACCAAGCTGATTTCCATGAGATAATGGTCTCACCCAAAACTTCCCAGTCCCTGATTTGTTGTGGAAGATTTTGAAGTCAAATACTTTTCACATATTTTCTGTCTTCTTCTTTTTTTTTTTTTTTTTAATTTTTCTTGTCAATGAGTAAAAGGAAAAATCTCTTTTGCGGAAAACGGCTGCACAAAAAACATTTTTGATTTTTTCTCAGGAAAGGTTGAGCGTATTTTTCATTTCTTCAGTTTTATTAGATGGACATAGTAGAGAATAGCCTTGGTAAACACAGTTTTTACTTATGAGCCATGGCCTTGAATCATCTTGTCATGGCTGGGACATACAGCTTTATAAAAAATAGCTTTTCTTTGCTGCATTGCTGAGAATAGATAAAAATTTTGTTAAGTTTACAGATGCTAAAGTAAATTGTTTCATTTTTTAACTTGTTTGTTGAGCCATGACCATATTACAAAGGTGGCCTGAAAGACTTTAAAGTATTGCCAGCTTTCTTTCCCTTTTATAGATTACGAAGTATGTGCAAAGGATTTAAGGAAGGGGAATAAATAATATTATTTCTACACGGCACTAGGTCACTCATTCTATTTTACACCAGACTTTGGGAAACTCTTTTGATTGAATGCCATTAAGGTAACTTGGACCAGAAACTATAGTCTCTGCCAGTGGAACAAATATGATATTTTATTAGAAATGCTGAGATCTGTTTAGCGTATTTCTAATTGATATTTCCAGATCTTTCCATACACACTATGTCTATGTTGTTAGAGGTTGCCTGTGGAAAAGAATACTTCACATCCAGAAGGACTAATGAACTGGGCCATTTCAGGTTACCTTATAATCATTTTTGTCAAACTTTCTTGGCAGTATCACTACAGCATTAAAAATCTGCTAATGTAAAAGGGAAAAGTTGACATTTGGGGTAAGATTCTTCCAATCCAAATACGTAATTAATTAAAAACATGCAAGTTAGTCAAGAGCTAGATAGCAAACACTTGGCTTCAGAAGGTAGAGATGATCAATTTTGCTTTTTAATTACCTATGATATAAAGAAATTAATTATGATGTGACTTCTCTTTTCCTTCTTTTTCTTTCTTTCTTTCCTTTTTCTTTCTTTCCTTCTTTCTTTCTTTCTTTCTTCCTTTTTTTTTTTTTCCCCCTTGACAATTTATGATATATTTTCAGTAACCCACAAGTCAGGATATAGCTGGACCATGAGCTCTTCTGACTGGAAAGTCTAAAAAGAGTTTAAATATAAGGAATATTCTGTGTTTCTTTAGACTCTGTTTGTTTCTGTTGCAAGTCTCTAAACCCTGCAAAATTACTCAACCACAGTAATAACTGGCCAGAACAGTTAGTTTGTGCATGAAAACCGAGTAGGATTTTGAATTAGCATGAAGTGCATTGTGCAGATGAACTGCCATGTTTTTAAATGCCTGTAGAGACATCATTTTCTGTCTGAATGTAGTTTTGACTATTTTTGGAAACTGTTGGTTCTCAATAGTTTAACACTAACACCGGTGATTTCATACAGAAATACTAGGATCGGGAGATCGTATCCACCTAACACAGGTCGCCACAGCTCACATTGTGAAATTGTCTAAGAAAGTACTTCCCCATAATTTATATTAAAATCAGCTTCTGAGTGAAAGAGAAGTGAAGCACAAATAGTTGTGTTGGTTCAATTAGCTTTTACAGTGCTTTAAAGTAAACCTAAAATTACATCAGAGCAAGGTAAACATATTTCTTTTATCATCCTGATAAAATCATGCCATGGTATTTGCCACCTGAGTAAATCCATAAAGTACCTGCTTGTAAAGCCAGAGTGCTCTCCACTGTATTATAGTAAATAATATTCTAAAAATCAAAATCAGCTGAGATGAAGGTCAGTGTTTCCTGTTAGTACAAGCTTGGCTTTTTTTGATGGAATTAGGATTTGGCTATTCCTTGTAACATGAGTTTTAAGTTCTGTAAGCCAACAGGAGTAAAAATGAAAATAAGGCAAATCCAGCTCCTTTAGTAGCTGTACTTCTTGAACCTCAGCCTGAAACATCCCTCATTTGTACAAGTTTCAGTTAAGTTCATTTGTGTGCAGGAAGCCGATAGACTCTTGTCAGAAGTTTGAGAGGAAGCACAAACTCTGCTGAAAAGTGCTCTTTTTGCACTTGAAAAAAATATATACTGTCGAAGGGTGATTTACTGAGGCAAATATTACTTTGTAAGGGATCCCAGGATGTGATATAAACTATCACAGTCAAGAGGGCCCAGCTCTTTTCAAAACTGCAGGCGGGATGCTAATTCTGGCAGTCACTTGCTGGTCCTGTGAGAGTGAGTCATGCATCACCTGCAGATGCAGTGGTAGCACGTGGGGCTGAGTGGCACTTAGCCCCAGCTTCAGCTCCCTGCGCTTGGTGCACCCCAAGAGCAAGATGGGAGCCCTGCTTCCCTCATTTCTCTTTAAAGGGTGCCTCCCCTTGCTTCTCTGCCCTGCTAGGATCAGCTTAGTAGTGAAAAGGAATTGTGAAACTTGAGGCAAATAGGAATTTCTGTATAATAAAATTTGTTCCATTATTTTACACAGGAATCACGCGCCCACTTAAATTTTGTGAATAAAGTTACACTATGTGCTGTAGAATTATACTTTTAAAGTTATGACTCATTCCAGGGTAGTAGCATATGTTCATGTAGCTCAGCAAAAAAAAAATTAAGAAAAAAATCCCCCTTACGCTTCTGATTTTCTCCCCGCATCATTACAAGCTGAGATGCAAGACACTTCTCTCTCTAACACTTTGAGTGAATCACTCCATACAATATGAATAAATACAGACAACTGCAAGTATCACATGAGAAGCAAGTATGCAGGTGAAGTGAAGAGTTTGGAGACCTTCCCCTGGGAACCAAACATTTATATTTTAGATAAATTACTCCATCCGATTCTGTGTCAGATATAACTGGTACAATTTTCTGGACGTACAAAAGAGACAATAGAAATACCTGTTGAACCACCATGTTCTTGCCTGTGAACACAGCATTAGTAAGATGCTGCTGGTCTCGTCCTGGTGACCAGACTTGTTGAAGGATGTGGAATACTACAGAGTTCAGGAAAAGGCTACAAAGTAATCAAGAGTCTGGGGAGAAAAACCCTTCTGCTGTGAAGCTTAAGTGGTTTTGATGTGGCTATTTATGGTTTAGTCAAAGAGAACCTTGAGACGCAAACCAGTAGAAAATGTCTTACATCTTTCAGTCTAGTTTGCAAAACCTTCCAGGACCTAATGTCTGAAAGCTGGCCTTTGACAACGTTAAGGTACAATTTCCTATTAATCTGGGTAGGAAAACCTTGAAACAGCTTCCTGAGGCGATGGTGGAAGGACACTGTTTGGTTCTTTAAAACTAAATTTGATCTCTGTAAACACAGATAGCATCTGAACGGCTGTGGTTGTCTTTTTTGAGACATAACCTGCAGCCCTTTTCCTTTCCTTTTCCCAGGCTCAACTTCACTCCTCCATTCCCGACTCCTATAATGCCCCTTCCCTGAGTAGCACAGTGGGACGGACAATGGGGGTTGTGGTCAGTCCACAACAGCTCCTCTCTGCTGCTCCTTCCTCCTCACACTTTTCCCTTGCTCCCCTGTGGGTCCCTCACAAGGTCACCATTCCTGCCAGAAAACCTGCCCCTGTGTGTGCTCCTCTCCATGGGCCTCAGTTCCCACCAGGAGCTTATCCTGTGTGGGGTCTCCAAAGGCTGCAGCTTCCTTCAGGGCCCATCCATCTGCTCTGGCCACCTCCATGGTTTGCTGTGTGGGTATCTGCTCCACTGTGGACCTCCACGGGCTTCAGGGGGACAGCCTGCATCAATATGGTTTTCTCCAGGGGTTGCAGGGAAATCTCTGTTCCAGCGCCTGGAGCACCTCCTCCTCCTCCTTCTCCATCGACCTTGGTGTCTTCGGGGCTGTTTCACATTTTTCCTCACCCTCCTCCGCCAAGCAGCATTTTGCCCTTTCTTAAATACACTTTTCCCAAAGTCTCACTACATTGGCTGAGGGGCTCAGCCGTGCCCTGTGGTGGGTCGGTTGGAGCCTGCTGGAATTGGCTGTGTCCAGCATGGGGCAGCTCTGGCCTCTCCTCACAGGGACTGCCCTGCAGCACCCATCACCAGCACCAGGGCACCTACCACCAATACACTTTCATGATGATCTTTTCCACTCAACAGTAGAGGAAACAATACAAAATGTCCTGAAAGGCAAAATGAGGAGCCTGTTGAAGTGCTGTGGTCAGCCACCACGGAGATCCCAGCCTGGCCTGCGCCAGGCTCTCCCCAGGAGTGCAGGAGGTGAAACGCTGCCGCATCCACCCTGTGACCGCGCAATGAGGGGAGCTGCCAGGGCCCAGGAAAAATATTGTTAGGGACTGTGTTCAAGAGTTTATGATAAACATAGCTAATGCTGAGGACAACCTTAAAAATAATCCTACTGATGACTGCAGACCTAAGTGGAGTTTGAGACTGGGAAAACAGTTTCCCTCTGCTCAATGTTCTCCAGAAGTCTTTGAAGAATGTTCTCTCCCTCCTGCACCACCTCTCCCCACCTGTGCACAGTGCGATATGTTCGGCTGGAGCAAATAATTCCCACCTGCCTGTTCCTTTCCAGCAGAAGGCCTTTAACATCAGAGGTACTCTTCTGGTTTTTGTTCATCACTGGTATGAAACTGTCGTGGTTTGGGCTGGACTGGCCACAGAGACGAACGAGGTTTTGGGGACCAAAGTGCTTATGTTGCTCCTGGGTCACTGAACCAAATATGAGGATAACTAACTGCAATGCAATCACCTGTGACACAGAGGAGGTCAGTGTAGGTCTTCTATCGGTCTCTTCTAGCCTTAAACAGCATAAAAAAATACTTTGAAACGGTTTCATGGTCAACCAGGCACAAGTGCTGACAGAATATGATCACGCAGTGTGATGTTTTCACACCACATCATTAAAAATATGTGACAGCAGGCAATTAATTTTACACAAGCCAGTGAGTGCCGGCAGCTCGGTACCTACTTTATTTGCTACCAATTTACGTTGCATTCAGAATGGGGCCTTGGAGACAAAAGGCTCTTTGTCACAATGCCAGCGCATGTCTCAGATTAGACTGCTAAGGGTGAAATAATATCACAGTGGCTCATGTGTGCAAATTTGATAAAGTTATTGCTTTCAAGTCACCCGCATTATACTGGTCTTGCTCCACAGTGCGGTGCCCTACAGCCCCCCCAATAGACATGTAATCCAGTGTGCATTGAAGTAAAGATGCATTTTCATATCCAATATATAAAGCTGTTTACATTATCTCATACCTCATTGTAACTCCCTAAGGAATCTCCCTCAACACTCTAAAAAGGCACTTGTCATCCTAAAGAAGTCCAAAGAGAAAAAATGTTTAGAATATTTTCAAACCAAAAAGTAAGCCAAATTTGAGGCATACTTTGAAAAAAGTCTGTGACAAGAAAAATGTATAAATGTGTAGTCAAAGCCTTCCCTAACATAAATAGATCGATGCTGAGTTACAGCTGCAGATAAACTGAGTCCTAAACTTTAAATCACTACTCTAATAACTTCCTTGAGCTGAACCAATCCTCAATCCTGCGTATGTTTAGGCATACCATGTGTACCTGCAGAGGGCACAGGTGCTCTTGGAGTTGAAATCAAACCATTAAAACAGATACATACCTCCAAAGAACTCCAACTTACTTTCCTGAGAAGAACTCCAGCTTACTGTCCCAGACAACAAACCCTTGTGCCTTTAAAGAATGAAATGGATAATGAGATTGTAGAAATCATGGTTAAATATTCCTGTGGAGGCCGAAAGTATATTAAATAAGTGGAAAAAAAAAAAGGAGAAAAAAAAAGAATTCAAGAAATTTATTGGTGATTGAAGTTGACTCTTTAGTCAACATCTGCCTGAGGAAGCCCCTAGCCGATGGAGTGTCCAAGACTGGGGAGAGAGGCAGATATCAGGGCACAGACTCCCCTCTGCACACACCCTTACTGGTTTCTCTTTCTTATCATTGTCTATCATCACTGCTTCCTCCTGCATGGTCCTCTGAGCAGGTAGGGCCAGCCTCACATCTCTGTGACAGCGTAGCTTCGAAACTGTTTCTTCAAACACTGTAGATTGGAAGTAGGCTGCACGAAGAAGCTGTGACAGGACCAGATGATGACACCTTATCACTGAAATCATATATTTCACTGAAAGCATAAGTTTCAGTCTGCTCTGATAGATTTCAGGGAGATTTCAAGTATCAAGACTGCTAAATGATTCAAGTAGAAAAGAAACAATTTTTAAGAGCTTTACTATTTACAACTCTGAAAAATTGAGACCAACACTGACTGGAACTTTCTTTTTTCTCTCTTTTTTTTTTTTTAATTTGTTTTAATTTTAATTGTGCATGTCTGTTTGCATGTCTCTAATGTTGATATCTGGTCTAAAATAATTACTTCAGTCATGCAGTTTGCTGCAGAAAATACGTGCTTTTAAGATGATCCTCTTCAAAGGCAGATGCCCTGAGAAGGCATCCCAGCCTAGGAACTCTTGTTTCTCTCACTTGACTGTAAAGGGAGTCTGAAGAAATAGCTCTGTCACGAACTCTTGCATCCTGCAGATGTCTAAGGGAAAGTCAGTCTCTGCATCACAGACAAGATACTGGATAGCCTGGAGCTGCAAGTGGAGAGGGCTGAACATCTTCTAATGGCTCCTATTTGTAACAGGCAATGAGATTTAATTTAAATTGAAACCTTCCAAAGGCATTTGTTGAAATATCACTTATGAAAGTCAAGAATTGATCAGTTGTGTTAGAATGAAATGCTTTAACTTTTCAAAATAATTTTTAGTTTAGAGTTTTGGTTTTTCATGTTTATATACATATCATGAGAGAACAAAATCAGAATCAACTTTATCAAAACAAGAAAAAATAAGCACTTAATTCAAGCTTTTTATTTTTTTAACCTGTGGGAAATCCAGAATGCTTTATTTTTTTCCATTTTAGAGTGGAATTTCCAGTGAAATAACAAACAGTGCTAATAAAATCCAAATCCTCTGGACTAAATTGTACATCTTCAGGCAGTCTGTGCTTCCTTCATGTTCTTCCCACATCTCTTACTTGAAAAGTGATACAGACAAAAGCAAACAAAACTCTTGCAGGAGATTTTTATCTGATGAGGAAGTTACCAAAAGCTTAATTATCTGATACAGGGGGGTTGGTTTGTTTTAGAGAAGGATAGATAATCTTTAGGTATGGTAGTTTGAGTGTGCTTGTGTCCAGAAGAAAGAACAGTCTGAACTATTTGTTGCCCCTCTTTCAGTGGCTATACTGAAAATGCTGAAAATTAAATAGAAAAGGAAGAATGAATACGAAGCTCAGGTATTGCAGGGCCGCAAGCTTCAAGCTTATCAAAGCGGTGCAGTGACTAATTTGATGTAATAGTTAAAATTAACTAAGAAGATATTGCCTGAACAGAATACACATGGTAAAAAGTAAATTACATTTGCTCTAATTAGGTAAACAGTATTTTTTATGGTGGTATTTGGGTAGGTATTATAAACGTGAGCTGTGAAAAATTAACCTTTGGAATTTCATAGTCTACATGTTAGCAATTTTACATTTAAAATATACGTTTCCTCCTTCTTTATCAGCTCAAAAGCAGGTATCTCCTTCAATAATAATATATAACCAAGGGAACAGACAGTCTTTCCTTTAAGCAAACACATTTTTTTAAACTATTTTTTTTTCCGGCTTATGTGTACACTAAATTAAATTGCCTTTACTTTTAAAAGATTTTGTCTAAAACCTGGTGTTACTTCAAACCTTGGGTATGAAATGTCCACCTTGGAAAACACTTAAAGAAAAATAGGTTTAAACATCACTTGGGAAATACTTTCTGGCAATTCAGGGCAATTGACAGTTCTTGCTCCTTAGAATAGTACAACAGCCATGTGGAGGATTTGGGGGACCCTGTGCATGTTGTCTATATGTGCGCAATAATCACACTGCATGGCAGCAACCTCAGTCTTGCTGCTGAGGCTGTGCAGAGTCACTTTGCACTTGGACAGATCAATACATGGTACACATGCACGTACAGTCTACGTGTCTGTTTGAGCAGAAGTTATGAGTTTTGAGGATCTTGGAAAGTTAAGGTCCAAGTCCTTAAAGCACTGCAAAATAAGAATGGGATCCTTGTTATCTCAATGCTTTCTTCTTTCTGAGAAGCTTTTTTAAACTGAGAAGCCCTTTTAAACAGTGTACCATAAATCATTGAACAGTTGCCATTGTCAACCTGAGTCTGAACCATTAGAAAAATGTTAATCATAAAAGTGACTAAAATTAAAGAGAATCAGAAGAGAATAAGTCAATTAAAGGCAGGTAAAGGCTAAGTGGAATCTTTCTTTTTTGTTTATTAAATGCTCCTTCTTCTAAGTAGGTGGCAAAAGAGACCAATTTGGTTTTTCTTTTTTTTTAGTAAGTACAGCCCTGGATTCAGACTATTTCACATGAGCTGAGCAGCAGCTGGGGCAGACAGACTTTTGTTCGAAAAAAAATGAAGAGAAGTTTAATAATTGTAACATTTAGCAAATGTCAAAACCTACTCTGGGCCAGATTCTCACTTGGTGCTACTGGGGGTTAGCACCTTTGACGTCAATGGAATGGTCCCCATTTCCAGCAGGTGTACTCCCAGCCTACTAGCCCAATGTTTACACCATATACAACATAGACGAGATAAAGGAATACTGAGAGAGCTTTATCTATTTACCTGAAGTAAAAAAGCTGTTTTTTACGGGTGAGTGCTATAAACTTGCTGGTTGAGTGCACGCGCTCAAATAAAAGGCCACATTGTTTGCCAGCTGGTTGGCTGTTCACCACAAATACAGTGGGCTTTGTTCTTACTCTGACCTTTGCTTCAGAATTCATCCTTTGAAGTGTTCATGATTTCTCTAGATTGGACTGAAAAACATTTTTTGTGTATAGACCGGCCAAAATTCTTGCTTCAAGTATTGCTTAATGGTCATAATGCTTTCTGGCAGCAACAAATGCGTTGGCAAACCTTATGTCCTTAAATGAATGAAGACAATTTATATGTCTACATGGCTACTTCTCAAGACATCCCCAAGGCCCACCTACTGCTGTAGTTGTGGCAGTCTGGGGCAAAAAGTGGCTGAGGTGCTTTCCTTATTTGTCTCCAGTAGTCCTATGTTTGGGAAGAGTAAACTGAATTAAATCGCTGAAATGATTCAGGAGACTTTCAGATGACAAATCTATGGACGTAAAAATTACCCGTCTATGTATTTCTGTAATGTATAACCTTCTTGACTTCTGTGTCTCTCCACTCTCCTCTGCCTCATAAAATAGTTAATGAAACTTTCCTCTTCCGCCACTGTCAAAGCCCACACCATTTTCCCTTCTGAAACCCCTCTCTGACACTCTCTTATCCTTCAGCTCTTGTTATTCTTTGTGCTCAATCCATGCAGATCTCAGCCTCTGAGTGATCTCTTTTCCTCATATGACTTTTGCTCAACGCAAACTCAGTCATTCACATCTTAGTTGCTTTTTCTATGTCAACATGTACTCAACAGGACCTCCTTTTTGTTGTTCAGTTTTCCTCTTACATCCTTTCAAAACTACTTCTCAAAATCTGCCTTCCACAGTGATTAGTGGACCGCCACAATTCAGATAACTCTGAGCTGGTTTCTTATCCGCAGTGTGTTGCAAACCAGATTTGTGAGAAAAGAGCGTGTTATATTGCCTTTTGAAGTGCTAGCTTGCATGGTGTAGCTGCTGCCTAGATAACAAATAATTCCCAAGCTCTTGCTCTTGCAATTAAGAGTAGGTAGGTCAACAGCACAGGGTCCTAATGACATGATAGAAGATAGAGTTTTTTAGCACACTGATCTTCATCAGGATTGCTTTTATAAATAACTCTGAATATACTGTTTCATCTTTCTAAATAGGCACCTATTTACTATGGTCATGCGTGCCATGGCAATGAGAAGTTAAGTCATAGACATAGTGGGGCGTTGCTTCCAATATTATAGCGACAGTTTACATCCTTTGAAATTCCAATAGTTATATGTGAGACACTTCACTACTGCTGCTCAGTGCCTGCCTGTAGATTTAAGATCTCTGTCTCATAGCTTGGTGCAGGGCGGTACTTTAGGCTGCCGTATTCCAACCGCTTCTTTGGTATCTTCCTCAGAGACGAAAAAGCATCTTTCACCCAAAAGCTTTCCAATCGTAACCTGTTCCTTGTTCTACTGATTTGTATGTGTTTGAACCTTTTTAGTGCTGAGATAAATAAAACCTGTGTTTAAAAGAGTCTCAATTGTTTGGTTGCTGTTTCTACAGCCAGGTGAATGACGAGGAGAAAGAATGAAACCATTCTTTCTGATCCAGGGAAGCCTTTAAGGAGGCTCAAAACTGCCTAAATCCCTTGTGGTTAAAGAGAAAGGAGGAACAAGAAAAATAACTTTCGTAGCAGAAAAGCTCTTTCAAGGTGTGTGTGTGTCTCAAATGGTTTCATTTGTTCTTCAGACCTTTAAAAACATCCTTCGCTGATAAGATTTCTCTATAAACAAAGTCTTCAGTGTGCAACTGCATGCTTCTGAATTTAAAAGCCGGAAGAAATTGCAGAGATCATTGTCTACACTATCTTTTTACATCATATTCTTATGAGATGGAAAGAGGTTCTTCACCTGCATCTTAGCAGGACATATTGTGAGGATTTGCTGGGAGCATAAGGACTGCTTTTCCTTGCTTTCCCTAGACAGGGCAGATAATTAATGAAAAGTGGAGGGTGGGGGAAGAAGAGGTGTGGGCCCACTGATCCATTTCTCCACACAGTGCAGCATGGTACCTTGTTAATCAAAGTGTTGGATATGATCTCTGGACTGCTTCTCCCACACTGGCGCGGCACAGCAATTTTCTGGTTTGCTGTGGACCTCTATCTTTTCTACAGTCTCCCATTAGGTAAAAACAATGAGTTGATCCCTCAAGCCATCTCTTCTCCAGACATAACAAATCCAGGAGTCTCAGCCTCTCTGCATGCGCTGTGAGCTTCCAGTTCCCTGATGAGCTTGATACTTCTCTATTGGATTTGTCATAATGCCAATGTCTTTCTTGCACTGGACACAGTACTCTAGATTTTCTCACAAGCACTGAACGGAGAGGAAGGAACACTTTTCTAGACCTGTTAATTATGCTTGTACTAATAGATCCCCATAGGCAAATGGCTTACACTGCTGTCAGGGCACACTGCTGGCTTATGTTGAGCTTGTTGTTCATCACGACCCCCAGCTCTTTTTCTACAGTACAGCCCCCCAGAGAGTCAGCCCCCAAACATTACTGATGCATAGTGCTATTCTACTTCAGGAGGAGGATTGCCGTCTTTGAACTTCATGAGGTTGCTGTCTTTGAACTTCATGAGGTTGCTGCCAGTTGATCACTATGGCCAGTTGACATCCCAGTGTACAAATTGCTTTCCCATCTTGCTGTTGTCAGCAAAATTACTGAGGGAACATTCTGCTTCATCATGCAGGTTATTAATGAAAATGTTAAACAGTATTGACCCCTGAGAAGTGCTGCTTGTGCCCAGTCTCACGGTGCCAATGTTCATCTGTGTGGTGTCAGACGCAATGTGCAGTACTTTGGGTTTTGACATAGATGTCTTCATCTACTAAGCTATGTTTTTACAATCAATGAAGAGACTTAATTTGTGGTTGCTTAAGTAATATCTGAATCATCGTTTAATTTGCAGTTATTCAGTAGAACATGCCTGGCCATTCTAAGCTACACTGAGCTTGGAGATCAAGGACAAGGCTTGGTCAGAATTTGTTTTCACCAGTGAGAATACAAAGTTTTTAATGTAACTAAATCCGGTATAAGGGAATAATTTTAAAATACCATCTTTCCCATCTAGAGCACATATTTACATTGTGGTCTTCTGACCACTTGAGCACATTAAGAAGTTTTTCCAGGTTCTAGGGCTGTTCATTCCAGTAAGCTATTTTTCCACTTAACAATATGTAAAAAAAAGAATGTTTTTCTTTTATACAAATCTTAGCACACTAGCAGAATACCTTTTTCTTTATATATAAAATTCTTCTGGAATCTCTTTGAAATTATATATACTACAAATGATGCTATATATAGTTTTGCATCTGTAATGGCCACATTGCACTTACGTATTGCACTTCTCTTCCTCTCAGCACAGGACCAGTTTTCACATCCTTCAGAAATACCTAATGATTATTATGAAGCAAATCTGTTTTTCCTTGCTGACAGAATCTGTTGACACACAAGTCCTCACTTTTGAGACTGTTACTTTTTCTTTTTTCTCTTTTAAATAAGAAACAGATATTTTGGGAGCTTTTCATGGCACATTTTCTGTTTGTTTTCAACAAATGGAAAATGGTTATAAATGATACTGTTTCCTAACGAGTTACAGTGGGTATAGTCAAATGACAGGACTAAACAAACCCATTCCTATACTCTTCTGTTGCCAGCAGCCTAAAGCACTCATCAATTGATCCATTTTAAGCTAAAAGAAGCCATTTTCTGCCTTACTTCAGTCTCTTGCCAGTCCCAGACCACCACAGTAACTTATTTCACACACATCTGTTTCTTGCAGAACCTTTTCGCCACTTTCCTGGGGATGGGAATGAGATGAGGGAAGGCAAAGGAAAAGGGTTAATAAAAAGTTGATTTTATTTTCCTTTTGTTTTTTCACAGAACTGATAAAATAAACGCTTCTTCTCTCATCACTTCTTACATGTGGACAGCTGCTACTTTCTCTAACACAGCATTGTCCAGCCTTAGCACTGGACAGGCTGTAACATTTGTTAATGATGTCAACAGTATTGCCCTTTGCTAGGTAGGAGTGAATGTTACCTATGGCAAAGAGTTTTTGTGCTGGAGTATGTGAGCTTTTTTTTCCAGTATTTTAATTTCCAGACAAGAACTCTGTCCAGCTCTTTTCCTAATGTTGTGATCTTATACTTTGAGACTCAGGACAAGGTCAGGAAGAAATATTCTTGAATATTTTCAGGTTGATTAATTTTTAATTCTTGTTCTTAGGAAGCTTTAATTTTATTTTCACATTTCTGGACATACTGAAGTCTATCACCTACCCTAACTATGCTGCAACCTGCCATAGGACACATGAGACATTATATTGCTTTTTTTTCATGACTTTATATCTCAAATTTTCATATTTTTATATCTGTGGGGGAGGTTGATGCAAAGTCTAATGTGCTCCTAAATGAGAAGTCATAAATGTGTCTGACAAATCACTTCTCATCACCTACATAAGTAGAGTACGTATTGATGAATTAAGCTAGGAGCTTTCTGGTGTTGAAGAGCAACATCAAGCCTCTCTTGAAAAAGAGAGAAAAAGAACAAGATCTTGTCTCGGAAAATCTTTGAAAAAATTCTCAGCTTGTTTCCATCTAAACCTCTCAAGAAGATTTCACGCTGGTTCAAGATATGTATTGCAGATGAATAAGATCGAATTATCACAAAATGAGGAAGCAAAAATGAGGATGAAATCCTTCTAAACATCATATTTGCAAATGACCCCCTGGAAAGCAAAAAAAATTGTTTTCCTTTTCTCTGTCAGAAGTGTATATAGCACGGTTCTCTTTAGCCATAAACCATAGGAAGACTCTCCTTTGTGAAGGCAAATCCTGGGGTAGAATTAGATTTGTTCCATATCTGACTTTTAACTGGCATTTATATAGTTGATACCAGCAGGGTGAAAGCAGTCTGGATTCTTCAAGGGAAATTTTTCATGGCCTCTGTATAAACTGGTATTTTTTTTAACCTTCTTTCAGGTCATTAGCTGTTATTTTCCTGAACATTGTATTTTACGGAATAATTGGATTGGTGAGAATAATCGTTTTAAGACCAACACTGAATTATCATCACTGGTGAGTGTTTTGACTTCTAGTAGCAGGACACTAGTAAGACTGGTGTTGTCCCTTCCCTGTATTATTAATTAGCTGTGCAATTCGCTTTCACATGATTTAAAAGTCATGAGGATCACTGGTTAATGTAAATTGCCAGTGTTCCATTAAAAATATTGAAATTTGTACTACCTGCTCCAGTCTTCTCCAATAAATGCAATGCACAATAAGCAAACTATTTTAATATTTCAGCTTGTATGTCAAGACAGACACACTCGGATGGTCTGTACTCCACTGAAGATGGAGCTAGAGTAAAGGCAATTCCAGTTACATTGCATCTCATGCAAATGATCTCAGAGGCTAAACGTTCCTGGGCTTGTCCTGTACTTGGATAAGAGACCATCTGGAAGTCCCAGATACAGTAGGCACAAGCCAAGACATCGTGGCTAAACACTACACCACAGAAAGTGAATGAGTTAGAAGGCTACGTTCTCCCCCTCATCACTGCTGGGTGAGTCAGACAGCTAAAGTTACCAATAATGTTTTCATTCCTTCAGTGAGAAATGTCTCAGGAGACTACTGTAAATTAAAAACATTAAAATTAGAAAGTCAAGTTATATGAAACTTAAGCTTCACAGGAACCCTTAACCAGGGTTAAACAATCCTACCCTCTACGATGCCTACGTCTCTGGAAAATTGTACAAACCTAACAAAATTTGGAAGTGTTTCTATATTGGGAGCCAACGTAGGGTGAGAAAATAGGTGTTCTGTTGCTGCTGCTTTTGTCTATCAGGCAAGTCCTGGGTGCTATTTCTCTATCCACCTGTCTTTTTACAGAAATGAAGAGCTTATTTTGGCCTGTTTTAGCAGAGAAAGTGAAAAGTCTTCACTGCTTCTGAAAGAAAGCTCCTGTAGCCATTCAAGGAACAGTATGATGAGGGAGGTGGCCCTGTGCAGTACAGTAACCAGCATTTTTTCAAAGCAGAAACCTTGTATGGGAGATTCAGTACTGTAAGGAGGGCTCCTGCTTCTCTCTGTGAGGAGAACTGGGGTTTCTGGAGAACTGAGAGACTACAGCAAGGGTGGAGGAAAGGCGAAAACGGAAAGGGGAAAGGGAGCATGCAGAAAAAACTCACCTTGCAAAAAAGAGGATAAACTACTGATTGTTCCTTTTAGGCTAAATTTTTGGCTCCTTCTTTGCAATGAAACAACACTATAAATTGATCATATCTATACCATCTATGTCAAAGATCCTTAGTTCCAAAATAAGAACATTTAAACACGTTGAAAATTTTTGAAGCTGAAATTTAATATTTGGCCTGGTAATAACAAGGCTTAAAGGCATTCTCATGGTGAACTAGAAGATGTGCAACTTTTATGATGACTGGTTGAATCACACAAACCCAGAAGAATAAAGTCCACATGAAAAGCTACAATAAACATTGTCCCCACTACTTCCCACCACTCAAATTCTAAATATGGAAGTTGTTCCAGCTTTGTGTTGCTCAGTTTCTCTTCACTGAGTAGCTCTATTCACTCTTTCAGTCTCCCCTCCTTTTCTGGCAGTGAAGCACATTCTTTTCCCCTGTAATGCAATTATATACAAACTCACCAACTTAACCATATTGCCATGATCTAGCATCACCCACAATCTGGCAGATGCCACTGACTGAAAACACAGCTCTACTTTAAAGTAAGTCATACAGATGCACTGTTTCTATATTTAAAAACACAGTTTCCATGGCATGACAGCACTGTCTGTACATACTGGGGACTGACACCAAAGCTTCTTTGTGTAGTGATTTGGTGTTCAGCTCTCAGAAGCAACATTAATTCAGAATATATACTGTGTGCAATTATTCTTATTTAAAGAGATTCTGAATTTTGAATTAATTTTGAAATTGCGGTAATTGCTACTTTAATATCATTGCCAGTTGGGTTGCCTGATTCAGAACCTGAGGTTTTGATTTTAAACAGTTGTTGACCTCATTTACTTTAGTAAAATAGTACCTTATGAAAAGGAAGTGGGGTCAAGACTGTACTTGGAGATCCCGCTACTCATTAAATTCATCCTTTGATTCCCATACTTTTTCTATAGACATAAAACCACGATATACATAGAGAATCTTCTCTCTGATACAGTGAGTTTAATGTATTTCAGTGTAAGCTATTGCAACTGGAGTGAAGATGATTGGATTATAATGCCTAAGACTAATGTAATGGAGCTTAAGACCTTGCTATTATCAAAGCAAAACTAGCTTTGCCCTAATATAGCTTAGGAGAAGTCACAGGAGTGACAATTATATTTTAATTACTTGAATTTCCTGTCTTTTTTCTTTATTTACCACTGAAGCAATTTAAAACACTGTCGTATAAATCAGTTTAAAGATGTGTGTTGCACCTGCGCTATTTTCTTGCAATTTAGGAAAGGTGTGAAAACAGAGGGAACCCTGGCCCACCAGTGCCTAATAGTTTTCAAAGGCAGAAAGCTGTATCTCTGTGTTTGAATCACCTAATTTCACCTAAGACTTATTTCAGCTAGCTGCTACAAAGAAGAAATTCTCAGTTTCCCTGTCATTGTCTGAGATATGTAACTTCTTTCTTTGCCCCATTTGTAGACAAGCAGGAGTTATGGAAAATGGAAAGCTGCGTCAGGGTTAGAAAAAGAGCTATGAAGTTGTGCAGTCGCCTATTTCAAACAGTAAAGCATGAATTAAACTTATAAGAAAAAGTAAAAAATCATACTCTAGAAGAGCAAATCACAGTATTTTACTCTTAAAGAAGCAAAATATGAAGAAAGGGAGAGAGCAGTACAGTTTTTTCAAACCTCCCCCCCTTTTTTTTTTCAGATTTGTCTAGGCATAGTTTCTTGGAAAGAAACTCTTGAAGATTCACCTTTGGGATTTTAAAAGCATTGTCAATCATGATGAGTGTTTATAGGCGAGGAAGTATTTTCATTTAAGGACTGGTGAATCACAGTTCTTAACAGTAGTTTATAAATAAGGAAATGTACAATTATTAACTAATTTTCCTGGAACCAAACATTGCAATCAGGTTTCCATATAAAGTTTTCAAGTGGTGTTTTTAAACAGCCATACTAATGAAGATCAAGAATCTGAACTAGAACACCCTTTTTTCCTTTCTGCTTATAAGAGTTAGTCTCTCCTATAGCAACACAGGGGACAGATTGTTTTGGAAAAAAAGTTGTTAAATTACACTCTCATTCCAATAGCTCATTAAAACCTGTCCAAGAACTAAATCTAACCTTCCAAAATTATTTTGGTTTTGTTTTGACATCTCACCAATGGCTTGCCAAAAGCTCTGGCACACTATAATCTATACTAGAAAGCCACTTCCTCTTGGAAATACACTGTAGCTTCCTTTGTTCTTTTCTCTCCTTGATGGGCTGGTTGCTTCTTCCTCCCAGAAATGAATAGGATGGGCTGCAGTGAGTGCTATAAAGTCAAGGATGTGAACCAAGAGGCAGACAGAGGTGCTTGTTCAAAGTTGTTCATCCAGTGACTTCACTGAAAGTGGGAAATGAATTTCTCATTGAAGGAAAACGTTTGCCTTTTAACTTAACTGCTCGTACACTCTCACACTATAGGGTATGTGAATGCTACTGGGAACACAGAGAAACTGAGATGAAATATTGCAGTCTCTGTGAAAGTCATTCTAGAAATTCCTTCTGTATTGCTATAAGTTGTTAAGAGAAAAAGCATTTTGTGTCCTTAGCTCTGTCAAAATATTAGCAAGCAATAAGGGCTACATTTCAGTTTTACTCCTTGATAACTAGATAGGAGCAGGAGGAAATACTTTCTGCCATCTTGCTGTTGATGACAAGCAACATATGTCTTGTAGAAAAGACTGTGCAGTTATGGGTGATCTAAAAGTTATGATATTATATGTCCCCTTGAATGTTAATCATTCAAGATTTGCTCATAAACTGCAGCTTTGCCAACACATTGGCATGTTGGTTTTTAACCAACACAAGCAGTTCTGAATTCTCTTTATATTCCTCTAACTTTCCACTTGCTTCTGGATAAAATTCAAGATATTAGCCCTACCTAAAGTCCCAGACCTTCACTGTTTGAGGGTGGAGTGTGGGGTGGTTTTTTTTAAGACTGTGTGCTATTCCATGTAAATATCAAAATGTGTTCACACACTTCAGAGATGACATCCCAAACTGTGACTACAGTAAATTCCCAAACTCTCTATGATTTTATAATATCTTCCATGTTTCACACTATTTAGTTCCAAGGTAAGAATTCGGGGGCTCATTACGTCTCTGATATGCTGTGAACTTTTTAGCATAATTAGAAACTAAAAAATCAGGAAATGCTATTTGATCCAAGATATGGTGCACCAGCAGACTCAATAAAATACTGAATACATTTGTAAGAGTGCTGCAAAATTTGTTATGTTAATGTTTAATGTTTAAAATTATTATGTTGTCAAAATTATATTTAGAAGACAGACTATTAAGGTAGTAAGTATAGAGCAAATCCTTCAAGGACAAAGATCCATTGCTATTGGTGGAGTCACTCAAGGTGGGATTTTGGCTGTGGGCACCTCTAAAACATGACTGAGCATTTTTGCATTAATGTTGTAGAGAAAGGTGAGTGACTGTCATTACTATTATGACAGTGGTCAAAATCACAACGGTACTGGGATTCAAAGCTATTTTGTGTCTTAATGTATATGTTTGAACTTGTATTTGTAAGTAGTTTTTTATGTTCATGATAACACATTGACACCTACCTATCCATCCATCTGTGGATAAAACTCCTAAAACATGATAATACAAGTCTAGACAGAAGAGGAAGGGGAAAAAAAGAAAGCTGGATTGATTAATCTAGTGACAGAGCTTAAGAACTGATAACAAAGTCCTGCCGCATTAAAAATACTTGGGGGAAGATTTATGGCATTTACTTTTTAAGAGTGGAATATTAATAACCGTAAAAGCTAAGGAAAGGTTATCACTGACAGTAATAGTGCTTTTATATTGTCAGAAGATTAATGTTGTATTTCTCCTACAAAGTAATCCATTCTTCTTTTGGAAAAAAAAAAAAAAAAAAAAAAAAAGAGGATCACACAGGGCTGTGCTGTTGGGCACAACCAGTAATATTTTATTCAGCCCAGGATGAAAGAAACTTTGGATGAGGTGAAGGTTGTGCAAAGGTGGCATCCTCATTTACTGTGAAACATACTCTCTGGCATAGGAACTTGATGCATTTTGCTGGTCCATTGCTTGGGAGTGCTGAGAAGAGCTGGGGCCTCAGTTCTGAGATTTACTTCCTGTCTGCAAATCGGCAGAGCAAGACCTGGCATTGCACTTCAGATGAGGTTAATGATGCTGAGTGGAAGCTAGATAGGAAGGTAGCAGGATTTGAAGAGACATCTGAATGTGGAAGGAGACTGTTGATGTGAGATGTGGCATGAGAACAGACATTATTTCAAGGACTTACTAGCAAGTGCTCTGGCAGAGAACATAGAGGCAAGATTGGGAGAAAGGGTTGGTAACGTAAAAGGACCTGGGCTAATTACAGAAATAGCATTACAGAAAACAAAGATAAGAAAGAGATGTGGTGACAGCTAAGCCTCTGTAGGGGTTGAGGGCTTTGTATTTGGAGCGTAGGAAGTAGAAAATAAATTGTTGCAGATGGTAGGAAATTGAAAGTAGGCACTTATCTTCTGTAAATAGTCTTTATCACTTCAGCTTTACCCCTTCTGTTAGGTAAGACTATCTTGGTGGCACTTACTTGATTAGATAGGAATATGAACAGCTGTAAAAACTAAGTAACGGCTGTTCCTGGGTAACTTTTCTTCCCTGATTTACAAGTCAATATCCCCTTATCTAATGTGCCCTGACTGGATATTTTCACCTTGCACCTCTATGCAGAAACAACTGTATTAGGAAAGTATGAAAACTTCCTCCAGCAATGGGCAGTCCAGAAAGTATATTCTGCATTCAACATCTGAAATAATAATGATGATGATGATGATGATGTAAGATTGGGAACAGCCTGAATCTGAAGAAAACAAGTGAAGAGAAAAGAGAATTCATCTTGCATATTTGCCTGCAAATTCCAGCAGTCTTTAAGACTTGTTAAGCAGTAAGGCAAGATAATAAATAAGAAAACGTATAGTAAAAGTGCATATCAAAACTACCCTCTTTCCTCCTCCATTACAGGTACAGGAAATACAATAATTATACTTTTTTTGTCTGATGAGACAGAAGCAGGGTCTGTTTTGGTTTTGCTGTAAACATTCCTGATGTTTTGTTCCTAGCTCTTAGGAACCACAATTAAAATATTCAAAAACTAATTGGCCTTTGCCTCAAATTCAGAGGAGCTACCTTTTTTTTCCCCATGAGACTGCTCAGCAAAACCGTTGTGCAGTTGTGAAAATAATGATAGCCTCAAAACTATAACCTCAAATTAGCACTGTTGGGAACTGATCATGTGTAACATTAGTCAAGTGAAAAATTACATGCTGATTAACTACAACATAACTATTGAGAAAATCTCTTGGAAAAGATTGATAAAAAAGCTGTCATGGGAGAAAATATTAGAAAAAACACAGGAAGCAGCAGGAAAATTAGTATGAATTGCTTCCTTATCATCCCAGAGTGGTCAATTTTCATCAGGTTAGTGATCTGAAAAGAGAAGTAGTAAGAGGGAGAGATGTATGAGACTGCTATGAAAGCACTCAAGAAAATTACTAGTGAAAACCTGCAGGACAAACTAACCACAGCAGGTGAGTAAACAATACAGGCATAGTCAGCGTGGGTTTGTGAAAGGCAGGTCCTGCTTGACAAACCTGATCTTCTACAACAAGGTGACCCACTTAGTGGATGAGGGAAAAGCTGTGTCTGATGTTTATTTGGACTTCAGTAAAGCCTTTGACACAGTTTCCCACAGCATTCTCCTGGAGAAACCAGCTGGTCATGGCTTGGATGGGGGGACTCTTTGCTGGGTGAAAAACTGGCTGGATGGCCATGCCCAGAGAGTGGTGGTGAATGAACCTAAATCCAGTGGGTAGCCAGTCACAAGTGGTGATCCCCAGGGCTTGGTACTGGGGCCAGTTCTCTTTAATATCTTTATCGATGACCTGGACAAGGGGATCGAGTGCACCCTCAGTAAGTTTGCAGACCACACCAAGTTAGGCGGGAGTGTTGATGTGCTTGACGATAGGATGGCTCTACAGAGGGATCTGGACAGGCTGGATCGATGGGCCGAGGCCAGTAGTATGAGGTTCAACAAGGCCAAGTGCCGGGTCCTGCACTTGGGTCACAACAACCCCATGCAGTGCTACAGGCTTGGGGAAGAGGGGCTGGAAAGCTGCCCGGTGGAGAAGGACCTGGGTGTTTGGTTGACAGCCAGCTGAATATGAGCCAGCAGTGTGCCCAGGTGGCCAAGGTGGCCAACAGCATCCTGGCCTGTATTAGAAATAGTGTGGCCAGCAGGACTAGGGAAGTGATCATACTCCCTGTACTTGGTACTGGTGAGGCCCCATCTTGAGTACTGTGTTCAGTTTTGGGCCCCCCACTACAAGAAAGACACTGAGGTGCTGGAGTGTGTCCAGAGAAAGGCAGTGAAGCTGGTGAGGGATCTAGAGCACAAGTCTTATGAGGAGCATCTGAGGGAATTGGGGTTGTTTAGTCTGGAGGCTGAGGGGAGACCTTATTGCTCTCTACAACTACCTGAAAGGAGGTTGTAGAGATGTGCGGGTTGACCTCTTCTCACTAGTAACAAGCGACAGGACAAGAGGAAATGGCCTCAAGTTATGCCAGGGTAGGTTTAGATTGGATATTAGAAAAATATTCTTCACGGAAAGGGTTGTCAAGCATTGGAACAGGCTGCCCAGGAAAGTAGTTGAATTGCCATCCCTGGAGGTATTTAAAAGATGGGTAGATGTGGTGCTTTGGGACATGGTTGATTGCTGGTTTTGGCAGTTTTAGGTTGACTGTTGGACTTGATGATCTTAAAGGTCCCTTCCAACCTAGAACCTAGACAATTCTAAGACCAACAAACAGGTCAGTCTGGATAAGGGCAAGATACTACAGAGGAAGAAGAATTTAATCCTTTCTCTCTTCTCGAGGAGTCCTGCATGTTGAGCTGCAGTGGCTGATAAGGTTTTCTGGAATGAGAATGACAGTAAAACTATATGTACATGAAGGAAGCTGTCCTGTCACACACCGACTGATAAGTTTCTGCCTGTATTGAATTTTCTTGTTTTGAAGGCATGTGGTACCCCAAAGAAGTTTTGGATTAGCCACTGATGATTTACACTCTAGTAGCTAATTCAGGTGAAGTTCAAATTTGACATCAACCGATTGTCAACAATTCCTTTTAGATCTATCTTGTTTATGAAGAAGCCTCATCATGAAGCTCTGACCTTTCTTTAGCTTTATTCTACCTATTTAACATCATACTTTATATCTCTGTGTATCAATTACAACTAATTTTTTGCATCTAAGAAAAAATCCAGTTCTGTACCCTACATCCAACCTAGTTTTATGAAGTTCCTAATTCATTGGGAAGCCAAGTAAAGGTTTAAAAAAACTATAAAAACCCCCTAGACTAAAATATCTTGTTGGTACAATCCTTTTATTTACATTTGTAGATGGTAAGGAGATATTAAAACCAATTGATTAACTGGCATTTATTCCCTTGAAGTTTTATGAATAAAGGTAGGTGGTTTTAGTACTTATATATTGATTAACTATGCTATCTCAAGTGCTCAGCTCTGTGGTTAATAATCTTTCAAGAGTCTTAGTTTGAACATCCCAAAAAGGAGGCCTAAAAATGATCCTATGATATAACATTGTGAGATAAAATGCAAGTATGAACACAAACACAAAATTTGTATATTTATATATGCTCCTATTACAAAAGACTTAGAGCACTGAGAAACCCTCAAATAAATAAGTCTAGCCAAGAAATGTACAAACAGTCTTTGCGGTGTATCACTTTTATCTATTACAAACTTCTATTTGCTGCTTTTATTTGGGATTGATTTACTTCAATGAAAAGTTCATTTTATACAGCCAGTAGACATCACGATGCAGAATATACATTACAATTAATAAGGTACTTAGAGAATGCAGTCATTCCAAACTCAGCTAATATAACTTTATAGTGTCATATCAGCTTCACTAAGGAATGGAAAGTTATAAAATGCCTTGTTTTAAAGAGGCTTCTCAATATATAAATTTTATTGCTGTACCAATTACCAAAGTCAAACCCACACATTTTAATCTACTAGACTCATTTTAATGATTTTAATTTCTTTTTCTTCTCCAAACTTCAGTTGCTGTGACTTGCTTTTTCTCTACAACCTTTCCTTGTATGTGATGAATCTCTGTGGGCCAGACACAGCAGTCATGTTGCACTCTCAAACAACAGTTGAATTTTGCATTGTCCCCCCCGCTCACACGGAAGAGTGGCTGCTGTTCCCTTTAGACATCCTCTTCCACCATCCTGAGCATGAGGGTAAGGACAGAGAGTTCCCGTACAGCCAAGAAGGCCAACAGCATCCTGGCCTGTATCAGGAATAGTGTGGCCAGCAGGACTGGGGAAGGGATCGTCACCCTGTACTGAGCACTGGTGAGGCTCCACCTCGAGTACTGTGGTCAGTTTTGGGCCCCTCACTACAAGAAAGACACTGAGGTGCTGGAGCACATCCAGAGAAGGGCAGTGAAGCTGGTGAGGGGTTTCGAGAACAAGTCGTATCATGCAGCAGCTGAGGTAACTGAGGTTGTTTAGTCTGGAGAAAAGGAGGCTGAGGGGAGACCTCATCGCTCTCTACAGCTACCTGAAAGGAGGTTGCAGTGAGGTGGGGTCAGTCTCTTCTCCCAAGTAACAAGCGATAGGACAAGAGGAAAGAGCCTCAAGTTGCACCAGGAGAGGTTTAGATTGGATATTAGGAAAAATTTCTTCACTGAAAGGGTTATCAAACATTGGAACGGGCTGCCCAGGGAAGTCGTTGAATTGTTATCCCTGGAGGTATTTAAAAGAAGTGTAGATGTGGAGCTGAGGGTCATGGTTAAGTGGTGGACTTGGCAGTGTCAGGTTTGCAGTTGGAATTCATGATCTTAAAGGTCTCTTCCAATCAAAACGATTCTATGTTTCTATGACACCTTTGGTGCAATGTAAGCAGTGGTGGGTGCTCCAGCGAAGTCCCACCCCTCCCGACTGTCACATGCCCCACTTGCCCTGGAAGTCCCATGCCTCTGTTGCATTAAAGGGGCAAAGTAGTTTTGGCAGAAAATAAACCCCCTTGCGTTCTAACACTCCTCACCGAGGTGGGAGGCTAGGTGAGGCTAGGTTTAAATTCTGAGTGATGCCCAATTCACCATTATCAGTCCAGGTGCATTTAATATATTAAATTGTTACAATTCTGGATACACTAATAGCAGACTGTACCTTCAGCCCAGTCGTGCTCATGAACTAACATGGCCACACTTCGGTCGCGTCCAATGAGAAAATCCAAACGACTCGCTGCCTACACAGTACAGTTTATTTAAACAACAGATACGCAAGTTCTTTTGGTTTGCCGGTGATAGTGACTGTCTGCAAAGCACATGCAAATACTAAAGATGCTAGCAATATAGCTCGGTTGACAAAAGCACTAAGTTATAAAACTATTCTATATGGAGATTTCTACGTTTCCTGGGAAGCACTTGGTATAGCCAAGTGTTCAAATCTTACCCACAAGTGTCCTTATGGGGGGGGGAGAGAGGCTCAGCCCATCAACTGGTCCCAGAAGTCCACGATGGTGTCTTCCCTCACATCCCCCTTTTCTCAGGCTATTTTTATACTAATTTTTAATCTTCAAGGTGGAGTTTGAGTGACTCTAGTCATAAATACTTTCATTATGATTGGTGTAAAATTTTCTTGCCTTGCATTTAAAGGTAAAGTTTACAATAAATTCAGGGCGCAGACTCAAGGAGGAGTGGTTGCACCTTGGAGGCGGGTAGCTTTTGGGATGGAGGTGTGTTTTGGTATTATAATGACATTATAATGAGCAAAGTTCACTAAAGGACAGCATTTTGTCAAAAAAAAAAAAAAAGATATTGTTGGCTCAGGGTAACAAGTAGACAGTTTATCAGTTCTATAAGACCTTCGAGGGCTCTATTTGGTCCCCAAGTCCCCAGTTTATCACAGAGTTTTAGCCGCAGTGTCTCCACTCTGTCCCGTCCTTCACACTGTTTTTCTTCTGTGCTGCCATCTCGTTCCTATGTCTGCTGGATTATCACAGGGTTTGGCCTTGGAGTCTCCACTCCACTCCACTCCCCGTGTTGCTTTGCAAGCAATAGTGCACAAGGAATTGCAGACGTAGCAGATTCTTCACGTGTCTTACCCTAGAAGCCTTTTGATTTTATACCTTTCCTTAATGTGTGATCAATGCTGTATTATTGATCATTTTTAGTAATCATTCCACAGCCTCCTGCGGTCCCGCAGTCTCTTTGCTCCACCTCCTTCTGCCCCTTTGGGTAAAATGGCATACCCACATGTTGGCAGGCAGCCCTGTGACTGGCTGGCAGGACCAGTGGCCCCTTCCAGTTTACCCAGAAGTACAGCAGAATAAGAAGCCCCTGACGACCACATAGTCCAAGGCCACCATTTCTGAAAACATCATACCTCACAGGTTTTCATACTGCTCTGTGATTCGCTGGTTGCCATTTTTTGAACCTGTTATATCAGTGTGATCTCAAAGCACCCTGTGATTGGCTGCCTGTTTCCTTTGGCCCAGGAAGTGCTTTTATATAAAAATATATACCTTTTTTTAAATTTTAATATATTTTTT
>NW_009648955.1:1766271-1826762 GCF_000708025.1 Charadrius vociferus
ATATTTTCTTTATTTATACACTTTATATATTTATATATACATATATATCCAAATATAAATCTATAGAGATTAAATATATATCTCTACAAAAATGTAGGTATATAATACATCAGATGTTCTTTAATAAGGGCTGATGAAATCAATAGTTAATGTTTAAATGTAAATATGAAGTAGTTAAATAAAAATAAAAAGCACGTTTATGGCCCATTACTTTACAGGGCTACTGAACCAGCCCTAAGATGTTTGGAGTGGGGGCTGTTCACACAGGTGTGGGAGCATGAGCAAGTTGCAACAAGCCTTCAGTCTGGCCCTGTCTGGCCTAATCAGCTGCTGCTTTCAGGAGCCAGGGAGCTGTAGGACAAGTCTACCTGTCTGGCACGCTGGGGTTGCCGGCTCTGACTGCACACTGGAGTCTGTTCTGTAAGGAGAGACAAGAGATCAACAGCATGGCCCCACAACCCAGGGAAACCAATCCCATGTGGCTGTGATATCCCTGAAGGCAGAGCAGTATCAATGGGTACCTTCGGCAGCACAGGGGGGTCAGATGCCATGGTCTGGGAAAGCAAATGGATTGGTGGCCAGGGTTGGCAATGATGGCAGGTGGTCAGGACAAAGTGACCTCAGCAAGGGAACCTTCTTTTCTGCAGGGTGAACAGTCCCAGCTATTAGCCTCTTCTCATATGAAAGATGCTCCGGTCCCTCATCTTTTTGGCCCTGTGCTGGACTTAGTCCAGTAAGTCCAGATCTTACTTGTACTGGGGAGTGCAGAACTGGATCCAGCACTCCACATGTGGTCTCACCAGGGATTAGAAGAGAAGAAGGATAAACCAGAAGTTGGAAAGAACTGCAAGACTGCTGCAGGACAGAGTTAGCAGGACTGGTCACAATGATTTTGACCAGTTGGAGAAATGATCTGAAAAAATTAGGATTAAATACCACAAGGATGAATGAAAGGATACATGTTTAGGACAAGAAAAAAGTAGAAAGAGCTACAGTAGATCTGTGAAAGAGAAACTCGTGCTTACAGAAGATGACAAGCTGAACAGAAGTCAACAACGCCATGCTCTTACAAAAAGAGACAACCATCATCCTGCAATATATGAAGAAAACCCAAGAATTGTATAAATAGACGTTTCAATTACACAAAAGATGAAATTATCCTTTCCTTTTCAACTTTTGAGACATCTCTGCTGGAATACTATCTCCACTTTTGTTCAACAGATTTAGAAAGGTAAGGACTTAGGCCAAAGCAGCCCCCTAGAAATCAGTGTGAAGAACCTGTTCCTTGTCCCTAACTCATCCTGACTAAATCCTATTCCTTGTGAATGACCTTGGATTTCCATGCTGTGCTTTCTTGCCAAGGCTGGCTTGAATTTCTGGATTGTATACTGAGTTCACTCACAAGTGAAAAACTGAGCTCTCACTTTTTCCTGTCTTACTCTTCCAAGACATTCATCCCATCCCATCCCAATCATAAAGTCTATCACAATCTTGAGAAGTCTAGAAGTAAAGACATAGAAATAATGACCTGTGAACATGGCTTAAAAGCAACTGGATGGTCTAAAAAGGATGATGGAAGAGAGAAATAATGTCAGTCTTCAAGTTTATAAATCACTCGTAGAGAGAATCGGATCTGTTCTTCAGATCACTGTTGGACAGGACGGGAAGAGATTAAATAACAGTAGGAAAATTCAGCTTGAATATTACGGAAACTTTCTAGCTATGTAAGGGTTTGATTAAGCACTGGCTTATACGGTCTGGGGAGCTGGGGAAGTTCTCATCACCAAAGGTTTTTAAAAGCAGTTTGGAAAAACATTTGCGAGCACTTACAAGGGATAGTAGATCTTGCCTGTGTCAGAGAAACACCTGCCTCTCCAAGCTTTTCCTTCCCAATGTCATTTTCTATAACTCACTGATACTATACTAAAGACAGAAATGCTGCATGAATTTTCCTTTGGAAAGGGTGGAGTTTAGGATGGGCAGATTGGTTTGTGAGATCAAAACAATACCATGTTATTTAAACCAAATTCAAAATAAGAGATACTTTAGAATTCAAAGCCATTCTTTTTTTTTTCCTTGGCCAATTAATGATGTATCTTTGACTTTTGGTTAGTACCAAAAGAAGAGAAATATGCTCCTACAGACACAATTGTCTATGCCAGCTCCTCTGGATTTTGAGTTTGCAAGGATTATATTATGTCAGCAAACTCAGATGCATGTTAAAAAGTGACATTAATCATATATAAACAGAAATTTTCACAGAGACCTGCTAACTCCATAAAAAAACTCTCTGAAGTATGTATGAGGGCATTCATTTTAGCATAGGAAGCACAGAAAGTACAATCAACATTGAAAAATTTATTCAGGAATATTTCCTTAGCAAGATATGTTTCAAAGGTGGAGTGATCTTTCCTAAACCAGTTTGGGATGGCAGGATGAGAATGCCAAGTCTGCTGGGGAAGATGAAGAGCAGTCTTTGACCTGTTGTATGTTTCCTAAGGTTTACTTTGGACTTCTTTTTATGAAAAGGTAAAATAGCACATCTTTCCCTTGCTTAAGTAATTCCTGCAGATAAGGCTAAAGGATTTTGAATATTCTCAAGGCCTGGAGACTTTATGACCTAGCCTACAGCTTCCTGACATGAGTATTAACCTTTTATCAACCTGAATGAGTTTCGAATTGGGGGCTTAGGGCAAGATCCAGAAAGGCAACATAGGCACATCCAGTTAAAGTTTTGCAAAACATAAAAATTCTGTCTTGGCATAAGTGAAACAAAGAAATTGTACCACTTGCCTGCTCATCTTTTATAATCTGTGGGAGATATTATTTCTTCCAAAGATAATCTACAGAATTTAGAAACAGCATAGAATGCTACTAACAAATGTAGAACTTGTGAGTTCCTCTGAGCTCCTTGCTCCCTCTTCAGAGGTAAGTTTGAGTAATGTGTTCCCTGGGGAGCCAGAATCACTTCTCAGCAACTCCCCTCACTTCTGGGTCCCTGACCCACTGTGTGTGGCCTGGCTGTGCTGCCACACTGGATCAGGCTGAGCCTCCCCCTTTAAGGGCTTGTTCCAGCTTGTAGAGTGCATGTGGGCACTCCAGATTGGAGCTACGGGGCACTTCTGCATGACTATGACATTAAAGTGATTTTTCAAAGCCTGACCAAAAAGGCAAGGGAGTTAAAGTGAACTTCCTTTGCATTTCTTTCACATAGGCAAAGGAAGCAAACATGCTCTAAAATCAGTAACAAAACCAACAAAATGCTCAAAGAGTTTGTTGTTATTGTAGGAGAATGTGAATTTGTTTATTGAACACCTGAGCAGAGGGAATGGAAAGATCTTGATGTGACTGCTATTGGGGGCTGCTGTTCCAGTTATTTAGTAGCACAACAGATGACTCTAATCCCATGTGGGGTGTTTTATTTATGTTTATATTTGAAACATGACCCTTTTATTAAAATTGGAATTAGATAACTCATATGACTAAAGCTCAGACAGATTATGTTGTGTTGACTAGCAGGGTATTTAGATACTGCAACTTTGCAACCTCAGCTCGTTGCAGTTCAAGTCATTAAAGACAAGGGCTAAGAATCTAAACTAAGTTCTGAGTTTTGAACAAATATTTTTATAAATATTTCAAAATAAAAAACAGATGTAACGATGTTTTATCAATATTTAATATTTAATTACTTATGGGCAACAGAAAGCACCATCCTTTCTCACATATCTCAAAACTAGAAAGATTATACAACTGACCTCTTGTTAATCTACTTATGTTGTGCCCTCTTACAGAAGCAGGTTGTTTTGCCTACATTTGTCTCATGATAATGTAAGATAAGACTGTTGGTTATACAAGAATTCTGTTTTTTTAAATTCTACTGAAATAGAATGACTGTTTTTGAGTTCAAGATGTAAGAAGAATCTATTTGTATTTTTTTGTTTATCGGTCTCTTAAAGCTTTTTCCATGTGCAATAATGTATGCTAATAGGAAGTGAAAAATAAATGCAAAATACTTAGGATTGCGTAGTAATGCTGTCTATGCTAAATTCTAATTTAAGCAATTCCTTAATTTGTGCTGTTCTCTGCAGATGTTCCCATGATTTAAATATGATGGCTGGAAGTGTAAGATACTGTGTGAGGCAACAAAGTAAACTAGTCTACTGCTAACCTAACTATCTGTTGGCCCAGTCCTGGAGGTAGGGAGGTCCATGGAAAGACCACGTAGCTCAGATGTTCTCCAGGCTTCTGGGTCTGGAGTTACAGGTCATACAGGCAGTTCAGATACCCCATACTTGTAGTGTAGCCGTGGTCAGGATTTGCTGATACGTTTAATAGTTTCCCTGAAGACTTTAACAACCAGAATTGTCATTAAAACTTTAGAGTGTCAGGTGTTTCATCCCATGAGCATGATGAAGCAGGGCTGTTCTGTCTGACTGTTTCAGTTCTTCCCCCTCTTGGCACTGTACTCCCCTGGGTTGCAACTGGGTAACTAGCAACCTTTCATCCTAGTGTGTAGTTGTGCATGTCTACACACACGCATAGTTTTGCCACTATATCAGACATTTTGGCTGCTGGGGAGCTATTATTGAAATACTTTGGAGGGGTTAAGAAAAGCACTAAGCATCAAAATGACTGACCCGTGATCAGAAAAAAATATACAGTGCCAAAGACAGGGAAGAAGTAATTGTATCAAAAAAATAGCTGGGGACAAAAGACACCGCAACAATCTGAGCTGACCTTAAGAGTACATATCTGTAGATAATATGCTGATTAACTGGAAATTCATATAGTGAGAATGAAGTGATATCTGCATTGTTTCTCTAATGCTAGGAAAAGATTAAGTTACAGGCACATTATTTCTCCATTAAACAATTGAAGAAATCAGCTACTTTGCCCTTCTGTTTTTAAGGGAGAAAAATCCTTACTAAGAGAAGCTTTGCTTAAAACTAGGGTTTGGAAAACCTCAACACAAATATCACTGCACTGAAACCCCTCCTGTGTTAGAGCAGTCCTGCTGGATGGAGATTGTAAACAGAAGCTAAGATCACACACAACCACCACATACCTGGTGCAGACCCCAAAATAGTGTAAGATATAGCCTGGATTCATCGCACCGAATGGTAGGCCCTTAAACAAAGAAAAAATTAGTGTAGTATAGATGCCTATGGTGCCTTAGAAGGAAATTGAGAGAAAGAAAAGGAAATTGAACCAGTTCAGATCTGAATTATGAGGAGAAGGTGGTCAGCCCCAAAATGCCTTTTGGTTTTCTTCTGAAAAGGGTCCTGGATACCTTGCACAGGCAGATGGAGGGGCCATGGATTAATTCTGGGTCTGATCCTGCTTATCCTGACACCTTCTAGTACCACCCACTAATCATAGTATCATGGGGACTATCTATGTGAATTAGAAAATTTAACACAAGTTCGTTGCAGACACTCAGAAAACAGTGCCTGAGAGCCACTTTACCTACTTTCGACATCTACAGCAATCAAGTCCCCTCAGACACCTTGTGTAGTCAATGGCAAAAACTGGCCAAAATCCACCTCACCCACTTTAAATGACTTTGCCACATCTTTCTAGAAGACCCTCTCTCCTTCAAAGATGTAAAAAAGGAGTCCAGACAACTCATTCAAATATGGGTGTGGGTATATTTAACCAGAGAAATCCCACTCTTGGTGTTGAAATAGCAAAAACCAAAGCAATACTAAAAAGATCCAGCATCAAAACCCTCAATAGAAAACCATGCAAATTTATAGTCTTGTGTATGAAATCTTCACCCTTTTTCTTCCCATTAACACAGGTTTTCTCGTCCTTTACCAACTGTCCCTTATTGGCATTTAGTGTCAGAGTATGAGGCAGTTTTCAGCAGCTACGTGTTAAATGCTTTCAGAAATAGGTAAAGGATATGCCTAATATCTAATAATTAATTATTCAGCTCCTGAATGAGCAACATATCCTCTGATGTTCCGGCTTAAGGGGCCCCTGGAATGAATGACTTTCAGCTAGGAGAATTTTAGCGCTGCTCCTAAGGACCAAACATGGGGTACAATCCCATTTCATCGCAGCAGGAAGTACTTAAGGATAAGAGTAATGGCATTTCCACACAGCCATGACCTGGCTGTGCAAATGTGCAGATTATTAATCCTGAATGCTCAGCCACAAGGTGGAGGACACCCCTAATTTTTTTAAGTTTGTTCAAGCGTCTGGCTCCCATCTGCAGCCACCACTTCAAGCTAACATTTGGTAAAATCGAGCAAAATGGAAAGGAAAATAGCAAGAGCAGATATTGGAAAGGTGGAAATGTGCAAAGGCAAGATAACTTATGTTAAAATATTGAAGGTGTAGAGCTAGGAGGATAGTGTTTTTTCAGCTCAGGAAATCATCTAAAGCATTTGACCTTTTCTTATTCTTCAACCAAAATTTTTGGTTCCAGGTAACTGAATGCTTATTTTTAATTTTATAAAAAACTTCTAATTTGCCTTTCATTTTTTTTTTTATTTTTTATTTTTAAAATTATAAATAGCTTCCATTTTGGAACAAATGATCATTTCAAACTGGAAAAGAATACAGATTGTCTTCATTTAAATAAGACCTTTTCATGTAACAGCTATTTCTCAGAAATGACAAAAAGAACTATGTCTGTATATAATGTTGGTTTGACCAAAGATAGTTAATTTCCTCAAGCACAAATTAGAAGTGTTAGGTTGTTGGGTTTTTTCTTAAGAAACAAGGAGGGCACCAATTTCTGATTAACTACCTTGGATTCTTTTGGAGAAAATCTGCATGAATATTTTGGTTGGATCCTCCCTCAAAACTCAGTGGAAGAGGTTGTAGTTGCTTGGCTTAGATTTCTTGGCATTAGTTTTTTTAACTAGAGGTTGCCTTGCCAGTGAAATTTGGTGAATATTTAATAACTGATGATTATTTAACAACTAAAAATAGTTACTAATAGTCAATATGAATATGACCTCATGACAGAATTCCTTGCTGGCTAGGTTTCAGAATGCTGGCTCCAAATAAATCTTTTTGATAGGGCACTCTCCAAGACTATTTTCAATATTGCTTAACAGTCAGTGCTGTAGGGTAAACTTGGTTTGATATCATTTAATCATTTCAAATTGGGGCAGCACAGCATTTCTCCTCTCCTCAAATATATACCAGATACAAGTAAATTTACCCAATTTCCCATTTACCGTTAGTCAGCTTCCTTAGTGCAAGAAGTTTTCTCTCTTACAGTCCTGAGAGGGTATGTAAAGTTGTAAACTGTCCACAGCTGTCATTACATTAAAATCCTTCATGAGTATTTGCCTTATTATCAGATAAAAATGATGCAGAGTGTTAAAATTGAAGTGTGTACATTTTGCTGTAATTTTCTCACTTTATTAGGTTGGGTTTCCTGCCAGCTTCTGTCAGCAGTGGTAATAAGCATATGTTCATAGCTGGTACCACTGACTTTCTGGGCTGGGGCATATAATTTTCTAATTCCTTCTCAGTTTTTCTTTGTGTTTCCAAACAGCCTCAGTGTTCAGAACCAGCTTCCAGTTTTCAGTGCTGTTGTTCTTGCAAGACAATGTGCAGATGTTCTTCTGCCTGACATCTATGGATTGGTTTCCTTAGGCAGAATTCATTGAGACAAAGAGAAAGGTTTTCATGGATCCCAGGAGATTGGGAACAAGCCTTTAAGTCCTCATATTTAATTGCTCTATTGTGCTATGGTTATAGAATGAAGCCTTCTTTGCAAAGGACTGGTTGGTTTTTTGGGTTGTTTTTTTTTTTTTTCCTGATTTTAATTACCACCTAGATTTTCTAAAGGAAACAAATTAAACAGTAAGAGGCCTTTATGGTATACTTTATAATATTACTAAGAACTGAAAAAATATTAAGCAGAATTCAGTTGGTGACATCCACCTGAAAAACATGCAAAACACTCTTTACCTGAATCTTGTCTCTTGTAAGTTTAATTTTTTTGTGCAGGAGATTTCTTGTTTCCAAAACTTGGAAGGACTGGAATACTAATAACTTTTTCACTAATACTTAAGTGCTTTGGACTTTGCAGAAATCGATAGATTGATGGCAAAAATGCATAGTCGTCCATCCTTCCAAAACCTCACCTGTTTTGATAATAATGTGGAAGAATAGATTAGTTTCACTACATAGAGCTTGTTAACTAACACAGATGTTCTACACACATATATGTAAAGCTCTTCAGTCTTTCCTTAAATCATCTTGATTTACCTTTGAACCTTAGCAATGCAAATGAAAGTGATAGAAATAAAGGTTAACTCATTGAGTGCAGGCTAATTGCACAGAATTTTAAATGGATTTTACAGATGCAATTTGTTTAAACTGTTGCAACTTTTCTAATAAACGGAATGCTTAAGATTCACATTTTCTGAATCTAGACAGATTCGCTCAGCCATGTTGTGTGGGAGGGGAATTCTCTGCAACAATACATTGTGGAGGAATAATCTGTTACTTCAAAATGGAGTATTACACCTTTATCATTATTGTATTACTCTCTTCCGTTCAAGAATGGCTTGTTGAGAAATTACCTGGTGTTATAAAATGGATTAAAAAAAGAGAATAGATGAGAAAGCTCACCAAAGGCATTTCCACACCAAAAGCTCCCAGCTTTTAGTGTCCAGCCGAAGCAATGCAGAACTGGAGTTGTGTCTTAAGTTCCCTTTGCAATTTACCTGACAGAGGGATCCTCTGAAATCTCGTCACCAGTAAACATTGAGGATACATTAAGGTGAAATGCAGAGGAAAGGGGTGAGGTTTAGACACCTAATGCGAACTGACACAGCAGAGGTAGAAAGGGACCTGACTTTGGTCTGAAACCTCAGCTCTCAACCTTCCTTTGGAAATGAATGCCAAAGGAAAGGGATGATGATACTGAATGCCACACAGGCCTCTGGTGTTAACAGTGAGGTCTAATTCCCTGCTGAAGGACAGGTTTGCAACTGTGTCCCTCACATTAGCAGGGAGCATACACTGAGCTTTCGGTCTTGTTTGCTAACTTCAATGTTTTCAGAGACTGGTAATTTTGCTTTGTAGCCCCTTGGGACATGGACAAATATGCACTCCCACCAGCTCAGAGACCCTTTTCTATTCCCAATGTCGATGTAAACTGCATGTATTTATCTACAGGAATTTAAGTATCTAAAGGGCTTAGTGATTAGTGAGCAGTTCTGAAGCTGTCAGTGGCACTGAGTCGGAAGACTTGAACACAACAAAATGCCTAAGCCCAAGGTGGTTTGTTTGATTATTTTTTTCACTTTATTTTCAAAACTCTTGCCACAGTTCATTGCAAAAGAAGGCACTCTGTAAAAACAAACAAAAATAAAAGCCCCAACAAGCCAAGCTTGATTATCTTTCCACTTCAAGATCATCCTATAAACCTGGCATGTTATTGTGAGGGTTTTTTTCCCCTTTGGCTCCAGAAGCTCTGACAGAAATGTCGGAAATAACAAGCTCACAAAACTTTCCAAATCTTGTAAAGGTTTTGTTGTTGTCAAAGGGCACATAAAACTCAGAGTGAGATAAGAATTGATCAAACAATTGTCATTTCTTAGAACAACTTTTGGCACAATTAGCCAAGCAGAGAAAGTGGAAGACTGAAATACAAGATGAAAGAAAATATTTAAACAGTTCTAATACATGTCAAAATTACTGTTACAATTAAATAGAAAAAGAAAACAACATCACAGTATAATCAAAACAAATATGTCACCAAATCTGCAGGTTGTAGTGTTATAGGACTTTTTCTACTAGAAGTGTCAGCAAAAGTGAAATTCAGGTTGCATCACAGCTGGCTATGCTTAAGCGCAGCCTAACATAGTGGAAACCTGGTGCTCACTTAAATAATGAAGTAAGGATCTAGAGTCTCTGCCACCAAATTGGCCTTGATTTACCAGAAATTACTTTGTATTGCACTTACACCTGGGTTTTCAGAAATGCTTGGCATTGACATTGGCTAAGGTCTACTCCTGTTGCAGTAAATGGAATTTTAACCTCTAGCTGCTAACAGAAACATAAACTGAACTTGTACTGATCAGACTAGTAGTTCGCTATGTGGTACCATGTTTGTAACACTGGCCACTAGTGAATGTTTATGAGAAAAGTAGCAAAAATAGGATAGCTCTTCAGCCTCTATCCATCAAAGATTTAGTGATATCCTACCACAGAGATTCCATCCTGACCGTTGCATCGAATAGCCTATCTTCCATTAATTTGGGAAATCTGATATTTAAATTGTTAATATAGCTGGACTTCACAGTGTCCTGCAGTGATATCTTTCACAGTTCCACCTGACCATATGAGAAAAAAACACATCCTTGTGTGAAAATGATACCTGATAATTTAAATGGATGTCACCGGTTCTTGCATCACCAAATGAAAGAGTGAGTCTGCACAGGATATTCAAAATGGCTCACTCAATCTGGAGCCCTAGCTTTGGATTTGGTGAACCGTAGCATTGAATTTCTGCGTAATGCTGCTTTTTTTTTACTTTGGTTCTTTATTTCTTTCTAATAATTCAGATTTTTTTTCCCCTAGTCTTTTTATCACTTCTGAGCTCTCTGACAACTATCTGTGTCTCCCAGACTTTCTTCTTGAATAACAATAATAAAGAAAAATCCCTCACTATGCACATATTAAGCGATTTTTCTGCATTCTTTTGCATTTATTTATACTGAATTTCATTTGTCATTTGTATCATCCCACATCCAGTGTTATGAAATCTTCCTGTAACTCTTTGCAAAGGGCTACATATTAGAGTGCCCTAAAGATCATTAACATTATCAGCAAAATGAGAGAAAAGTTAAATACACCTAATGACTGTGAGATGATCTCAGTATTGGGTATTCTGAGGGTTGGGAGCTGCACCTGGCAGTAACTTCCTGATGCAAAATGCGAAGATTTTTCCTCTCAAAATGTTTTTCAATTAAAAAAAAAAAAAAAAAAAAAAAGAAGGGGGGGGGGGGGGGGGATTATAAAGGTTTTGTGACCCAAAGTGGAACAGTGTTTTGTTTTGTTTATTAAACCAAACAGTTCCCTATGAGGCACTTGTGCATCTCAGGTAAAGCTAAATTCATGTCAGATGCAAACAAAATTGGACTGTCAAAATGCTTAATTTTGCTTGGGACACTGTCTTTTCAAACTGCTAAAATGGTGAGCTTAAATATTTAACTTTTTTATTCAGGCTGAAATTAAACATAAATATATTAGAATTATCTGAAGAGGCAAATTTTGTGCTTATTCTCTCAGCTTTCCTCCTGGGTTACTAACTGATGTTTCAGACTGAACACTGCATCCTCAACACTGCCTTTCATCAGGGAGATGGGAAAAATGATCAGCATCCTTTGTTTGGAACCTCTTGCAGCACGTTTTTTTAAAAATTTTGAGTTCTGAATTACTTCCTCTGCAATTGTGGGAAGGTGTACCTGTCACCAACGAGTTGCTGAGCTGACAAAAGGTGAGAGAGGAGAGACAGAGGAAGGTTGAGTCAAGGTATCGTTATTATACAGCCAAATTGTGTCTGAGACTGCAGTACTATCTCCAGTACAGGACGGCTTCAAAAGAAGGTTTAGAGAAAAATCAGAAAAGAGATTTAATTTAAAAAAAAAAAAAAGAGAATATTTCCGCAGTATAAAAGAAACTTGACACCACAGAGCATATCATACTACAGGGAAAACAGTTTTGTGTTAAATCTGAGAGCAATATTCACATTAGACTTTTTCTGCTGTCCAGATGATGGTACTTTTTTATAGGTTAGGGTGTGGTAAAAGTGGAGGGGAAATATTTGCTGCCAAACAAGTCTTTAGTAATTATTATTCTGCAAGACAATGCCATTATTCCTATTCCATTTAATATGGCCAACTTCCTCTTGAACTGATTAAAAAAAAAAAAAAGAAAAAGTTTACTCGTATAAGTGGGATTGAAATTGGTGCAAGAGTACTGTGTTATGACTGGCAAATAAATGGATGAAAAACAGGCATCATGCAAGAACAAACATATGTAAGGTCTCAACTGGTGGCAGATGCTTTGTCTCACTCTGGTGACAGCAGTGTCTTGATGTGACCTGTTCTATTGTAGTCAGCAGTAAGCATGAAGTTTGAAAATGGCTCTGGAAAACTATGGGATTTGTATGTACAGCAGTTTCCTGGGCTGGTATTTGAATCCTGAGAAACATAAGTATATACAAACATCATGTGTATGTAGTGAGAAATAGACACTGTACACGAAGTTCAAGGTAAGTCCATGATGCACATATATAAGTTAGTTCCACTTAAATGTAAATAGATGTGGATATAGTTATTTGACCAGAGTAGAAGCTACAGAGTATTTTAGCCTTTTTAAAACCTAACTTTTACAGATCTGCAGGTAATCATACTGTAGGGATTTTTAAATACCTAAACTATGGATAAGAATTGGGCAAAACCTTTTCCCACTAGCTCAAAATGCTTTACTGCTGGTTTTTTTTTTTTTGTTGTTTTTTGGGTTGGTTGGTTTTTTTTTTTTCTTCCCAGTGGGCTTTTATCAGGACAAACTGCAAAAAAAGGATGAATCAGAAAACTTGAAATGAGTTCTTATCACTCATTTAGGCAAAGTTAATCAATGTTTACATTCACAGGTATACATCTGTTATTGTGACCACAGAACTTTTTAATATTTTTATTTACTTTTCAGAAACTGTACCCTAAATATGAAACTATTGACAGTTAATATACTATAGCTTATATTAGTGTCTCATAAAATCTGTGCATAAGTAATATTTTGCTAATCTTCTTTTACTGGCGTTCAAAGGACTTTTTTCTTTCTACTCACCCAAGGTTTTGATTGTAATCCATATGATCCGTATAAACACCGCCTTTTCTGGTTTTTGCTGTTGCCAAAAATGAGAGATTCAAATAAAAAGTCCTGTCAAAATCACCAAGTTTCACCTAATCTTGTGAAAAATCCAGAGATTTTGCATGGTATCCATTCAAAACCACAAATCAGGACAGCTTTCCTCAGCACTATGTTTCATAATACAAAAATGCTTGTGAAGTTCAGCAAAACTTTCGAAGAATCTGGGCTGTGTTTTGGATTTTAATAGAATTAAAAACCAGATGTTTCATATGATTTGGAGTTTTGCAGTGAAAACTTTGCCCAGCTCTTATTCATAGATAAATGAGACAACATTTACTAAGACAACGATATTTTGTGAAGGTGGGGTTGGGTTTTTTTCCATTTCTCTTAACAAGGTGCACTTTGAAGATTCTTTATGAGGAAATTGATTTTTATCAACCCCTAAAATGTAGAGAAAATGATAGGGATTGACTGGTCTCGTGTAATCCCAGTTTTATGCCACTGTGAATGCATTGCGTGTTGCAAGTGGAATAGAAAATTGCAGTGGAGATTTGAGCTGATATCCCATAGTCTGCAGAAGCTTTTCTGGCCTCCTGTCTAACTTCAGTCTGAACACATTCCATTTCACCTATGACTTTTTTCTACATCTGCGTTGTTGCTTTGCGCTCCTTTCAAACGTATGATTTACAAATACTGTTATCACACTCGGCTTATGCAACATTGTATGTGGCTGCCTAAATAGAAGAAAACACAATTTTTCCTTAGCTGGCACATACCCTTTAAACATTACTAAGGTCTTATTACACCAATTGTTCACAGACAATTGTTGGCACTACTAACTAACACCTCCCACGATACAAACTGCGACATGGGGAGTTGCTTGTTCTGTCTTGAGGACTGTGTTGTGTTAAGGGAAACACTCCAGAAAATATTCCTTCAAAGGCATGTATCACCTTGTTGAAGCAGAGCTCACTTTTTCTTGAATGTTTGTAGGGTGGAATGGGTTGAGAATTGCTGTGACTTATATGTGTGCTAAGGTACTCTAGGTAGAAAAATGCAAAACCGCTTAATTGTATAGTTACTTTGAAGTTTGGTTTTCACATGTTGCCATTTATTTTTGTCCAGTCTTCCCCAGAATTTGCCATCTAGACTCTGAGAAGCTCAGAAACAACCCAAAGGGTAAAATTAGGGTAAAAGAAAGGGGAAAACGTGGAGGCAGCGATGCTTTAGTGATAAAACAAGTTAATCACCACAAGGTCACATTTTGATGCTAGACATATTAGGTGTAGATATAAACCAGAAGAATGTCCATAGAGCTTTTAAAATGGAAGGCTAGAAGTGGGAAGGGTAGGGTGAAAAAAGCAAAGCAAGTTTTCTGAGAGGTCTAGGGAAAGCATTAATTAACTCCTTAAAATTGGTAGTTAGATAAGAGTGTCTCCAAAATAATTCTATGATTCTGTGTGATGTTAAACATCTAAAAGGAATTTAATAAAGAATTAAAGAGCAGCCTGAAGCTCAAAGAAACCCCATCAGCCTGCTAATCCATACTTTTTAAGACACCGGGAGCAACAAGTTCAAGCATATCTAAGAGGAAAAATACAAGTTTAGTTGGAAACAGCAGAGAGAATAACTTAGAAGTGCTTATCAGGTGGCACATAGCCACTTGATTTCAACCCAGCAAATGAGATTCAAATGATAAAATAAATAGCAAGGATTAAAGGAATATCAGACCTTTGAGAGGGCCAATAACAGCCCTGAAACACTCATTCCCTTTGACAACAAGAAAAGTTCAGCATTTACAGACTTGTACTCCAATGCTGGACATCCTTTAGATGAATCCAATTCTGAATATATGGCTCCGTCCACTGAAAAGACAAGTTAAAAAAGACAGCTTCTTTTTTACCATGGAAAAAGTAAAGGCCAAAAGATATTTTATAGCTTGCCCAAGTAAGTTAAATAGTTATGAAAGGTACACACATGAATGCCCATGATCTCATAGTAAAAATATATGTTTCTTATGCTGGGCAATACAGTTATGTGAAAAACACCTGCCAGCCAAGCTCAGTCTACCAGTCACTTATTCCAGTATTTTGCAGGAGGGAAAAAGTAAAAAAAAAAACAAAAAAAAACCATCCCAAACCAAAAAAAAAAAAAAAGAAACCCAAAAAAGAAAAGAGAATTCAACGGTTAAAACTAAATGCAAGCAGTTGAAGATAGAGGCCTTTCACAAAAAATATCTACTGAACAAATACGTAAGATCAGTGAAATAGCTTTGCTCAAAAAGAGATTTTTTTCATCTGATCTGAAAGGAAAATAACTACTTGGCAAAATTCTTAAATATGGCTAAATGTCCTTACAGTTAAAGGCAAACAGAAAGAAGTGTTTAGTAATAGCTGCAGCTCTACTTTCCAGTGATGTGACTGACTCTTCCAAGTACTTTGTTTGCCTTTTCCTAAACCTGACATTTTTAAAATATAATCTTGGAAATTCAGCCATTTCAATACTGGACTTCAGCTATAATCAATATATACAGGCTCTGGGGCAATACCCCTAAGACGAAGATATTTTTTCAGAATGAAAGTGGGGTTTTTTTTTGTTTTTTCAGAAGGCAAGTTTTTCTCTGTGGAGGAAGAAATGGGAAAAACAAGCATTGTTTTGGAAATACCATTTTCTAAGGCAACTTAACTAAAGTCTTCTCTACTATAGTTTACGCGATGCTGTATTGTCTGCTTTCCTGGTCTCATGCTTTTTCCTCTTTTTTTTTCATTATGAGCTAGCTTCTTATAGGTACACTTTTGAGTCTTCTCACTGTAAATGCCTAAGTTTTAAAGGCAAGATACCAATATGAAAAATGAAGAATATGGTCATTATGAAAATGTTGCTGCTGTTGAAAACTCATATTTCACACAAGACTTTTTTGGGGAAAAAAAAAAAAAGTATATTTAAAAAAAAATTATTTAATGATAATAATGTTGCTGTAAAATGCATCTCTATGGGGCTTGTGATTTTTAATGAGCTTCTGCATAGGAGATGCAGTTTTGGTAATTAGAAATCTATTAGCCAGTTTAAGCAGGAATTTGTTAAACAACTTTTGAAGAGGCCTGGATTGCGGACCCAGAGAGCTTCTGTACAAGAATTTACTGTTTCTTACACTATCAGTTCAGTTGTTGCAATAGCTATCTAAAATGATATAGATACAAACCCAACTACTTGTGTCTGAGTAGATCTGAGCTTCCGGCTCATTTGAGAATGGCCCAGTACCAACCCAGAGTGGAGGTGTGTATCTGCAGTCTTTGCTTTGTGTAGGTAAGGAAATGGTCTCTGGACCGGGGATTGGAAGCCAGGTGTCACACCTCCCTGGTGGTGTCCCAGCCCACAGGCTGACAGTCAACCTCCTCTTAGGGGGAAAGTACCTCATCAGAAAGTGGGCCAGCTCCAGGTAGAAAGCCTCATGCTAAGAACATTTAGCCAAGAAAACAGAAATCTTGGGTGCCTTCCCCCTCAAAACAATGTATTTGAGCTTAAAGCATCTTTTAAATCTCCCCTCTGTTCCTTCACTTAAATCATTGCATTTTGTGTAAAATTCTGAAATATTCAGTGAATAAAGAATCAGAATAAAGATTTGGCAAGTTGAGTACTTAAGAGATGGGATATCTGGATTCAGGCACACTACACAAGGCAGGTCGGTACCAACAGGAAATAACAAGGAACCTTCACCGCAGAATTTCAAGGTATTTCAGGGTTTTAAGTGAGTGGGTATTCATTTCTTGGGAAAAAAAAAATAAATCAGAGCATTTAACAAGGTTGACTAGAACCAAAAAAGTCCAGAGAAGTGTGGTTCTTTGCATTTGTTCAAACTGCAAGGCTGTAATACTTCCTCCTTTACTAATATCAATATCACAGTTTTCTCACTTAGGAGAGTGAAAAGTGTATTGTATAACTAATCATTTCACAATCCATTCCTGGCACTAATTGATCCTCATGACTGCGGGAACATCTTGGCACCTTTCACAGGTGTGGTGTTTGTGTGAGACCCAGAGCACATCGTTACACTCGGTCTGAGCCCGGCAGCTGAACCCGTGTTGAGCAAGTTCCTCTCTGCCGTGGTACTGGCCAGGTTACGTGTTGCAACCAATCTTGCTGACATTGCTATGCAAGTAGCCTATCATTCTGTGGGTCTTTTAGAAGAAGAAAATGAAATTTCTATTATATACAGACATTTCAGACATGGTTTCATTTTAATTGTAAGTTCAATCATTTTTTTTTTTTTTTTCCCCTCCCCTAGCCTGTCTCCATGATTACCTCTATGGTAAAAACAAGTCTTACCAGCTAATGCGTTGGCTGCAGATATGAACATTTAAGGAATTCAATAAGAGATCAGGTAAGAGGTGGTTAAAATATTATGGTAGCTGAACTACAGGATTGCTTCCAGCCTTCTACAACAACTTTGCATTGCAACAATTATTTTTATAACCAGTCAGGAAGATTTCAGGGAAATCTGAAAAATTATACTCTCACTGTTCATGAATCCTTCAGTCACATAGGAAAGGCTTTTAGGGAGCTCTTCTTGTTTGCTCTCCTTGCTCCCCCAGGTCCCAGGCTGCCAAAGAAACAACAATCCCAGGACCACAGCACTACTGGAGAGGGGGGCTTTGTGCAGGTTACTCTGGAGTCCAAGTCTTCCCAGGGCCCCTTCTTTTGGTGCGGTCCCACAGCTTATCCCATAAAACTGGGGCAAAGTTCATTATGCCTTTCACCAAAAATTTCAGAAATTTGGGACTATGTTCTGAATCAGAATATTTGAAAATACCAGAAACCTCTATTGAAGAGAACCTTTATAAGTGCATCTCTGGTTCTTGTGTCTGAGCTCCTGTAAGTCATTCAGGGCTCTAGTTCAAGAGTCCTCCAACCTCATAACTTCAAATGAAGTCATGGGAAACTTAAAGTGATTGAAAATCAGGCTCAAAGTGGAATGACTCATGGTGTCAATTGTTTATATTTGCTCAGAATCCCATTAATTTTTAGCAGCATTGAAACAAGTTTAAGCTAGAATGTGGAAAAAATATTTATCATATGTTTGGAAAAAAATTCCACACAACTTTTGCATCGAAGAAATACTACAGCAAGTCTTTTGGGATCTACTGGAGAATCAATCAGTAGAAGGTATAAGTGGTGCGTGCATCTTTGCGCACAGGTGTGAGAAAGAGAGCTGTGACTAAATGCGACAGTATTCCCCAGAAGGACACTTGCTACAATGCGTGTATATATTGGCTCCTGTAGAATGTGGTAGGTGTTAAAATGAAGTAATTATCCAAAAATCTGATGTAATTACTCTTGCACAATGAACTACCGAACTGTGTGTCACAAGCTCCAAAGACTCAAAAGTGAGCATAGGGATGCAGTGCGTTTTTTAGTAGTCAGCAGCTCAGTCCCTCCAGCAGGGAAAACATCAGAAGCAGCTGAAGGGATCACATCAGGAAGAGAAAAGCTGTCTGCCTTTAAATGCTTGTAATGGCTCCTTCTCTCCAGGGCTGGAAGTGGCTGTTTGCACCTGCAACCAGCGTGTACAGCTGCTTCTTCCTCACCCAGCCTGGAGGAGCTAAGCTGCTGTTGGACGAGGGCTGGATGAAGACAGATGTGCTAAAAGGGAGCTGTCTTTGACACAGTTCAAGAATGCAGTTACAGAGTTCCTGATTTGGACCTTCAGGAGCTCTGGCTGTGGGTTTCTAAACTCTCCATCCAGTCTGGAAATTAATAATTCCCAAAGTAAGAAGCTGTGAGTGGGCTCTTCAGCTAGCTGGAAATGCAGCTTCAAATGCACCCTCGAAGTGGGACTGGTCTGCAAGTGAGATTGCAGCCAGCCAGCTTGGAGCTTGAGCCCTTAGCTAGTAGCAGCAGTCCTTGAAGAAATGTTATAAATCCTGAGAGTTCTCACACATGAGAATTTTTTCCTGCTAGCTGTTCATCATTTGGGTTTAATCTTTTCTGCCTTTTCTTATGTTTGACAACATCCAATTTAACATAATTTTAAAAAACATAACTGTCTTCTCAGGAGAGCCTTCTGCCTGGACTACCTCCATATGACATGACACTGCCCTGCAGACGCAGTATTTATTTTCTATAGGATCTGTCACAAACAAATTAATGCAAGTATTGCACGAAGACCTTGAGAATTAAAACAAAATTAAATCTCCACTCTTGCCAATCCTATTTATATGAGCTAATTTGAGACAGTAAATGAATGAGAAAAAAATCCTACCAAAAAAATCCTCTGGCATTTACTTAAGACACCTACATGGAAGCAACCTAGCTTTCTAGCAATAAAGAACTTAAAAAGCAAATATAGTTTTACAATTCTTTTCCATCCATACAGGACCCTTTATTTTGGTTGCCAGCTTGGAATGAAAGAGGTCTCATTTTTTTTTTTCAGTGAATTAAAAACCTGTGGAATTTCTATGTGCAACTATGCAGCTGTTGTGCTTTAGTTTTTTAGTGCCATATCATATGGAGGCAGCTGGACATTCAGACCAAGGCGAAATGGCAGGTAGCATCGTTGCGTGGAGTAAGCAGCCACCAACGAAACCAAGAGATACTTAGGGGTGAGGGATATGAGAGAAGAGACGCTGAGCAGGATGAAGCTGGTGCTATGTCAGCCCAGCCAGCAGAGGTGTTGAGCGGAGCTCCTGGTGCGCGAGGGAGAGCTGCAGCAGGACTCACCCAGCCCCACTGCGGCTCTGCAATATGCCAGTGGTGGTTGTGCTTGCTTCAGGCTATTCTCACCCTGCGCAGGCCTTGGGACTTCCAGTAACCAATGCAGAAGAGTCAGAAAGGTCTCTCTCTCAGCACTCAGCTAGACTGGGTTTGGTTAAAGTCCAAAGTTTTCTTTAAAGAGCAGCTTTGTAATCTACTTTACATAGGTTTTCAACTGTATACGATAAGCTAAAGATAAACTTAATACAATGAATACGAGTTCATTTTCTTACCTTGTTGCTGTGCAGGAAAAGAACAGGTATTTAGGAGTCATGTCTTGTGGTCTTCTGGAAACATCAAACTGTTTACTGCAATGCCTCTTCATCTTTGCTGCTGGTTCAATGATCTCTGATGTGCTTCACTTTACAAATTAAAATGTTTGTTGTGTATGTTATCGTATGAAAACCATTTATTCCGAGGTGTCATCTGTGAACTTTTAAGTTATAAAGTAATAACAACAATCCCAGCATAGTCTTTAGCAACAAATTGAGAAATCATTTTCATTGACACTTTTTGCCTTCACGATGAGTTTGCGCAGCTTTTCAAAGGGAGCTGGTTCTGGCACTGACTGTTGTTTAAGGAAGTGCAGTTACTCTTCATGGAGATTGTTGTTGTGACTTGCCTAGTTTTCTGTGGATTCAAAGGTGATTTCTTTTACAGATATTTTACTTCTGAACACTGGCTTTCAAATGTCAATATATTACAAAATGACCTAATCTTTAAATAAGCCATAACGAGTACTAGTCCCTTTTAAAATATTTTTACTGTTTACATGTTAACACCTGTTGTATGTGAAATTATAGTTACAGACAAACCACAGTGCAGCATGATAAACCTGACATGAACCTTTCACTGGCCCTACACCCTTCTTGCTTCTCAAAACTAGCTTCACAAGATGCACACTAAGGTGCTTTACAGAGGTGTGATGGGACACTACATAGCCAAGACCAAAATCTCAAGCTGTTACTTTTTACATGGTTATTGTCACCAATATGCATCTGGAAGTGGTTGGAGATATTATATCTCTAACTGTGGGCTGCTGATTATGTAGTGTGTTGTTGAACAACCATATTTACATCAAAAAGGGGAGAGATTCATGGCCAGGAACAGATCACAGTCCCTACAGTACTTTCATGAGCAGTGTGCTGTGGCATTTGAATGTTGATGAACACTTACTAGTTAAGAAGTGAGTGGCAAATGGATTTGCATGCCCCATCATGCAGTCATATGACAGTCATCATAACAAGCTGTCATGGACCCAGCAAAAAAGTGTGAAAAATGGCCTACAAATGGCTTTCTAACTTACCAAGTTTAGTAGGATTCCCCTTCTGCAGTTGAAGAAAGTGTTAAGAAAATGAAACACCAATGTAGCCTAAGGTATTCAGTGTCAATGAGCAACCCACAGACTAGGTGGACAACTAGGAAACTGTACTGCTTGTTGGGACACAGGTTCTGTGTGGAGCATCAAGTGGCATTGGCTCACAAAGTTCATTTTGGATAGTGCTTACACTCCTGCTGGTGTATATGCTGAAGTGCTTGATTAAGGGACAATATAGGAAGTTTGGCTAAGGTCTTTCCCTCAGTGTTATTAGATATGCAATGAAACATGCTATGAAAATGGTCAGTCAGAAGTTTTTCTCTTATGTACATGTTCTCTACAACCTTCATAAACATTTGTGTACTGGCTATATGGTCCTTCAAAAGGTGCAGGGAAAACTCTGTAGTGAGCTTTTCCTCATTAGCCATAGCTTTACATCTGAGGGCCTGTTCAAACATCTTGTACCAGAAGACTGTTAGGCAGATAGTGAAAAGAGGGTGTCAACCTGAAAAGCAACCTGCCCCTTGGTCTGTCTGTGGAGCACAAACCACCCATTACCAAGTCCCTGTTCCCAAACTCACATAAGAAGAAAGTTTCCAACTCTACTGGTTACATCCTATCTTCTATTTCATAATCCATCGGAGCAATGCCAGATATATACTGTGCACTGTGCTAATCCTTGCTCTGCAGGTGGGCTGTAGGAAATGAATCACTCTCAAATGCAGAAAGACTAAATGCCAGTTACAGTCGTAAGAAGCTGAAAAGGAAGCGGAGTGTGGGCTGCTGAAACTCTTTGTATGATGTTGTTAAGAGATGAAAAGCAAGAATAAGGTAAACCTTCCATGGTGCTGTGCACTGTGTGTGTGACCACACTGTTGTGTTGGGTGGTGGCGTGACCATTCAGCTTCTGTTCGGACAAAGATAAAGCATTTGCCGTGCTCTACAGGTTGGGACAGGAGTGAAATCTCCACTTTCCTGACACTGATAAGAGAAGCACCAAAGAAAAGTAAATTAACAGAAGTCTGTGCCACTACTCAGCACACAGCGGTGTGCTTAGGTGACAGTGGTGGGAAGGGTGACCAGGAGCAGTGAGAGGGCTGGGACTCAACAAGGATAGATTAAGAAGTGCAAATGTGCCAGCTTCCTCCTTGCACCTGCTCAGCACCCCAGCATAGCCCCGTGGTGAGCTAACCTAACCCACTAAAAAGACAAACAAACTTTCCCCAGTGCAAATATTTCTTGCTCCAACCCATCCTGAAGCAGTGAGAACCTTTTTTTTTTCATGATTAAAAGCATTATCTTTTCTATGTAAACAGAAGAATAGCAAATTGTGGGAAAAAAAATTCTTTAAAACAGCAAAGCTGAGATTCCTGCACCCATCACTCTGAATCCTGTGCCTTAGGGGGGCGACACATAAAAATACTTCTGAGAGGAAGAAATGAGATCAAACACAAAAAATTATACTAGTTTAATATTTATATTTTTGTTGAGCTTTCTCACATTTCACATTTAATTATCTACAAGAAGAAGGCCCTGCCTTGCCAGATCTTCTGTGTTACAGTAATTAAACTGAGTTCAAATATCTTTTCATATTTGTAATTGCAATTTAAGTGAGGCACTGCTGGAAGACACTCATCCAATTTAGAATCTGTTTAACTATTTTTGCCTGACACATTCTATTTCAACCTAACAATTATCCTTTTTTATCTTATTGTACTCTCCCATCGTAGAATTCTCCTTTTTTTTTTTCTCTAGCTGCCACAGCTTTCAGCATATTCATGAGCTGAATATTCCTGTGCAAAGCACTGTACAGAGCTCATTTGAGCCACTGGAAATGTTTGCATAGTTACAATTTCCCTTCTGTGAATTGAATGACCACTTCATTTGAGCTTTGTCACCTCTGTCTGCTTCAGGCCCGAGTCTGGTGTCAGTCTTACCTCGTTTGTCTCTTCTGCCTCATCCATCAGGAACCACAAACATTGCTAATACTCAACCACAGTGTTATACATAGATACCTTAGCAAGCTGCCACGCTAGAGGCTTCCAAGTTGTGACAACACAGAGCTCAGCATGGGCTAATTCACCTTTTAGAGTAACTGCAAGGTAAATCAGTTCACACTCGTCTCCGTGCTGCTGCCTCCCCTCTGCTTTGACACTGAGATGGCTTTTTCAGGGCAAGCTCAATACCTCCATTCTGCTTTCCAATATGCAATCCAGACATAACCTTATGCATAACTTGTTAGCTGAAAATGGTTTATGAAAAACAGACAAGATTTTCTGCTGTTGCTGAGTCATTTTCTTTCTATCTAGACTGACCAGTCAAAACATATGACCAGGTATGATTTCAGGTCTGAATGTATTTTGATGCAGAGCCTCGTCATGTCTGTTCGAGCAGAAAAGGTGCAGGCAATGAGTTCAAATTCGGATCCAAATTTCAGGTCCAGGACAGGTTTGTGTGGGGTTGTAGACTTTGATGGATGGATGGAATTTATCTCCAACTGTGCATGCAAAAGAGAGATTTTCACTTATTTTCAAGTCTATTGGGTGCCTTAGTGCTGTTTTGTATTACAGAACATTAGAGCAAAAGAAATGACAGGAACATAATAAAAGTGATGAAAAGTTTCTCAGGCTTCTGAGCCTGGTATTATGTGAGGTGGCAACAGTTAAATGTCTCTCCTTATTAAGTATTTTGTCCTTGTCCGCTGGTGGGGAATTTAGTATGGAAAAACTTAATTCTTTGGAGATGAATTCTAATAAAATGTAGATGATTTGTAATATAGTTTCAAAGTGAATAGAAGTTATGCTAATGATAACTGGCTGTGTAAGATATGTGTGTGGGGAGTTTTGTCAAAATAACATCCAGACCACTGCTGAGGCTTTAGCAGCACAATGCAGTGGAAGATGATAACAGAGAGCGTGTAACACAGACACACAGGGAGGCACGTTTGCTTAGGGCAGAATTTATCTGCCCTAACTTAAGCAACTAGAAGATGGATGCCAGAGTCTAAGCAGGCCATGTAAGTAACGACTGAATTGATGGAGAGAAACAGGCCCTTCCTGGTGGTGATTCAGCTAATCCTAAACTCAAGGTTTTGGATGGTACGATGACTGGAACTGCTTGTGTTCTTCCCTTCAGCACAGGGGTCTTAGCTGTGTAATCTTCAGGCAGTAAAAGTGAGGAAAGTGGGTTGAGCAAAAGAGATACTTTTATGAAGGAAGAACATTTAAGAGTGTGGTACATGGAGCTTTTCTGGTAATTGTTGTAGGGTTCTACTTAAGCAGAGCTTAATGATTTTGAGAACATCCCTGCAGTAAATGAGAAAGTGTGCTACAAAGGGCCACTTTATGACCCTTTTTAAAATGTGTGTTACTGCAGTGAAAATGCGTAACAGAAATATTCTTGCCCCGTTGAAACCAAAGCTCTCACTGATTTCAGAGCACCTAGCATTTCAGCTGCTGTTCTAATCTGAAGCTGTAGGTACTGTGCCACATTAAAAAACTCTCCCTGTAACATGGAGGTTACATGCATACAAATGGGTCAAATTAACAGCTGGCATAAATGGAAAAAATTCTGTGAGATCAACAAAGCTTGTGGAGCTTTAGGAGAACTTCAGGGTATTTACAGGCTTGATGCCCTTTTACTTAAATGAATGCCAGTGTTGCATAAAGTCTCTGGCTTCACAAATCTAAGACCTTTCACTTTCAGTGAAAGTCAAACATCAAGGTGCTTTTGAAAATAGCTCATGTATCCTTATTTGAGTTTTTTAATTACATTTAAAGCTATGAATTTCAAATGCTCTGATCCAAGAAAAGGTTACAAATGTTCCCTTTGGATACGACCACCAGCAAGAACAAGGCAGAAAATGAGCACAGGAGGTGGGTCTCTGCATTCTGTTGTTTGGATCACCTGGCTCTCCCTTTCCCCAATCTTACATATAGCACGGAGCATTCCCTCATGATGCAATTAGCTGTGCAGATCCTGGTATCTGGTAGAAATATATATCAGGTATAAATCAGGGCTTCATCTGACTCAGTGCAAGGCTGATGGCATGCTTCAGGCACTTGGTGATAGTATTCTGGGGGATGAGAAGAGCCCAAAATCACAACTGTGGGGGTTTTTTCCTCTCCTCATTTAAAGTTTTTCAAACCTTGAAGATAAATTAGCCTAGGAAATGCCAAGTCCAGAATATAGTAATATTTCTGTAAACTCTTCAGATAAAGAAATATATTTCCAATCTTTATTTAAAAAATCATAACAATAGAGAGCTAACAAGGATGGAAGTTCCTGTGGTAGCTCTTTCATCACTCCACACAGCAATAAAGACCTCTTTGGTTCATTTCTATCTGGTAAGCCTTGTGTCTAATATAGAAAAGAGATTCATCTTAGGCAATTTAAGAAAACATCTTGGAGATTTTAAGTTATCACATGGAGAATTCATAACTTCTTCCTGAGTCGTTTCAATGAAATTGCCTAGACATGATGACGATTCATCACCACTTGTCAGTTGTATTCTGCATTGGCTGGCTGTAGCCAGTTTTACTCTGTACAGGTATTTTTTCTTCCCCAGGAAATATGTACTCTTACAGCCCCAAAATAAAAGATATTGTAGTTGTTCTACACAGATATCTTTTATCACCTTTTACTTTTAGGGAAAATGTTAAGACTGGCACCTTTTCATTGAGGAAGTAATTTGATACTAACAAACTTTGCTTGCTTCAACAGCTATCTTTAATATGTCAATTAGTCTCCGAGATGATGTAAGCAAATGCGGTTACAAAGGTATTTCTTTTATCTTTTGTTCTTTGCAACAGATTCATCATCATTAAATTATCTCCTATTTCAGAACTCAGTTTATATTCCTGAATACTTACTGATAAAAGAAATACGATTTTCGGTAACCTTTAATACAGTTGGTAGAAATGCTGATCTTGTGGTGCAACGTAGGGCACTTGCAGAAGCTTTAAATACTAATCTGATAAAGTCCCTGTTGCAATACTGAAGGCCGGTGAGCTATGCTAATTTACACAACCTGAAGATCTCAACAGGGTGTACACTATTATTTAATCTTCAGTAATACTGTAATAATCTTTAATTTAGGTTTTCTCTTTTCAAAACATAAAGGAGATACTTCTGTGATGACTAGTATTTCTCTGTGTTTGACCAGGACACACAGAGTAACACTGACCGGTCCGAGTAGCCCGAGCCTGACGGTAGCCATCACTAGAATGGTACAAGGGGTCTGAGGGAGTTTTGTGGCCTGGGCTGCTCGCTCTCTAGCTACACTCAGCAGTCTGAGACCTAATCTCCCGTGCCAAACCTTGCATCTCCTCATCCATCCACCAGAAGCATCTGAAAGAGGAAGCAAGAGGAAGGGGTTATGTAGGAAGCAGCCAGAACATTTTCAGGTCTGAGAACCAACTTTGAGGTCTCAATTTAATTTTATTTAGAAAAATAAAATAGAAAATATATATTTAGAATGAACCTGGTAATTTCAAATTATGGGTTTTGCAAAATAAAGGAGATTTTTCCAGTCACCATGAAGCAAGAAACAGACTTTTTTTTTATAAAAGGTGCCATTGCCTACTTAATGCATTCTTGATAACATTTCTGATTCATCTTTTCCTGGAGCACATCCTGATAATATGTCATGCTCACATAGAGATTAATCTGACTGGCAAACTGTTACAGCATTCAGTCTTCCTGTTGGCCATCATTTTTCCTGGGCAGAATAACCTTAATCAAACAATTCTGCCTTGTTAACACAGCAGTTTTTAGTTCTCACTCCCAACTTAAACTTTTCAAGATGAACTAATATGTAAAGTCAGAGGTCATATACTTTACTGTTGGAAATACTTCAATTGAACAGAGCTGTCCAGTAGCAAAAGTCTAACTCTCCTCGATACTGTAAGGTTTAAATGCCTGCATTTCTCAAAAGGATGCTACAGCTTGTTGTTGCTGTTTACAACGTTAAAGTAGGTCTCAATATTTTTTAATCATCTGTTGTATTTTTTGATCTTTTGGAGTTTCCAAAATACTTGTCATGGTTTAGGCCAAATTGGCTACTGGGGACCTGGGGGACCCCAGATGGGACCGACAGACGCTCCCCTCTACCTCTCTTCAAAGAGTGAGGCAGAGGAGGCAAAAAGAGACGTACGAGTTTAGAAGGACCTAAACTACTTTAATGCAATATTAATAATAAAATAAAAAGAAATAATGAAGTATATATGAAACCATATCAAGCTCCCGAGATGACAATCATGACACCGTCTGGCACTGGTGCGGTCCCAGGCTGGACTCAGTGATGGACGGGAAGTGGATTCTGGATCTGCATTCAGAATTGTGATCACAGGCAGACAAACAGAGTCCTCCTCAGACATCAGCCATTGAAGAGAGAGGGCTGACCCTTTGATCCCTCAGCTTTTACACTGAGCATGAGGCAGATGGGATGGAATACCTTATCGGTCAATTTTGGGTCACCTGTCCTGTCCGCTCCTCCCCACAGGTGGGACCCCACTATGCTTTTCCGCTTCTGACTCTCCAGCAGGGCAAATAACAAAGTTGGTTGGCCTTGGCTGTTACAGCAATAAGTATAAGCAAGAGCCTCTCTACATACCATGCCTGGGCATCAATTATAAACATCGGTCTTATCACTCTGAGAGAGTGAACATTGTCTGCACAATATACTGTTAATTTCAGTAGTTAGAAGAGGCCCAGCTAAGAAGCGAAGTTACTGAACAAAACTGGTCCTGTTTTACCTCAAACCAGTACACTTGTATATGAGAGGCATCTCTCCCTGATTCTACCTATTTGTCTAGTCTGAAATGTATTGGCAGTCTCCAAAAGTTTTTTTATTTTTGTTGCAATACCGCATGAATGCTAAAAGTCACCTTCTTGCAAATGGATGGAGATGTGATAGAGAAGGACAGAGAAGGTAGGAATCTCATGGAGGCTTTTTCCAGTCCTTATCTAGAGGTTGTATAAAGTAGGATGTTTTTACACCTTTAACAAAGGACAATAGCACTTTTGCACTTAAGTCATGCTGTTAATACCTAGTGATGTCAGTGTGATGGACATACAGTTTCTCGAGCATTCTTATCCTTACACTCAGCTGAGGCTGCCTAGGAAAAGAAATGCAGTTCCAGCAGTTACAGGGGTAGAAGCACACACACCACCTCAAACTATTTTTCTACTATCTTTCGGTGGCTAGTATCCATATTTTCAAAGGAAAGTTGAAGAAGAGGGTATAATGGAATAATCAGCTTCTAACATAGCTTCTGTCTTGCTTCAGTTACAGCTGAGAGGGAAGATCTGTGGGAGGATTCAAGTATCAATGGCAACTGTAGTCAGCATGTTTCCGAGATGTAAGCTTTGAAAAGCCCTGATGAAACGGTACCCAGGTATTGATGCATGTGAGATACAGGTATATCTCAGAGTGGCCAGTGTTCAAATTCTTCAGGCATTTGAAGAGCTTTGGATAAGCTTTTTAAAGTTCCTAAGTGCAGATAAAGTTAAGCTGATCTCAGCCCAAAGCCATTTTGAATTTCAAAGAAAGAGATTCCTCCACTTTTTGCCTCTTTTCAGTAGCGAAACGTAGAAGTTTGCACTATTTCAAATGACTTCTGGATTTTAGTGCTTTATTTCTTACTGTTACTAAGTATTCTGTTTCATATAAATGTGCAGTCTTTCTAACTGACAATTTTGAAGCCTGTGGCCCTGCGATGCAAATTTAAAACTAGCCTGGAAGTAACTGCACGGAATACATGCTAGAAAACAATCTGATCCTGGCAATTGAGCAGATCAGATAATTTAACATCTTTTCAACTCTGAGTTCTATTATTCTATAATGATTCACTTTGTCTGCTGTCAGATTCCTCTGCTGTGTTTTTGTTTTCTCCCGTCTTACATTGGACAGAGAAAAGAGTAAAGAAAATGAATGTTTGCTTTGTACCATCTATGGTACCTACAGTTTTCACAAAATGACTGTCAGTCTTGAATAAGATATGACATTTCCAGATGATAGACAAATACCTTTTCAAAAATTAGAGTGGATTTTTTTATTCTAGTGACTTTCAGATAATTTCAAGATCTACTCTTTTGCTTTACAATGGCAGCTTCTACCTGTAAATGGAAAGAAAATAGAGGAAAATATTTATTTTGGTTGGGTTTTTTTATCCAAGTACAGATTTTCAGTCATGTTCATTTCAAATCCAGAATTAGCTGGTATATTCAAGGACCACCTCTGCCAAGCTCGGGAGCGATGCATCCCGACAAAGAGGAAGTCAGTCAAAAATGCCAGGAGGCCTGCATGGATGAACAAGGAGCTCCTGGACAATCTCAAACAGAAAAAGGAAGCCTACAGAGAGTAGAAACAAAGACAGGTAACCTGGGAGGTATACAGAGAAATTGTCCAAGCAGCCAGGGTAGGAAGGCTAAACACCTGATTGATAGAATTAAATTTGGCCAGAGATGTCAAGGGCAACAAGAAAGCCTTCTACAGGTATATCAGTGACAAAAGGAAGACTAGGGAAAATGTGGGCCCACTCAGGAAGGAAATGGTAGACCTGGTCACCTGGAACATGGAGAAGGCTGAGATACTCAAAGACTTTTTGCCTCAGTCTTCACTGGTAAGGGCTCTTACCACACCACCCAAGTTGCAGAAGGCAAAGGCAGGCACTGGGAGAATGAGGTACCTCCCACTGTAGGAAAAGACCAGGTCTGAGACCATCTGAGGAACCTGCATGTACACAAGTCCATGGGACCTGATGAGATTCATTTGCGGGTACTAAGGGAACTGGCGGAGGAAGGTAACCTGCTGACTGGAAAAGGGGAAACATAACTCCCATTTTCAAAAAGGGTAAAGAAGAAGACCCGGGGAACTATAGGCCGGTCACGCTCACCTCTGTGCCTGGCAAGATCATGGAGAAGATCCTCCCGGAAACTCTGCTAAGGCACATGGAAAATAAGGAGGTGGTTGGTAGCAGCCAACATGGCTTCACTAACAAATTTGGTGGGCTTCTACAATGACGTTGCAGCATTGGTGGATAAGGGAAGAGCAACAGATGTCATCTACCTGGACTTGTACAAAGCATTTGAAGCTGTTCCACATGACATCCTTGTCTCTAAATTGGAGACATATGGATTTGATGGATGGACCACTCGGTGGATAAGGAAGTGGCTGGACAGTCGCACTCAAAGTGTTGCAATCAATGGCTCCATGTCCAAATGGCAAGCAGTGACAAGTGGTGTTCCTCAGGGGTTGGAACTGGCACTGGTACTATTTAACATCTGTGTTCATGACATGGACAGCGGGATCAAATGCACCCTCAGCAGGTTTGCTGATGACACTACGCTGTGTGGAGCAGTCAACACTCTGGAAGGGAGGGATGCCATCCAGAGGCACCTGGACAGGATTGAGAAGTGGGCCTGTGAAAACCTCGTGAAGTTCAACCAGGACAAGTGCATGGTCCTGCACTTGTGCTGGGGCAATCCCAAGCACAAACACAGGCTGGGCAGGGAATGGCTGGAGAGCAGACCTGAGGAGAAGGACTTGAGGGTCTTGGTTGATGAGAAGCTCAGCATGAGCCGGCAATGTGCAATCGCAGCCCAGAAGGCCAACTGTATCCTGGGCTGCATCAAAAGAAGTGTGGCCAGCAGGTCAAGGGAGGTGATTCTGCCCCTCTATTCTGCTCTCATGAGACCCTACCTGGAATATTGCACCCAGTTCTGGAGCCCTCAACATAAGAAAGACATGGACCTGTTGGAGTGCGTCCAGAGCAGGCCCACAAAGACAATGAGAAGGTTGAAGCACCTCTCCTATGAAAACAGGCTGAGACAGTTGGGGTTGCTCAGCCGGGAGAGGAAAAGACCTTATAGCAGCTTTCCAGTATCTGAAGGGTGCCGACAACAAAGCTGGGGAAGGACGTTTTACAAGGGCATGTAGTGATAGGATGAGGGGTAATGGTTTCAAACTAAAAGAGGGTAGATTTAGATTAGATTTTAGGAAGAAATTTTTAACTATGAGGGTAGTGAGACACTGGAACAGGTTGCCCAGAGAAGTTGTCGATACCCCATGCCTGGAAGTGTTCAAGGCCAAGCTGGATGGGGCTTTGAGCAATCTGGTTTAGTGGAAGATGTCTGGTTCACCATGGCAGGGGGGCTGGAACCACATGATCTTTAAGGTCCCTTCAACCTAAACCATTCTATGATTCTTTGATTCTATTTGTGAAGCGACACAGCTGACTGGTTATCTTTTTTTTTTTTTTCTTTCTTTCTTTCTTTCTTTTTTTAAATATAACTGTATTTTATTCACAAACTTAGAAGCAGATATGTCAGTTATTTCTTCACCTGTGGAAGAAGCAGAGACAAGATATCCCAAAATATATTTTCATCATAACTTCAACCTTTGCGTTCACCACTTTTGTATCTTGTTCTTTCTGCTTTACTTTTAAAAAAAAAAAATGAAAAGAGGAGTAGCACAAAGGCATAGCTTTGGAAATCCTGTCTTCAAGAAATCAGTGTTTCAGAGTTCCTGTTCTTACAGCATTAGGCATAAAATTCAAGGGAGGTCACACTAGATTGGTATTAGACCTGTCGTCCTCTTTCAGTACTTTCACAGTCTTCACACACCATCAGAAAAGGAACAATACTATTCTGTATTATAGGATTACATTTTTAGGATGTAGCAATTAAAAACTGATCCTTGAAAACATATTTTTCCAATCTGTTTTGCAGTATTTAGCTTTAATTCTCTTTGTTTGATCATGCATTTCTCAATTTCTGTGACAGCTTCTTAAAAAGGTCTTAGCCACTTATTGAGCAAATTACAATAATCTACTTTTTAAAATATCAAGTATTTTAACAACACTCAAGAAGTATTCTAGCAAATTAGAGAAGTAAATTTATTTTCAGTACAGGCAGTGCACCTCAATCTCTGCCCTCTCTCATTGACACAAACAGGATTCCTACCTATCACTAGCAAGAACAAATCCTTGATCTTTATTCGTGTATAGTAACCCTATTTCTATGCATATATAATATCCATAGAAGACAAGATCCAAAGAAGATACATTCTGCCAGTAACTACATTTTAGATGTTAGGTGTCTGGAGCAGAATCCAGAATCCTATACAAAATATCTGGCCACCATATGGAGCTCACCGTCAAACTTTGGTACTCATGAGCAGGCAGTTACATGAGCAGCCTCAGCCCACTTTCCAACTTTCTAAAACTGTCTTGTTGGAAACTGTACTGACAGGAATGCATCTGGTGTACAGGCTTTTCCATCTACTCTGGACACATAGCCCAGCAGTCCTACATACAAGTGCAGATCTGTGGTGGTTCTGGTACCGGATGATACTTGCTCCCTTGATATAATAAGCTACTGATGAGAATAAGCAGTGGCAGACTCAGATGCAAACTCATGTTTCTCATGAATGTATCCAAATCACCGGTCTGGTCTATGAGATGAGCATGTCTGCTGTCACCTCTGTCCAAGCTGTTCAACAGAAACAACAGAAGATAAGATTTATCTGATGAGAAGGCATGGTTGTTTGGCCTAACAGTGAAGTTACTCAGAAGGAAAAGATTTTGATTCCTACTTCTAGGATTAATTTTCATATGATGACGTTAAACACTGCTGGAAACCAGGTGTCAATTTTGTGCCTATTTCTGTAATATGTGAGCATAAGGATACTGATTTGAGGAGTAGGATTCTGAATGGTTTGGAAGTTCTGGAGATCTGAAAATCTAACCCAAATGCCATAGCAGCATGTATGGGCTGGAGGCACCTGTAGGGGGAGACACTAGTGGATTTAGTTTTCTGTTAGGTGCTTAGTGCTTTACTGAATCTACTCCAGTGCCCCTGTTGGCTCCAGCCCATAGCTACTATCAAAGCAAAGACTGAACACGTTCTGCTGAATTACTTTTTAGTTTACACTTATTTGTGAGACAATATTGCTCACAAATTATTACAAATAACAATATGGTTGATAATTTCCCTAGGCTATCTTGCTGGATCTTTTCCTGTTACTATTGCATTACATGTGCAGTGATGTAACTTCAGCGTTGTTATAGAAAGCATGAACCAGAGCTTTCTAATTAAACATTATAGAAATTTAATAAGAGCAATGTGTGAAAAGTTACTTTCCGCAACATGGTAAACTTTGCACCCTTCATATTTTCATACAACTTTTGATTTTACTAGTGGTTTACAGATTCTTTTTTAAAGTACCAGCATATGTTCATTATTCTCTATTTGTTTATAAATCTCACAAAGCCATATGTTTCTCTATAGAAAGAACCCTAGCAGAACCCTATGATGTCTATACACAGGCAAAAAAAAAAAAAAAAAAAGGCTACTGTTACTGACTCTTATTTCTTTTTCTCTCTAATGATGCTGTTTCTGACAGAGAAAATGTAAAATAATGATCAGCTAGAATAACCTGTGCCCACTCTTGTTTTTTATACAAAGCTGATATACCTAGTGGAAACACAGAGTGGACTTAGCAAAAAGATGAATATGTTCCCAAAACATGGCGTTGTAATGAACTGCAAATAAGTAAAAAAATTATTGTCTGAATTGATACAGTTCTTTTTGGTGTGCTAAAAAGTAACATGACATTGAGATAGGGATGTAGATGGGAGATGAAAAGATGGCCTTGCAGAAAAATAAAGCATACAAATATGCTGAGAAGTTTTATTTCACGAATCATTCTCAGAAAATATCAGGGATTGTGAAATGTGGCTGCATCTGAGCAAACATAACTCAATCCAGTCCTTTGTAACTCCTTGTTCATTTCTTACTTTTCCTTGGTTCTTTGAAAATATTCCAGGCTATTGATGTAAAGGAGATATTTGTCAAAGTCAAATCTCCCTCTAAAACTTCAGCTCAGCAAAGTATCTGGTAATGCTCAGTCTTTCTTTGCCTCAGTAACCAACCAGCTGGAACCCAGCAGGCTGGCTGTATTAGCAGTCTATGATGACATTATTGCTTATTTTAGTAATTTAGCGTGATAAAGTGAGATGTCTCCATTAAATTTTCAAATACATAAAAAATGGCTTGTTAAATGGAAAGTTTTACTGAAGTATAAGTATGGAAGACATAGTTGATACCCCAGAATGGCAGGGCTTGTGCTGATTCTGTAGAAGCAGTGATGTATGGACGAGTCTGGATGCAGCTACAGTGTCCCCCTGAAACAAAAAAGCAATGCGCAATTCACATTTTCATGTGTGGAAAACCTACATTAGATGTACGCTGTCTTGCAGCTGGTATTCTGTAATCCCCACTTGTCTGGGTGATCCCCTTATTTCTGTGTGTTCCCTCACTACACCTGATATGTCTGCCACTGTCAACTTTGCGTGTACCTTTTTCAGGCTAGGAACTGTTTCTGTCCCATGTTTGGAAACTCCCTTGCTAAACAGTGACAAGGTATCTAAAGATTACAACGGTAAATTAATAGGTAATAGTGATAACAGAAATGTTTACAAAACATGTTTTATTTATCTGGCTGTTGCTTTTCCATTTTAGGCAGGTAGAGGCTCCTCAAAGTGAGGATGCCATCACTTTTGTTTCATGCTGAATACTGGAGCTGGCAGAACCTCTCTTCTAAAGTTCAGAGAAATAACCAGCAAATTTCAGAACTGAATTCTGTTTGGGATCAAAACAGAACTTCACAAAACATCTCCCAGGCTGCAAAATCCAGCTCTGACGCTGCTTGCAGACTCAGAATAACACGAGTTGGTCTCACCTCACCTAAGGCTAGATGTGTGCAGTGCAGATGTCTACATCTGAGCTGTTCAATGAAGACTTTTTAAGCTCAGCAGGGAGAAAGCGGGCATTCCAGTCAGTGACTCATCTGACCTACTTTAGCTGTTTACTTCCAGATAGGGTGATTCATTCCCCAGAAGCACCCATGTCTTCCCAATGCCTATACATCAAACCTGGATGACTATCCCAACACAGGTGTCTCAGCAGCTTTACTGTAGATGTCTAACATTAGATGAGGTTGCTATCGCTCAACTATCTCATACAAGAGGTGAGCTCTCCACTCAGGTTTCTGTTGAAAAAACTTCCTGAAAAATTCACATTTCCTTAGCATAGACAATGACAGTAAAAGTTTCAGATAGGTGGCAGCAACATGCACGTAGTACCAGGCACAAAAGTTAAGCCCCTACTCAGCCTCACCCTCAGCCCTGGGGGTACTATTTATTACTGGGAAACTGCCAGGCAATTCCCACCCATGAATGAAAACTCTTAGTGCCACCATGTCCCCTTCCAGGCTCCAGAGACCCTGTGCTTTCCCTAGAGCATCTGGTCCTCAAAGGAACGTATGCGGAGCCTGTTTCAGCAGTTTGAAGCCAAAATGATGGCCCAGACTTAAAGCACCCACAGTATGGTGGGATATCTGATCTATGCATGCAAAGCACTACCGGTTATTGTGAAGAGTTTTGAAAACTTACCAGTTAGTTACAACTTTCATAATACTGTATTTATATGACACGGATTGTTTGCTCTCAGCTTCATAACTGAAGCAATGTTAGAACTGCTTAAGCTGCCTTATCTCTGCATTTTCATGCTTGCAGAAGCCTGGGAGAGTTTGAAAGAGTAACCTTAACCTTGAATTTCCTGGCTGCCTAACGTTTGGGCTTCCTCAGAACAGTCATACAACACTCCGCAAGTTTTCCCTTAGGCGACTTACAATCTTCACTTCCTCACTTACCCATGTGCTTGCCTGGGAATTTACAAACAGTTTTTTTAACCGTTAATGTTTTCATCTCTGGACAAGAGTGCCGCTTTCAGGCAAGCTGTAACATCCAGAACTCTGGGTTCACCCCAGTGAGTGATTTGACTGAAACTTTGCAGCATTTCAGCTAGTGTGTTTACTACAGTAGCCAAACGTGCCTTTAAAAAGTTGTAAATCAACCTTTGTTGGGATGGTACCAAATCGTTTTTCCTGTAACATAGCAACACAGTCTCCATTCGCTTGCACTGTTAAGTGCAGTGTTCTGCCTGCGCTGGGCTGCGTTTGTCAGGTCCCTGCTGGAGAAATCACCTGACTGATACTGGCAAGTGCTTCCCCTTTTCAGTCTGATGCTGTCTGCGAATAAAGAACCCAGCGGTGGTACTGAGATCAGTTTTGATGGTAAGATCTAGATCAGGGCAGGTCGTGTTTTGGGAAGTCTCGTATGGATCCAAACAGCTGGAAATGAATGAGAGATTGGAAGACATATGTGACTATCTGACTATAAGGACCCACCTCTCATTTTTAAAAGCATTTGTTACCCACCAAAGACAATACAGTGAATATTTTCTGGAAACTCTTGTCCCTTAAGCTCCTGGATGGACTTGAGCGAGCATATTTACTGTCCATGTGCTATAAGCTCCTCCCTGAACCTTCCAGTATCAGCATCCCATTCTTTCCATATCAACTCTAACATGGAGACAGGTATTACCTTTACTTTATGTGACAGGGAAACTGAATGAAACAGATTAAATAGCACTTACGGTTCTCCTGATGTTGAGATTAGTCATTTGTGGGGTTTGCTTAGTGATGAGGCTGTAGCTGTCTGTGAATCCCAGATCATGCCATCACACTTCCCTTCTGTCTGTCAGCAGCTCAGGTGCAACCTGCCTGACAGCATCAGCGCATGGGGACATAAGTCATCTTTGTCTTCAGCGCAATATCAAGCACAATGGCATCCAGGCCCTATGCAGCTACTGAAAAGTAAGGATTAAAAAAGAAATAAATACTTCAAACAGAGGCAAAACACTTCAGAAAGCTGCTTGTTTCCAAAATGTGACCAAAAATAGTGCATTTTGGTACCAGGGATAACAGCACAGAACTGACTTTAAGGGGGGAGAATTTACAAAACTCATAGAGAATTTCAGCTAACTTTGCTAAGATTTAATCTACATCCAAGTCCTACCCAGAGATTCAAGAGAACTCGTTATCTGTGAGTGACAGTGGCAATAACTTTTTTTTTTTTTTTGGTGTGTATCTTTTCTTAGCTTTGCTTGTGTCTACTTTATAAATGCTTCATTACATGGACTTTATTCTGGGCCTTGTACTGTTCCATGGATATTATTGGCTCATAAATAACTTGGCTCAGGAACAGCTATGCTAAAATAACTCATCATTTGAATCTCAGTACAGTAATATATTTAAGCACATGCTTAACTTGAAACGAGGCAGTGCAGTATTTGGATGCTGGAGCATTTGAAAGGAGCTTGCTGCTCACAGTGCTGAAAAAAAGGAAAAGGTCATGGTTCTCTCACTGCAGTCAGGCAGTCATACTAAAACATGGATTTAAAAAGGCCCTTGCAGACTGAAATGCTCCTGTCATTTCTCCACATAAAAGCTGAGTTTGGGGAAAATAAACTACAACACAAAAGCAACCAAACCTATCAACATAAATTTATTCATTTTCAGAAGGGGTATGGGTGTGTGGGCACTCAGTAGCACACGTTGAATTTTACTGGCTTGAATCCAGACCTGACTTTCAGTGTTGGGTTATGAGGGCAACTTACCATGTTACATCAATAGCAGGATAAGTAGAAAATACAATACAAAAGAAAACCATGATTAGAGAAAGAAAACCAGACTAGGTTTAGATTCCTGAGGTACTTAAATGCCCAGACTCTCAGAGCACACATTCAGCAGGCGCTGAACTCTGGAAGATCCCAGAATCTGCTCTAGTGTCCCAGCCTTGGAGTTGTCGTGGTGTCTAAGCTTCTCCTGCTGGGCATAGAAGGAATCAGCGAAAACTCAGTGCCTAAACCTCTGTTGATGTTACAGATATAATGCACAGAGCTAGCTCACTTGTGTATCCTGGCATGTGTCCTTGAATCACATTCAGCAGGTCAAGTCTTGCACAAAGCTGGACTACGAAAAGCTAGAAGACCTTCTTGGGCTATCAACATACTGCTTTTAAAGACCACTAAACTACACTGATACTAACAGCTTATTTCAAGGGTACAGCAGTAGTAGATGTATCTCCTAACCTGAGTTTCTTGTGACTGCTCTCACAACCAGAAAACATACTTGTAGTCATGGAGTTCTGTTAACTCATGACAATAAAAGCAATGTTCTTCCAGGAAAAAAAAAAACAAAACCTAAGCATGACTGCATTGAATAAAAGATTTTTTTTTCCCTGTAGAAACTTGTCGTCTAAGCATTCCCAACCAACATTTTCTCTTGGGTTTTTACTGTTGGCCCAGAGCACACTGAAAAGAGCCAAAAGATATTTTAGATGGAGAGAAAATAGAGTAAGTTTACATTTATATGTAAATCAGTTATTGATGCTTACTTGCTACAGTAAATAAAGTGTGTTTGTTTTACATAGAAAAAAAAATGAAAAAGAACAACCAAACTTCAGTGTTCTCTTGTTACTGATGAAGTTAAAGTACAACTATGGCTTCCAACTGAGAAAAGGGAAGGAAAAATATGAGCAAGCATTGCAAAGCACAGTGATTTATATTTTATTTTCAAGGCTAGCTATCTTTCTCTTCTTGAAATTCTGAAGGTAAATTTCTCATTGCATTCCAGACGGCAGATCTCGAGTCCAATATTGTTTCCTCTTCACCCAAACAGAATTCTTCACGGCCTTTCTTGTTTCCAAAGATAGCATATTGAGATTAAAGTTGATCAAGTGTGTGAAAAAGGTGACATCTCTTCAAAGCTGAAAACACGGTGTCTGTCCTTTTTAATGGTATCAGTTCAATAGCTACAAACATCAAATTAGTCAGTACAAAGAAGCAAAAAAATGTAGACCATTTCACATACTATTTTATAAGCACTATTCACAAGGACAAACAATTTGAGAATTACCCAGTAGTTGGTCTGTCTTTAACCTGTGTGACTAAAGTTTCTGGGGCCGAACTTTGAAGGCTTCAAAGGCAGCATTCCCCTGTTTTCCCTCAGCACCCCTTCCTCCCCCATTACATTTCAGCTATAAAAGTTTGTGGAAAAAGTCTAAATTTTCTTTGTGAAAAAATGACTTCTGTTCTGTTTTACAGCAGCCCTATAAACTCTGAATTGGCAGAGTTTATGTTCTAACATCTGAGTAACATGATATTTTAGGTACCTACAGACTTCATAAAGCTTGGAGTATTGTCATAAGCACATCGAAATTAGTACATTAAAGACAGAGATACTCTCTCTTTTATTAAAACTCATTCATCTACTTAGCAAGGAAGAGATACCAGTACTCTGCTAAACTGGGACCCATGAACTTCAAAGCCATAAGTATTTACAATATCCATGTAAATGACCAATTGCTCATAAGACTTCAGAAAACCACAATTCCCAAAGGTCTAGAATCAGGAAGGATTTTTTATCTCCACGGTACCCAATCTATTTCAAGAAGCCAGTAATAAGGCAGAGAGCGACTGGAAATCTTGGACAATTTTATCTTGTCACCCGCAAAACAACTCCAAGCTCCTTTCAGAATACCTCACATGGATACACAGTGGCTTTTTATTCTATGCACTCACTAGACCCCAGCCAGGTCCTTAAGCAACAACAGTATGAGGAAATTGTAGCTGTGCACTGATGGCTAACATTATCTTATAAAAACTTTCTGTCCTGTAGGAGGGATTGCACCATAGAAAGTTTTTGCACCTGGTTACTTTGCACCTAAAAGTCTGATCAAGGTAAAAATAAAAAATCCCAACAGAGTGCAGAAGAAAATCCTGGGACCGAGATGGCAGAGACATGCACTGTATCATTTAAAAAAAAAAAAAAGGCAAAAGAAAAAAAAGAAAAAAAATACTTGAATTTGACAGGAGCTATTAACTTTTGAACAACCATTGTAATAATTTTCCAAGGCAACAATTGCCTCTTGGTAGTTTTGATTGTACATTAGAGATTGGAGCCTACATACTTTGTCTTTCCTCCTTTTGCTCTGCTCTTTCCATCTGCTCTGTGGATGTTCAGTCTCTTAGGAGGATGAGATTTCATAATGCACTAACTGGCATTCAGAACATGCTGAATAACATGGAAGCAGCCAAGAATTGTAGTGAACCAGAAAGAGAACAGCAGGTGAAGTGATTTATATATTGCTTCCATTTGTGATTAATCTTTTTCTTCCTTACTTAATTCTGAGCAGATATACTTATTTTCTGTGAGAACAGAAAAACATGAACAAATGCATTTTTTCTTTATTTGCTAATCATTCAAGAAAGCATATTTGTTTGCTGTTCAAATTTTTCCCGTAGTCATGCTAATATTACATAAAAGAACTGTAGAATTAACACTAACTGCAATTGCTGCTTGTTTATGTAAAATCACTGCAGAATTAATTCCACACAGACGTCTGAAAATATGCACATATTTAAAGCAGGTTTTCAAAGAAAACCAATTTGTTGTGCCATGTATTTGTTTTGATTTATATATTGGCCTGTTTCACTATGACCTGCTAAGATGATCCTTATGAGAAACAAATGCAAGTATTTTCCATACTCTCAGAACAGATTTTACACTTAAGATTTTCAAAAAGGCTCTGTATGAAACTGTGTGATGCACAATGCACAGATATATACACACATCAGAGTCTCTAAGCACTGCAAAACCTAAGCCACATGTTTATCCCAGCAGAGAGGTCAAACCTGTGTCGAGGGCCTGAGTTTCACAAACTGTTAGTGAGGAGATGTATAAGAGCATGAAACTGGTCCAGAAGCATGAGTTCCCTTCCTTCGCTGGGACATGAGTTCCTGTTACAGACCAAAAGTTAAATCTGCCCATCCATTTGGGGTTCAGAGTGTTCAGTTGATTTCTGAGGACTCATGCCTCAGGAAATCTCTTTTTGTCATATAACTTTAACCGTTCAGGTGCTCACTAGCCAGGGAGTAAATGCATCCTTGGCTAATGGCAGCTTCAGGTGTCCTAATCCTGCCAGCCCCAGGATGGGGCAGTGGGGCAGTCTCTGAGAGGCACTCTACTCCTTCCTACTGAAGGGCAACAGTGTCACGAGGACACGAGTCGTAGTGCTAGCCGAGTCACCAAAAGGCTCTAGGCCTCTGTCCTTATGGTTTGGTGGTGCAGGTGGGAGGATTTATGCTTGGAAAATTTATGTTTTTTAGATTAGTCATCAGGAATGGAGTCCCAGTTACTTTAAGCCAACTACTTTTTGTAATAAAATAGCTGTATCTTTTTTGCTACTTCTCGTTCTAGTCTGATGATTTAAATAATCACAGTAAAACAAAGGCTTTGTTTGTAGTTAACATCACTGCCACTGAGCTCAAGATTCTACAACAGAACTTAGCCTTCTGGAGGATGAAGGCAAGAATCTCCCTACACTGAGGGCTTTAAACGGTTCAGTATTGACATTTAAGCATTTGTGGAATTTTGACAGCAACCTGGAAAAGTTTAAAATTGTCAAATGTTTGGCCAGTGTTAAAGAGTAAACAGTCTGAGTGACGGACAGGGACTTTGGCATCTAAGCAGTGGCTGAACATTAGATAAAATGGATGCTTTCCCTAATTACTGCAGGATTATGTTTTAGCTTGTTTTGTCATTATCACCACATTGTCTTTGTATCCTTTTGTAATCACCATAGATTTGAGGCAGCGTTGTTTTGCATTTGTCACAGGACAGAGTAATGTTTTCTAAAGACTTGTGCTGATATTTTTCTTCTGTTGACTTGTAATTTTAATGCATTGCAGGATTCTCAGTCTTCTACTGGATTTTTTGCCAGCATTTTTAAAATATAAAATGATCTCTTGTGACACTCACAGATATTGTTTTCTCAGTGCTGACCAACTCTTGGAGCAATGTTTTGTTGATATTGTCAACACTGTTATAAGGAAATGTAACCTCTGAGGATGCTTCAGAGGTTTGTTCGTAACACTTATAGAAAACAGGTGATCTGAACTGATTTGTAAAGCAGTAGGAAAAGCAGGGGATACACTATCCCTCAGAACAAGCTGACCACTTTGGCGTCTTCTTCAGTGTCTAAATAAGGTACCAGTAAAATATTTATTGTAGTACAATTTCAAATGTATACTTTAGCTCCTGAGTGGAGCTTTCCTATAAAGGAAAGGCTGGCGGGACATCGCTAGGTGACATTCTGACATGATTTTGGAAAGTATCAGCTATGGTTGGTACTGAAGATTAATATAAAAAATAAATGCTCTCTCCAAAAAATATCTCACAGAGTGCCTTAATCACTAGGAACTTGTATTTCTTTACCCCTCATTGTTGGAACTATCTATGTCCACAGCAAGAGGCTGATCTCTAAACTTCCCCCAACTCTTTACATTTGCCAGTCTGAATGTCCTTGGGGTTCACAAGGGTTTAGAGAGGTGGAATAAGCCCCTCTTAGTGCTTGAACTTCCTCTCTAAGAAGAGAGCACCTTTCAGTTCTCTGCTTTTTGGAGAAAAAAAAGTCTGGTGTTAGCAAGGACATCTTTGAGAGCTGAATAAAAAGAACTTCCTGAGGAACTTGAGAAATTTCTCAATAGTTGTTAAGCTAAAACTACAGTAAAATTTTAATTTTTAATCCTCCTGTCGTTATTCAGCCGCCAAACGTTTGACTCAGGTTTGGTTGTTTTGTTTGAAGATAATAGCATCATGTAATAAGCATCATGTAGTCCAAACTACTTTCTCAGAAGTGATGTTAGGAAAGAAACAATGGATGAAAACTGATTACCAAGGTACAGGAAATCAGTACAGATGGTGAGCTATTGCCTAGGCTGTTATGCAAACCAGTAAGATCTGAGTTATAGGTGACAGATAGAAACATCAAAATATAAGAGGGGAAAAGGAGGAAGACAACATTGTTACTGTCTTTTTTCTTCTGTGCAGCTAACCTTATTCAGTGAAGAGAAAGGTATTAACTTATTTTATTTCTTGCATTTTTAAGAAATTAATGACAACATTGAAGAATTCACTTAATATAACATATAAAAACTAAAAGCAACATAAAATCAAGTTTAACCTAACTCTGAGGTAACCAATTCAATTGCCACGAAAAGCAGAAAAACATATTTTAATGGCTATGTATCATAAAGGGAGAAAATATGTTTAAGAGAACTTTTTCTATCACTAATCAGTTTTTTGTTATTCAAGTCAGAAAATACTGTATTATATTTCTAGTTAACAAATAATAAGGAACTAATTCTACAAAATACTATTTTATTAAAAGCAGATAAGGTGCAATCTCAAAAGTTTTCTTAGTCCCATCTCATTCTACCATTCCCATCAAACGATTCATTTGGTTGCTCTGAAAAATCAGTGCAGCTGTGGCTTATTTTCACTATACCAACCTGTGTGCAAATAGTTGCCTACACCAGAATCTGTGAAATTCAATCAGGTTTTAATAGATTCTAAAACATAAATGAAAATAAATGGAAACATAATGAAATTGCTTGCTCTCTGTACTAAACCAAGAGGCAACTTGATGCTTTTTGGGTTTAACCCAAGATTTTGTTTCAGCATTCCCTATTATTTCCAGTGGTGATAGCCTGGATGATATTTAGTCCCAGATCCTTGGAAGTCTTTGACTTTACTCTGTGTTGCAACACTTAATCCTCAGTGGCCTGATGCCCAGTAGTCTTTTTAACCCTGAGTCAAACGTTCAGTTCTTCACTGGTGGGAAGAACATTTTAGCAACAGACCACCTGGGCAGTAATCACATAAATCATCCTGCAATGAAATTGCCAGGGCAGAAATGAAAGAAATCAGTGCAGCCTAGGCAGCTCTGCTAGAGAACTGATGCCTGCAGATAATAGGGGAGTGCACAGGACCTTTCCCCCCTTGCTTCCAAATTCTCATCTTTACTCAATGACTTCAGATCAGCTGCTGGTGGGAGGGATAGATATCACTCTTACCACATCATTAAATTCAGACAACCTAAAAGTGGATCTGAACTTTTTGTCTCTTTCATCAAGCTAAGTTCAACTTGACTTGCTGCAAGAAAGCTTGTGATCAAGGGTGAGTTATCGCACACTTAACAACCACAGTAAAGGATGAATTCGTTATTATTTCTATGACAAGTTTCAATGCGTTAGCAGGATGATTCTTTTGCAGTGTCTAGTTGCTGAGTCCTTGAAGGACTAGCACCCCAGTATGTGTTTTAGTAGAGTATGGTAAAGAGTTCATGTGCTAAGCTTGCAGACTGACACGTCATAGAATCATAGAATGGTTTAGGTTGGAAAGGACCTTGAAGATCATCGAGTTCCAACCCCCCTGCCATAGACAGGGACACCTCCCACTAGACCAGGTTGCCCAAGGCCATCTCCAGCCTGGCCTTGAACACCTCCAGGGCTGGGGCCTCAACAACCTCTCTGGGCAACCTGTTCCAGCGCCTTACCACCGTTAAAGTGAAAAACTTCTTCCTAATATTTAATCTAAACCTGCCCTCTTCCAGTTTAAAGCCATTTCCCCTTGTCCTATCGCTACATGCCCTAGTAAAAAGTCCCTCCCCAGCTCTCCCGTAGGCCCCCTTTAGGTACTGGAAGGCTGCAATAAGATCTCCCCAGAGCCTTCTCTTCTCCAGGCTGAACAGCCCCAACTCTCTCAGCCTCTCCTCATACGAGAGGTGCTCCAGCTCTCGAATCATCCTCTTTCTTTCCTTCTCCACCTCTGCTGAGATGTTCGTCCTGAGAAATGTTTATTTTCCAATTCATTATGCTAATGCAACTCTTGATATAATTTTTAAGTAGCATTGTACAGCTCTAGAACTATTCTAACTGAGGAACCAGAAGAATGCCCTTTTATTGCCTTGGCCTTGCAACCACACCCACCAAGAGATCATCTGTGTCAAATTTTCCTTCTGCTTTTGAGATATAAGCAACTTAAAAGTCAGTAGTTTGTTTTTATCAGGTGTGTGTCTCTGAATCCTAGGAAAAGAGTACAGTAAAACAGATTGTGTGAAAACGTTGATTTTCCCTAGAAGTGCTAAATGCTGTTCCTTTTGTCATCTTCCAGTCTAGTGAAGGAATGCACAAGACCAAATTGTCTGACTTTGTAAACAGATTTTAAATTGTCCCTTTGTGAATTTATTATTATTTTAAAATCTGAAACTTGTCTCCAAATAATTGGCTGCTGTAAAATAGACAAAAGTAGTTCACGAAAGAATATAAATAGTCTAAATATCAGCATATTAACTGTTCACATGGGTTATGTGTCATGGTTCTGTCTCTTAAAGAGGAACAATCCTTAGAGTCAACAGATCACGTGAACGTGTCTGGCATCCTGTTTTTGTATGTGCAGTAGAATATTTCTTTGAGCTTCTTGTCTCAATGAACTTTCCCATCTGTAAAATAATTTGCTCCAGTAGTTACAGGATTTCAAAAGGAAATTTCAACAAAAGGTAAACCCAAGTTGTATTTCTCCTAGTAAATAAAGCACGACAGGGACTGTTCGCTGGCACATGTGCACCCAGCTGAGATCTCTTGGCCCCGAACGCCACATGATGAATCCAAACTGCTTGTTTATTAATTAGTCTAAACTTGGACCCAACACATGCCCAGGCACTGTCTCTGATTGTGCCAGCTCTTTTGGACCAAAATTGTGCCAAGGACCATGGGAGCAGTTAAACCAGACACAGGTGCCAGAGCTCAGCCTGGTTCCCTCATACTGTTCAATTTACTAGCATAGACACAGTCTGTACATTTATTTGTTTTGCATTTATTGCACGTTTTAAGCAATATTCACAGGGAATGTAGTTCCTTTTTCTCTTAAGTTTCATTTGTATCAGGTTTTAGACTTAGATTTCCTCAGAAGCCTTGCATTTTTGTATGTAATGTAACGTTTTTCCCATCCCAGTAATGTTAAAAAACATTTCTTTTTCTGTGTTCCTCAGCTATGTATAGGCTGATTTTAGTAATGATAATGTCAAGGAACGGTAGTAATGAAGCAATTACTGCTGTGATGGAAAAAAAAATAATTGCTATTAATAAAACTGATTAGTCTTCATATAAACATGTTAGAAGTGAAAATTAATTCAGATAAACCCAACATATCCTTGATATTTTATCTTCAACTCTGACAGAGATTTATATAGAATTAGTGTCATGGTTTGGGCCAGACTGGCCACTGAGGTGAACGACAGATGCTCTCCCCCATCTCCCCCACTAGGAGGGAGAGAGAGAAAGAGACTTATAAGTTTAGAAGGAACTAAACTACTTTAATGAAAATATTAATAATAAAATAATAAAAAGAAAATAATGAAATATATACAAAACCGTATTGAGCTCCCAGGATGACAATCACATCACCGCTGGCACTGGGGAAGTCCCAGATTGGAGTCAGTGACGGACGGGAACTGGTTTCTGGATCTGAATTCAGGATCGGGATCAAAGGCAGACGAACAGATAGAGTCCTGCTCGGGCACCAGCCATTGAAGAAAGAGTGCTGACCCTTTGATCCCTCAGCTTTTATACTGAGCATGAGGCAGATGGGATGGAATACCCTCGTTGGTCAGGTTTGGGTCACCTGTCCTGTCTGCTTCTCCCTGCAGGTGGGACCCCTCTACACTTTTCCACTTCCGACCCTCCAACGGGGCAAATAACCAAGTCAGCTGCCCTTGGCTGTTACAGCAATAAGTATAAGCAAGAACCTCTCTGTATACCATGCCTTGGCATCAACTGTAAACATAGGTCTTATCACACTAAGAGCAAACAGTTTCTGCACAATATGCTGTTAATTTCAGTAGTTAGAAGAGGCTTAGATGCAAAGTAAAAGTACTGAACAGAAAATCAGTTCTGTTTTACCTCAAACCAGAACAATTATAACTAGAGTTCACATATAAGGGCATTTGGCAAGAATCTGAAAATGGAAGGAGATGTACAGCAGAGAATGAAAGAATAAAAGTAGTTCAAGAGGAACATGGTAAAATGAAAAGAGAAGGTCAATTCAAATACTTGAAGCACTGAGTTTCAGATAGCTTTGTTGAAGTTTGCATAACGGTAGAGGACGATAAAGGAATCATGACTGTACTTCCATTTTTAGGAGAAAAAAAAAAAGGAACATTGCACTCAGTTTCCTCAGTACAATTAATGAAGTGTACAGTATATGATATTCTGCCCTTCTAAAAAGAGAAAATTGCAAAGGGTTTTCAATGTGGTTTCTTTTCTTTTTTTTTTTTTTAATTGTTTGGGAGAACAATGAACATTGCAAAAAGCTACTTTACATATTGGAGTCTCCAATCACAATGGCAACATCTACACTGTGGGACTCAGGAGTGCTCACAGTTTATGATTCCATGTGTCTCAGCCATATTTTATCTCATTGTCAAGGTGAGAAATGGGGGTACATATCTGTCCAAGGCTAGAGATCGGTTGGCTTCAGAACAGAGAAAACTCAGACACATGGGCCAACAGGCAGACAGGACTGAAAGGCACATCACTGCAGGTCATCTCTCCTGATGTACAGGCAAAGCTCATGGTAGAAGGAGAGAGATGCCAGAGAAAGATAATTATGCTGGAATTAATTTGTTAAAGCTGAATTAAAGGCAATAGTATTACTCTCATTTTAGCTTATTGCAAGCAAGAATGTAGTTAAGAGTCCTAGCATCTCATGGCTTGCAAAACTTTTTTGTGCATTTAATATTGTAATTTTCCCAAATAAAAAAAATCCCATCATTTGCATCTCAAAAGACTGCCAAATAGTGGGATTTTTAGACAGAAACAGAAAATTTAGATTATTTTCTTCACTGAAGATGAAAGAACACCTACATTCTTGCCATACTTACAGGAGATTTTTTTTTTTAAAGAAATTCAGCAGAAGGTGTTGTATATTACAATGGGCTTTACCTTTTACTCTGTCGCTCTCACAATGTAATTACCAAATGGATACTTCAGAATAAGTCAGAGTGTCATTTACATAGCACTTAAGCATTCTTGTCAGGAGAGGAGATGGAAGGACGTTAGAGCAATAAGTTTTCCACTCATTCTGAACTCTTATTTCATGCAGCTGAATTTGCTTACTCTATTTTTCCTGCACAAGGACAAGGCCTCAGTGCCTACACAAACCGTGCTGATATTAGCAGAGCATGAGGTAACGTCACTGGCTGAATGCGCCACTGAAGGTGCAAGGTCAGAGGCCCTGTGGATGATTTTCAGAAAGTTTCTGTCTTGGAATCTGCATGTCATCCATTCACACAATTCTTCTGACAAAATGTTTACCCTTTCATGAACTTCTGACAATAGTTTTGTAGGTAAACTTGTACCTTTTTTCTTAATTTTGTGTTTACTTGTTCTGTTGCACTTAATATCTACGTCAATGACACAGACAGTGGGATGGAGTGCACCCTCAACAAGTTGGCAGACAACACCAAGCTGAGTGGTGCAGTTGACATGCCTGAGGGATGCAATGCAGTCCAGGGGGACATGAAGAGGCTCGAGAGGTGGGCCTGTGTGAACCTCATGAGGTTCAACAAGGCCAAGTGCAGGGTCCTGCACGTGGGTCAAGGCAACGCCTGGTATCGATACAGGCTGGGGGATGAACAGATTGAGAGCAGCCCTGCCAAGAAGAACTTGGGGGTACTGGTGGATGAAAAGCTGCACATGAGCTGACAATGTGTGCTCGCAGCCCAGAAAGCCAATTGTATCCTGGGCTGCATGAGACGAAATGTGGCTAGCAGGTCAAGGGAGGTGATTCTGCTCCTGTACTCTGCTTTGGTGAAACCCTACCTGGAGTATCGCATCCTGCTGTGGAGCCCTCATCACAGGAAAGACATGGACCTGTTGGAGTGGGTCCAGAGGAGGGCCTCAAAAATGATCAGAGGGCTGGAAAACCTCTCCGGTGAGGACAGGCTGAGAGAGTTGGGGTTATTTACCCTGGAGAAGAGAAGGTTCCGGGCTGAATAATCCATTCTATGGTTCTATGATTTGGCTTTTTAGAAGGTTCTTGCAATAATCCTAGGACAATTGGAATGTATTTGTAATTCCTGCCACGTTCAACCGACATATCATCACAACAACAAGTGCAAATTTCATCCAAAGTTAGCAAATGCTATCCCAATGTCTAAACTCTCATCGGTAAAGAAGTGAAGCTTTTCCTCTAAATCTTGGTCTTCAAGCTGCTAAATGTATGGCTCCCTGATGCATTGTAAATGGATAGGTAGACAGACAGATATTCACTGCAATATGTTTCCCAGTTTTTCCCCCTCGTGGAGTCTACTAATAGCACAGAAGAAGGCCATAAATTTGGGGAAAAGATCAAGTCTGTTATTTGAAATGAGGGAACAAAGTAGCGCAGTGAAGAGTGACGCAGAGGCACTTGTTTGCAGGTCATTCTGGTTGTCTGTCCTCTGTGTACAACTCCGGCTGTAAGTAGGTTCTGCTGGCGCTATATAAAATTTTGGTTTAAGAAGGTAGATGTACAACCGGAGAGGGATTAGCCACAGATGTACAGACAGGTGTTCTGGAGAGCTTGAGTCGTGATTTGCAACTATCATTGAAAGGGCTTATGGGCACAGACATTTTCCATTACCTCAATGAAAACTGACCACGAAAATAACATAACTCAAGAGACAAGGCAATCCTCAGACATGTGGAGCAATCAGCAACAGATGGAGGAAACATGCTTGAAATAAATGAAGCAACTAATTGTAGGGCAGAAAACAGTGTGGCTTTTGGATAAGATATGGAGGGCAGTATAGCATGGTTACAATGAGAGGTATATGAAATACAACAAAAGACAGTCAGAACACAGATTCTATAAACTTTGATAGATATTTACTGTCCATTTTGTCAAAGTGGTATACTTCCAGAGCTTATACAAAATTTAAGTTGCAGGGGTTGTGTCTGTATAGATATATATGCCTAGTAGTAGGGTCCGTGTGAGCATCTGCAAAGGTCTCTTCAGCCATTTTAACCAAGCTGTAGCCTAATGATTTTGCAGAGGCTTTAAGGGCCAGGTAAATCATCCAAACTGTGCGAATCTTATGCGCTATGGATGGTTTTTATTTTTTTTTTTATAAACTCATAACTTGTAGAACAATTTCTCTTTGTTTTCATTCATGTAGGCCTGAAATTGCAACACTTAGGCAAGGAAGTGTCTTAAATATGAAGTCAATAGGAGTTTTGGCTGCCCAACCTCCGCCTCACTACAGAAAGAGATTGTCTGGGATACCAGGTTGTTTGGACATCTTAGAGTTAGCCTGCCTAGCCACAGCAGCTGTGTCTTCAGCCCCAGAGCATGGGCTTAGAAAGGATTGGGGGATCCACTCTAGCTGTCATCGTAACCAGAGTTTAAGGACTTCAGCATTTGCCCCAAGATATCTTCTTTTATCACTGCATTAAAAAGTCCTTGAATTTTAAAATGTCTTAACATTTTTGTGTATGTCTGAACAAAACCAGGAGTATGTACTTTTCCACATATTTTCCTCATTGCTATTTATAACATAACTGTGCTGAGTGATCTCAGTCATGGAAAAGGCTGAAATGTCTTCTCTTCCATGTTAAATATATTTATGTCTGACAGACTACCATAACAGCCTACAGGTAACTCTATCCTTCCTATTTCTATTCCTTAGACTATGGCCTGCTTGTGAGTTATGACACCATTCAGTTAAGTTCTTTGCACACCTGCAACGGAAACACAATCCTCTATGTAGCTTACACAGTTTACACAGAACATGAAATAACAGGTGAAGGAGCATTTATATTTGAAAGGTTTCTTCTTGGTCTAATAGCCAGGTAGTTTTTGGCTGTTAGCCTGTGAAGCATGTGGTCAGCAAAGAATGCAGCGTTAGCCCCACCTGGGTTTTCTCCAGGCATGATGATTCTGCACAGCTTTAGGGAAAGCGCAAAGCAAAAAAGTGATGCAATTATTTTACCTGGGGTTTTTTTGTTGCCATGTGATGTGGGCTAGAACATCAGTGCATCAACTGCTTTTTTTCTATCTGTTGGAATTATGCTTAGGCAGCAGTGAGCTAACTGGGAGAGCAGCTGAAAAAGACAGTGACAAGGGTGTCCAGGCACAGAAGCACAAGGAGGGGAGAAGGGCAAAAGCACTGAGGTCTCTGTGAAGCGCCTGTGAGGGGAGAAGCAGTAGGAGGAATGGAGGAAACAGCTTGTTAGCACAAGGGAGCTTAAACTGCAGCCAGCACTGTAATGACACATCAGTACTTTTTAGTCCTTGCTGCTGAACCTGCTGAGATCACTTTCAGCTCCTGCTGTTTGAAAATGTATCATTAGAACCCTTTAAAAAATAAAAAGAAATTGGATTTTGATCAAAATGGTTATTTTTTCCAGAGACCATTTTTTCTTTGAAGAAAACATTGGAGTGTCACTGAGAGTCTCCCTGCTGTTAGCTCCCATGTCTGTGGGCCACCCTGCTGGCTTCCTACGCTGTTTTTCTTCCACAGACCACACAGTTAGTTAATGGGACAGAGAGTCTAAAAACTGCTCTCTGGGAAGGCTGATCCCTCCACAGTGCACTCATTCTGGTCCAAGGAGGTGCTCTCAGTGGTGGCAGCACCTGGTCCTGTCCTCCCTCATTGTGGCAGTAAGAAGTATCACCTCTGCTAGTTCTTGAAGGCTGGTGAATGAGAAAAATAAAGAAAGACCCAATCGTCCAGATTTTTAACATGAATTGTAATAAGATAAATGTAATTGAAAGAGTTGTCCACAGAGAGGCTATTATGCACAGCACCATTCTGTGTTTCGGTCAACAACAGGTAAGTTAGAAACTCTTCCAAAGTGGGAGATTAGTAATGGGACTGCTGAGGTACAGTCCACGAATAGCTTTGCCATAATTCATGATCACAGGTGAGCAAAACCAAAGAACAACAAATCTTGTCAGCATATATGTGGGATTTTTTTTAACCCGAGTTCCATATACTTATAATGAATATTAAAACCAACCTGTGTTTTGAAACTGCTCTGTTTCAAGCACTCATGTCTCCAGAAGGCAGTTTCTGCTCATGAATAGTTAATTCTCCATATGAACCATGGATTAACGTGCCAATACTGTAACATAAGGTTATTTATTTTTCACGTGGAGTCTGTTTGACACTCTAGGAGTGACATATATGATAACCGGAGAATACTCAGGATGCAGTGATCCTTTGGCATAACATTGTACACAGGAACATCCTCAAGTACCTTATTATGCTGCAGGTGCTGAGTTTAACTTGATTGATACAGCTCTTTGGCAGAAGAAAATGTAAAAAACTAGACCCAAAGACCTGACCTTTTGAGAGAGTGTTCATGGCACAACTGACATATGTAGCTACTGACCCAGGCAGGGCAGGTACAGTTCCCAAAAGCACCTATTCTTTAGCGTGATACAGATTACCCTATTGTGTCAGAACAGGTCTCTGGCATGCACGTCCCACTGTGGTAAATGATATCCCAAGGTTAAAAACACTTCAAAGACAGAACAGGCCTAATTCTCTTGTGTAGGCGTAAATTCAATTTTTTTCACTGTATTTAGTGTTTTAAATGAGATCAGAAAAGAGGTCTTTCAGCTCATTTACTTCAGTGGAATTACTCTAAGCTTATAGTTGTATGACTGCAGTCAGAATCAGGTCCTACATAAGCAGCTTTCAGCCCGTAATACTTCGAAATAAATTTTTAAAAGAACTTGCCAGGATGCTGCAGTATTGAAATGCATCTCCTCCATAGCTGTGACAGCTGTGCCCAATGGACATGCTGTCATTGTGTTTAAAATCCTATAAATAGTTCTGGGAGTCTGAAAAGCAAAAAAAAAGATTGCATATAAAAGGTAAATCTCATGTAAATTTTTATTTACAGAGACAGATGAACCTTTGAAAAATTAAAGTGTTATATTGGGTTTGTGTGGCAAGGTTTTGGCAGCAGGGGAGTACAGGCGTGGCTTCTGTGAGAAGCTGCTAGAAGTTTCCCCCCCCTCCCGTCCAATCAAGCCAATGCCTGCCAGCTCCAAGATGGACCTGCCGCCAGCCAAGGCTGAGTCCATCAGTGATGGTGGTAGTGCCTCTGGGATTACAAATTTAAGAAAGGAAAAAAACTGCTGCGCAACAACAACCGGGGAGAGGAGTGAGAATATGTGAGAGTAACAACTCTGCAGACACCAAGGTCAGTGAAGAAGGAGGCAGAGGAAAAGCTCCAGGTGCTGGAGCAGAGGTTCCCCTGCAGCCCTGGTGAAGACCATGGTAAGGCAGGCTGTCCCCCTGCAGCCCATAGAGGTTAATGGTGGAGCAGATATCCACACTGCAGCCCACGGAGGACCCCATGCCAGAGCAGATGGATGCCCGAAGGAGACAGTGACCCTGTGGGAAGCAGGCTCCTGGCAGGACCTGCGGACCCATGAAGAGGAGCTCATGCTGGAGCAGGTTTGCTGGCAGGACTTGTGAACCTGGGGGGAGGGAACCCACGCTGGAACAGTCTGTTCCTGAAGGACTGCACCCCATGGAAGGGACCCATGCTGAAGCAGTTTGTGAAGAACTGCAGCCTGTGGGAAGGACTCAGATTAGAGAAGTTCATGGAGGACTGTGTCCCATGGGAAGGACCCTACGCTGGACCAGGGGAAGAATGTGATGAGGAAGGAGCAGCAGAGACAATGTGTGATGAATTGACTACAGCCCCCATTCCCCATCCCACTGTGCTGCTCATGGGGAGAGGAGGTAGAGAAATGGGGAGTGAAGTTAAGCTGAGAAAGAAGGGAGGGATGGGGGGGGAAGGTGTTTTAAGATTTAGGTTTTTATTTCTCATTATCATCCTCTGATTTGACTGGTAATAAATTATTTTTCTCCAAGTCGAGTCTGTTTTGCCTGTGATGGTAACTGGTGAGCAGTCCTCCTGTCCTTATCTTAACCCATGAGCTTTAAATTATATTTTGTCTCCCTTGTCCAGTTGAGAAGGGGAGTGATGGAGCAGCTTTGGTGGGCAGCTGGTGTCCAGCTAGGGTCAACCCACCACAAGTGTGCATAATTTTCTACCTTAACATTTAACAATAACACATTTACATTTTTTATAAATTCATCAGATATGAATCTAAAAATTCTGCTTTCAGATTTAGATTTAACCACAATTATCAGACAAGTTACCAGACATTAGGAAAACAGTCTACTCATCTTGTATGCATTCAGCTCAGAGGTCTCATATGTACTTATTTTCTCTTAATCATAGTATGAAAACCACCAGAAGAAACATAATCTTTTAGGAGCTGAGACTTGGGCAAAAATTGGCCAGTAGTAATAAACATGCTTTCCACCTGTAATGATACCTTTCCTCAGGACTGGGACACAGCAACATGATGGTATTAGGGAAAATTGTGCTATGAAGATCATATTTTAAACTTAACTGCAGATTTCAGTTACCATTGCTGTCACTGGAGAATTTAGGATTAAAATACTGCTGGTTTAAAACCAGAAAGAAACAAATAATATATTATAGCTAGAAGAACCAATTTTCACCTAATAAAAGAACATGTAGCTACTCATTTTACTGGATTCACATTTTGTTTGTACTTCAGAGGTTTTAAACTCCCTGTTTCTAGTGGGAGCAACACAACTGAGAAGCTTCTGGTGTAGAATGTTAGACAAACGACGAGGCTTTAATGTTTTATGACAGTCACATTAAGAAAGATACCTTCATTAGCTCTACAGACATTATACATTTTGAGACTGTTTTGGTTTATATTTCAGTGTATTCAGGGCTTCCCCTGAGAAAAGCACTGGCAATGCAGATTAGATGCCTCAGATGAAACAGTACAAATGAGAACAGTTTGTATCATTGGAGGAGATTGTGAGTTCAGCCTCAGGTAAAATGCCTCTTGAAGTTATATTTCCCATGGAATTCCTTTCACTGTTCCAGGCTAATATTGCACCATTTGCATTAGCCTGCACTGTATGTGGAAAGTATGAAATGAGTTCTCTCCACCTGTACCACAAACCAGAAATTTTAATGCTTGTGTTCTTTAAAGCATGAAACTTTTTTAAATTTAATTAGCTGTGACAAAAATGCTATTAAGAATATTAGCCTTTAATGCAGTTGAACTCTCAAGTAATCCCTCTTGCAAAAATGTATTTGCAACCATTTTAATTTTCTACTTATGTAGAAAACCAGACATTTTGAACAGCCACTGCACATCTTGGAGTCTCTCTGCTAAGCTAAATATGCAGATACAAAGTTAACAAGAATGGCTGTGATGAAAAGCCAAAATTGTTTAGGAATTTCTTCAGAAGACGGCAAGTGTGTCTTGTGTGAAACACACAGGAATTTGGACTCCTCCCAGCATAATAGCAACAGGCAGCACTGAAGGCAAAGATTGGCAAGGGTCAGAGGAAAATAAATCACCATAAAGGTGTCACCATGTTGTGGTAGACAGGAAGACAGGATTCGGATCCTGTTCAACATATCCAAGTATAGGTGTCTCTATGTAGATCTTTGTACTCCCATTGTAGTCAGTGAAGATCTAGTCAATACAGACAGGTGCTAACTAACTAGTCAACCAGACACCAGATGCCAGCTTCAGAGTGAGCTGAATCACTGTCCAGACCTCACAAAAAATGCCTGATCCCTCCAGAATTTTTTTCCTAAAGGAATTAATAATCTGAGGGGGAGCTCTGAATAAGTACAGGTGGCAAGCTGCCATGAGAAAGCTCCATCTGTATTAGAAAACTTCATTCACCTTTGATTTCTTTCTGATACTGTGGTACAAAGTGACCTTGTGTGTTGTGTATTAAACAATCCTACCCTGCCAAACACAATGGATACATCTAGACTCATATTAGGAGTGGTTTCTGGTGCTTTGCTAGCTGACAACCTATGCTCAGGAATTATTTGCGAGGCTGCTAATTGGCCTAAGCCAAAACTGTACCAGGCCAGCTGAAAAAATACAGAGTCCAGATCCAGTGACGGGGAACACTCCTTGGCGTTTTTCAGTTTCCTAGCGTAGACAGAGCTACTTTGTGTGGTCATTCAGAAAAACACTAATTTTCAATCTGAGCCTTCTGACTGTCTGTGTTAGGAACTGATGAACACAGCTAAGTGCTGTGCAGCAATGCTATCACAGCTTTTATCCCTTATGTACGCTCAGTGATCTTCTCTCATCCACGTTTCCTAGTGAGGAGAAAATAAGTCAGCCTTCAAGTTTCATCAAATATTTAGTACGAACAAAGTTTTTGGTGGAATCCTCCAGCAGATTGGGAACAGTTGAGCCTGCTGAGGCTTAAGGTTAACATTCATATGGACATTCATTATTCACGGTCTATTAAGTAGGTAAGACATCTGGGCTTGAAACTATTACTGCACTCCAACCAAAAGCCTCCTAGGGTAACCCAGATGGTTTTGTCCGCAGTGGTCAAACCAGGGTAGACACGATGCTAACCAGATCACCTCTTCCATGTCAGTGGCAGAGGGAAAGATTGTGGTAGCCAAGTTTTAGACCTTTGCTTCCCCCCACAAACCTTTTGAAACTATGGAGGTAGAAAGCCAACAAGGGATTGTGAATCAATTTGGCCATAATCATATTTCAAAACACGCAAATAATTTAAAAAAATGGAAATTCTTGTTTAAATAGAAGATCATCTAAAGCACATTTTAAAATATTGCTGTCTCAGCTTAACTTAGTCTTCACGAGGCCAAAGCTGCAGTAACTGAAAACTTGCCTTGAACTATGTACTGAGATTGCTTGTCAACCTGATTTTCCTCAAACTCATCACAATCTTACAAGAAATAAACACCAGGTACCTTGTTTACGTTACAAGGATCTAACATTACTAACACTAATGCAAATTACACTTGCTTTACCTGCATTCATCTGTTCCCAAGCTTTGTTGTACCTCAAGCAACAAACACATTTACACACCCTATAAATGCATTAAATACTTAGGGTGTGCACACTAAAAAAATAAAATAGTTTAAGTTGTGGAGGTTATTTCCAAAAGGTTCTGTGAATGTCAAAACCATGACCATATTCAAAAGAGATTAGATATGATATTGAAAGACATATATTGATGGATATTAAATATGATGGTCCAGATAAAGTTTTGCCTTACAAAGGTCCTGAACCAGATTGCTAGAATTTAGCACAATGTGCCAGTGAAAGAGTCACTCTGTACTTGCCAGAAGCATCCACTACTGGCCTTTGTTGAAATAAGTTTTTAGACTGATGATGTATAGTCATTCTTACCTTATTTTCTAACCAAAGCAGCATTGACTTTATCTACAGACTCCTTTTCCTCACATTTTTGATGGTTCAGTAGACCCATTAGCACTATAAAAAAGTCCTATTAAATCAGTAGGTTTGCTTTTGTACTTTAATATATCAGAATATGTTTAATCATTGCATAAATAAAGATAAGTCAGAGGGAAACGTTATTTGGAAGAATTCTGAGCAAGTTGCTTAACTGGAAACACACAAAGTAGCAGGTTTTTTTAGAATCGTTTTGGTGACTTGAAAGCTCAGGAACTTAAAACTGTTTGCCTCACTATAATCAAGAACAAAGCTTCTGTGGTGTACGGCAAGGTCACGCATGCATCATTTGTCACCTTTGTTATCACCCAAATGAATATTTCTGAAGTACAGCGTGCATACGAATAACAGCGACTGCATTTGGGTAGCTCCTTCAAGGTGTCTATGTAATCTATATGTGATCTATCTGCCAGAATCCTGCAGGACAGATATTAATTTCTATATTTCTGTAAGCTTCCAGCAAAGCTAACAGAACGACCACTTTTTCAAAAATGTATCCATACCTGCTTCTTGAAAACATCACTCAGTCTTTGTTGTCATCTCACACAATGTGATCAACTAGAGACTTCAAGAGCTCTTCTGGCACCAGAGTTAACCCCAGGGTTATATTATTCCACTGCTGATTGAAAAAAGCTGAAATAAATATATAAACTGAACAGCTTTTGTCATTGATTCCATTATTGTAATCTCTACTCCAGTTGCTCTTGTAAAATAATGAATCATCACCAACTTATTGTAAAAGAACACATTCTTTTAGCACCAGTATGATTTTCATGGCAAGAGTCTATTCATTCTGAATTGTTATTATAATCTTCTATGCATTTTTATGATTACACACTTTTCCAGAAGGTTTTATGTTGCATCCTGCTGGCAGTAGATGAAAGACTAGGGACGTTTTCAAACCCTGGATTTTTATACTACGTTTGTGATTGATGCCACTCCATTCTTGTGGAATAAATGTATGGATTTACCCACTGCTGCTTTTTTCATCAATGGGTAAGTGGGAGATTGCATACACTGGTGTGTGTTCTCACAGAAGGAAGTGTTACACATGAAAATCACACATGCATATTTTGTATAAATTGCATAATTTAACTCAATATAAACATGTGTATAAGAAACTCACAGGTTTGAGTAACATCCTGATACTTTTTTACATGACATCCCTCTCTTCAGCTGCATGATCATCTTATATATGTCTATACAGCATACCAGTCACATCCTAAAATATACTCAAGAGATTTAGGCATTCATGGCACAATAACTCTCAAAGATCCACAAGAACCGAAAAGGCATAAGTTACTGCTGGGAGAGGCAAGTTAGGTTAATCAGTCCCTTAGAAAATTCTGAAAATGCAATTTTTGCTTCTGATGTTTACTATTATACTTATTTTGTGCAAGTTTTCTCCACTAACGTCCGTTCACTGCTTTAGAACTCTTTCTCAAGTTCCTGGAGAAAGGATTCCCAGCTGTCTTCATGTGATCCCCCAAGCACCACGTCAATTCCTCCAGGCAGGGAGTGAGAGGCAGTTGCAATTATTGTCTGTAATTGTACATGCCTCCTCTGCGCCTTGGAAAAACTGAACTACTAGTGGCAATTAAAGGTAATGTCTAATTCCTTCTTTCACTTGATGCTTGAGGTGAAATATGTCTTGCATAACTCCACACTGCAGACATCTGCATCGGGATGGTCAACCAAACCTCCCTCTATTCTGTAGACGGAAATAGATGCTTTTCAGATATTTTTGATCTATTTTGGATATCTACTATAAAATGACATGAATTAAACATTACAAATCCTACAAGCTTTTTTTTAATTATAAGGAGAAGTAAGAGTGACTAGATCAAATGTAGTTTACTAAAACCTGAGCCTAAAGATCAAGCTCTGTAGACACAGCTACTTACTGTGTCTGTCACTATTCTGCTGTGAAAAAAGGAACTTCTGCTAGGATGCACTACATAACTCTCCTTGAAAGCAGTGTATAGAAGTGTTACTTCTGAGAATTAATAAGGAAAGTTAAATTCATGGTGCAATAGTTTGCTTCATTGTGTTTCAGTGAAATTTACACCAAAATGTAACTGAGAAAATAACATTATCTGCAAATAAATTAATTGTTCAAAATGCTTATCCTAATTTTTAAAATTTTATTTTGTATATGTATGGTTTTGAAAGAACTAATGTAAAACTTAACAAAAATATAATGAAGCTATATATCCATCATCATCTTTACCCACTATTTTAGTAACATGCTGAATGAAACAAAAAGGAGGAGAGAAAAAACTTTCAAAAAAACCTGGCATGGTGGCCAGAGTTATGAACCATACTAGGTGTATTTCATTGGAAAAGGATGGGTGGCAAGAGAAGTTTTATAGCACTGTAGGGACTTAGTGAGAAGTGAGAGAGCTAAGTCTGACTGAAAACACTTTGATATATTTCACTTTGAGGGTGGTAAGGCACTGGAACAGGTTACCCAGAGAGGTTGTGGAGGCCCCAGCCCTGGAGGTGTTCAAGGCCAGGCTGGAGGGGGCCTTGGGCAACCTGGTCTAGTGGGAGGTGTCCCTGCCAATGGTAGGGAGGTTGGAACTCGATGATCTTCAAGGTCCTTTCCAACCTAAAGCATTCTATGATTTTATGATTCTATGATTCATCTTGGAGGAAATATAGTTCATGTAAAAGCGTTAATTATTTAGTGGAAGGTAGCTTGAAACAGTTACAGACTTTGAAAATACGGGAGTATTTCAGAATAGAAAAAAACTTGGAAAATAGTTCATTTTCCTGAAACTTGAGGAATTTAGGACCCTTCCCAATGAAAATTGTCCAAGAAAAAAAAAAAATCCTTGCACTTACACAACTTTCACACTAGCATTCCACAATACTTTTGAACTATGCAGTCACACTCAGTAGCCCTGGGAAGGTGTCATCAGACAGAAACAACCAAAGAAGAATCCAGACATAGATGACGACCCGCCCAAGGTTAGAAGGAAAGTCTCTAACATTAGTGGAAAGGGAAGATCACATCAAGCATCCTGAGCACAGGAGTCCCTCTTTTCTGCTGGCAACAACACCACCATGAAATGGGATTGTGAGATGTTCTATTCAAATCAAAGTAGCCAAAACCACTGAGGGCTAGATATTGCAGTAGGTGCAAGTTAGTAAGGAGACATATAATAACTATCAGGTTGGGAGGGGTATCTTTTCTTCAGAAACAAGTATCCCCATCAATTCACTTTTCTAACTATGCCTCCGAAAGGTAGGTAAATTGTATAGAGTTTTTTCATATGTATTTCTGTAGTTTACTTATCTGCCTGTGAGAAGCTGTTTTGTTAAACATCCAACTCCAGGTTCACTTTGGGCTGATCGAGGTCTTTCTGTTTCATTAGATAGCTATGCAGTGGCACGAAAATTTCTCAGTGTTGTTGAGACAATGGTCTAATCAAATGGGGG
>NW_009648955.1:1826784-1878798 GCF_000708025.1 Charadrius vociferus
GGGGGGGAAGAAGGGGAAGGAGGTGTGTTCAATAATTAAAACCATACTCCAGCCATATTTAGAGCTGTCAGTGCAAAAATTCATACAAAGCTCCTCACTAGCCTTTTATCACCTGACACAGGAAATTATTTCCAAAAATATCATCCTCATGCTTAAGATTTATGGTCCTCAGCTTTCAGAATGATTGTAACATAAGACCAGGGCAAGTGAGCTTAACGTCTTCAAGTGTTACTACCTACAAAAGCTACTGAGGACAGGGGAAGAGAATGTGCAGTTTGGGTACTACTCCTTCAGTTCTCTTACCAACCTCAGGTCATGTTTGAACATGGAAATGTTGACACTACACAGAAAACATTATGATTGCACAGATCATAGCAAAGGACAACATACACAAACATACCATCCCTGTCTCTGAAGAATAGCCACAAGCAGTTTGAAACCTTGTGGATAGGAATTAGAGACTGAAGCAACAAAGGGAACCTTGTGGTTGGTGTCTACTACAGGTCAAAGGGAGCTTATTGACAAAACCTTACTCCAGCTATAGGAGGCATTGTGCTTGTAGGTTCTCATCCTGGTGGGGGACTTCAACTACCCTGACATCTGCCATAAAAGTAGCACAGCAAGATGTAGGCAATCCTGGAGATTCCTGGAATACATTGAGGATAACTTCTTAAGCCAGGTGATAGACAGCCCCACCAGAGGGGATGCAATACTGGACCTGTTGGTCTACAACACAAGTGAGCTAATTGGCAAGGCAGCCTGGGCTGCAGTGATCATGCACTGGTGGGGCTTGCAGTCCTGAGGGATATGGGTCAGGTAGAGTAAAGTCAGGATCCTAAGTTTTAGGAAATTGAATTTCCAGCTCTTTCAAGGAGTTAGTCAATAGGACCCTCCCTGGGAAACGGCCCTCAGGGATAAGGGAAGAGGAGAGAGCTGGCAGATCTTTAAGGATGCTTTCCATACAGCTCAAGAGCTCTCTTTCTCCAGGTGTAAAAGAAAAAAAAAAAAAACAGGAAAGGAAAGCAAGAGACCAGCATGGATGAGTCAAGACTTGCTGGTCGAACTAAAGGGCAAGAAGGAAATGCACAGGCAGTAGAAGCAGGGACAGGAATCCGGGGAAGAGTATAGGGACACTGCCTGGTTGTATAGGGATGGGGTCAGGAAGGCCGAGGTGCAGCTGGAGCTGAACTTGGCAAGGGATGCAAATAATAATAATAAGGGCTTCTACAAGCAGGTCAGCCAGAAAAGGAAGGTTGAAGAAAGCATACCGCTTCTGATGAGCGAGACCAGCAAACTGGTAACAATGGACAAGGAGAAGGCTGAGGTACTCAATAACTTTGTTGACTTGGTCTTCACCGGTGACCTCTCGAGTGGATGGACCACAGGACAGGGACTGGGGGAGCAAAGTCCCTCCCACTGTAAGAGAAGATCAGGTTTGTGACCACATGGGAAACCTGAACATAAAGAAGTCTATGGGACCTGACGAGATGCATCCCAGAGCCCTGAGGGAATTGGCTGAGGTAGTTGCCGAGCCACTCTCCATATTTGAAAAGTCATAGCAGTCAGGTGAAGTCCCTGGTGACTGGAAAACAGGAAACATTGCACTCATTTTTAAAGACGGTAAAAAGTAGGACCCTGGGAACTACCAACCTGTCAGCTTCACCTCTGTGCCAGGGAAGATCATGGAACAGATCCTCCTAGAAGCTATGCTAAGGCACATGGAAAACAGGGAGGCGATTCAATGCAGCTAGCATGGCTTCATCAAGGGCAAGTCCTGCCTGACCAACCTCATGTCCTTCTATGATAGAGTAACTACATCAGTGGACAAGGGAAGAGCCACGAATGTCATCTGTCTAGATTTCTGTAAGGGCTTTGACATGGTCCCCCACAACATACATCTCTCTAAGTTGGACAGGTATGAATTTGATGGGTGTACTGTTGGGTGGATGAAGAATTGGTTGGATGGTCTCATCCAGAGGGTAGTGATCAACAGCTCAGTGTTCAGATGGAGATCGGTGACAAGTAGTGTCCCTTAGGGGTCCATATTGGAACCAGTACTGTTTAATATCTTCATCAATAACAGATGGTGGGATCAAGTGCACCCTCAGCAAGTTTGCAGAGGACACCAAGCTGAGTGATGCGCTTGACATGCTTGAGGGATGGGATGCCATCCAGAGGGACCTGGACAAGCTTGAGAAGTGGGTCCATGCAAACCTTATGAGGTTCAAACAAGGCCAAGTGCAGGGTCCTGCAGCTGGGTTGGGGCAACACCTGGTATCAATATGAGCTGGGGGATGAAGGGATTGATAGACCTGCCAAAAAGGACTTGAGGGTACTGGGGGATGAAAAACTGCACATGAGTCAGCAATGCACGCTCGCAGCCCAGAAGGCCAACCATATCCTGGGCTGCATGAAAAGAAATGTGGCCAGCAGGATGAGGGAGGTGATTCTGCCCCTCTGCTTCGCTCTGACGAATCCCTACCTGGAGTATCACATCCTGCTGTGGAGCCCTCATCACAGGAAAGACATGGACCTGTTGGAGTAGGTCCAGAGGAGGGCCTCAAAAAATAATCAGAAGGGTGGAACACCTCTCCTATGAGGACAGGCTGGGAGAGTTGAGGTTGTTCAGCCTGGAGAAGAGAAGGGTGCATGAAGACCTTATTGTGGCCTTATAGTAATACCGCAATAGGACAGGAGGTGATGGTTTTAAACTAAAAGAGGGTAGATTTAGACTAAATATAAGAAAGTTTGTTCAAAAAAAAAAAAACAAACCAAACCGAATAAGTGTAGTGAAACACTAGAGCAGGTTGCCCAGAGAGGTGGTAGATGCCCCATCCCTGGGAATATTCAAGGTCAGGTTGGACAGGGTTCTAAGCATCTAGTTGAAGATTCTCTGCTCGTTGCAGATAGATCAGACTAGATGACTTTTAAAGGTCCCTTCCAACATAAGCTATTCTATGACTCTATGAATGCACTGATTACGGGAGAAGTCTTATTCTATGGGAATTTACTGCAACTCTTTCATGAGGTCTATTTCTTCCCATGGTGGAAAACAATATTATTGTAGTACCTATGTGCCACAATTGCATACATCCTCTAGTCATTAACAAACAATACATTTTGTATCAATTACCATACTTTTCTCTTATTTCAAGCACCTTCTTTCTAAAGTAGGAAAAGAGCTGTCTACAAGTCTGACCTAATTTGTCAAGCTCCTGCATGGTTATGTGGGAAAATCCCATTTCTGTGGAAAGCTATGTCTGCACAATCCTATGGCTACTTCGGGGGAAAAAAGGTCCTGGATTGTTACAGAAAGGTTAATCTTAAGTCCAAGACAGAAGTAAAATGACCCAGATTTTGTAGAGGTATCTAGGCACCTGACTACAGAATGAGATCAATCCTTGGAGGCATATGAGAGCGTATCTGCTTTGATACTGAAATCCAAGTGCTTCTGACATTTGCAAATCTGCAATATACTGCCCCCTTATCCTCCTATGCTTATACCCTCTTACAGCATTTCAACAGGTAGTAGGAACAGCACAGAGTCTTATGGAAAACCCTGGTGTAGCTGCAAACAAACCAGAAGCAATAAGGTAGTGTGAGTGTAGTCCTATACTCCACACTAGGTCATACTACCAGCACACACTGGACTCTGAGCTGAAGATCCTGTGTGGTATTATACCCCACCGTGCATCCAGGGACAATGTTCTCTAAAGCTAGTTCAGGTAACTGCTCTCCTCCAAGTATGTGTTATATCCTGGCCCTCACCGACAGCTAGCAAACTGCTGAGCCCATGCCCTACAGTATTTGGATGGGGATGCAAAGGAATGTTTTCCATTAGTACCGGAACAAATTTTGCCCAGGCACACTGAGCATCCTTAATACCTATTGCTTGCCATCTGTTGCCTCAGGAGTGCTGAAGGTAGGTTACCTGCCCAAAAATGGCAAGAACACAAATGACTCTGATGGATGCACAAAGTGTGAGACAGTCCTAAGGGCAACTTTTGATGCTAGGGCATGAAATACTTAGACATATAAGTCTAATCAGCTGCTGAGCTACAGGTTGATGATATATCTGCCTGAGACACAGGTATGGGGGGAAAGAAGATGTTTATCTCAAGCTCTCAGCCAAATGCTCTCGGGTGACATAGGTCTACTTCTCTCCCCCAGGATTGCTCAGGAGGCTCCTTTTCTTCTTATTGTTTTCTGGATACTCTATGAAGGGAGGATACATGATTTGGGGGTGAAAAATCTCTAGGCAGGAATCTACAAGGATTAGGCACTGTAATACAGAGCAGGTTGCTGCCCAAGAACCTTTAATATCCTTAATTACATCTGAGCAATCATTATTAGGACCAGCAGGGAATACTGAAGTCTTGGCACAGACCAAAGCATCAAACTTGTTTCCTGTTTGTTTGTTTTCTTCCCCCATCCCATTGCTATTGCCTTTTTAAGGTCCAAGCCATGCCTGCTCTTCAAGTTTTCAAAAAATATATTAAGTTCTGATTAAATTTGACAGGTACTATGACAGAAAACCTTGCAGAATGGCACAGTGAAAATCTGAAGCAGCTGCACTAATTTCTCACTATTCCCATCCAGATGACCTTTTCTTTGCCTAGAAAAGACCCCAAAAAACCCTCCTTGGATTACCCCTTATTTAAATCCAGAAAAAAAACCCCAAACCACAAAAAAACCCTGGTGTTTTGTAATCCTTGCTCTGTGTCATTAAGAAAATTAGATAAACAAAACCCACCAGAGGATAAAGAACAAACATTTCTATACTGAAGAATAAGACACTATAACAATTATTTGCATACTTTAAAACTGTAGCTACTGTTTACCAAATTTTCTCTACCACATTAGCTATAGCCACAGAAGCAGTGAACTGGAAACTTGTGAAAGGCTGGGACATGTCCAGGGAGCACATCTGAACCTAAGAGCTCAGAAGCTTTTCTGATATACACAATTCAGACAGGTCAAAGACTGCACCCAATGTGCTCAAGAGCCCAAGTGGTCGAACTCCACAACACACACAAACCCAAGATTTTTCCATTTAGAGATTTCCTAAAGCTCTCATGAGCCGGTGGAGATGGACAGGGCTAGAAAGGACATTTCTAGATCATAGAGTGAGGTGGAGGTAGGGAATGATGTGAAGGCAATGAATTGTGCATGGAAGGAATAAGGAGTAGCACAGCATACTCAGGCACCTGTGAAGAGACAGGTAACATGAGACACTGCTCCCTGTTTCTTTTGTTTTAGAGGGAATGTGCTTTTTTTTTTCCCCTAGAATCTGAATATAGGATATATATCCCAACTGCTCCCTGTTTCTTTCCTTTTAGAGGGAATGGGCTTTTTTTTCCCCTACAATCTGAATATAGGATATATATCCCAACTAGATCACAGTGCCTATTAAAATGACAGTAACGCGTAATAATTTAGGTAAGAAGGGGCCTCTGGAGATTATCTGATCCAAATCCCATTCAAAGCAAGGACAACTTCCAAGTTAGGCTCAGATGTAATGGTAAACCAGGCTGCTCAGGGACAGATCCAGATCAATTTTCTGGAGATTCCCCAGTCTGTCTTCACAACCAGCTCTACAAACAACACTAGGAACTCAGCTGCCGCCTTGGTCCTGGCCCTTCCAGTGGTGACCACCTTTCTCATACCCACACCTCCTGCCTAATCCTTCAGAGCTGCTTTTCTGCTAACTGCTGATGCTGCTACAGAGCTACATGGTCCCTGTAGTCACTGTCCACTCCTTCACTAACCACATTTCATCTTTACCTCTGCATGTTTCCATTCACCTCCAAGTCTCTCACTTCCTCCCTTCTTTTTTTCAACCTCTTCCTGTGTGTCAGCCCTGGAAATGACAGTCCCCTCTTACCTTGTGCTAAGTCCTTTCTTTATGGTGCTAGGACAAGTAGGAAGAAGTTGCATACAAAGAAGAACATGCAGCGAGGAAAGCCCCATGGAAAGACACTGTACACAGTAGGGGCAGCTCCTCTAGTGATCCATTTGCAGATTAAAACAGAAGTAGATGCTGGTGATCATTGGAAAGAGTCACCCTCAAACTCCTTCCCATCCCTTTTGAGTTGTTGAGGATGGTACCAGAGCCAGGCACTAATTAACCCCAATTATCTACACAGAGGAGAAGGGAGGGGGACTGCTTTTATTACGGGGGAGAGTTTGAAAGCAGAAATGCACCTGTGCTTCATTTCCTTGTGATGGAAATTATCAGAGACTATGGGCCTGCAATGGAAGCAGTGCTCATGAGCTCATTAATCTCAATATGATTGATTACTTCCAAAGGCAAATGAATGCTTTTCATGGATATACATGTATCCTTTTTGACTTGTACTGATGAAGGCAATGCTAGAGGCATAAGAAGTTAAGGTTGCATGCAAATTACAGACACGATTTTGCCAAATTTGGATATTTATGATACTGTTCTCCTACACTAGCTAGCCAGGCTGTTTTGTTGTTTTCTTTTTTGGTGAAAAATATTGTCATTGTGTAAAGATCCTGTAGGCAAAAAACAGGATAGTTAATACCTATGCACTGCTTACATCAACACTGAAAAACACAGAGAAACAGAAGCTGCACGTTTTTTAAAAAAAAAAACATATTTGAGGAAACATGAGCCCCTGAATCTCTCCCTGTTGATTCATGCAATGCTTGGCCAATATGACCTTGTGAACCAATTTCTTTAAGATATAGACAGAAAATATTCTATGTGACATGAGAAACCTGCCTGATTTCTACAAATACTTGACTAGTACCTCTGTATTGTGTGCCAGTTAGCATCTGCACTTGTTGCAAAAATCATACTCTGAGGAATAGTTGTTTAATTGACTTCAGAAAACCTAGTTGACAGCCAAAGGTAGGTAGTTGTGCCATGGGGAAAACAAGTTTTATTAATATATTAGGACTGGAGCTAGGGCAAAAAGCTGTATAATTTAATTTGTTTATTGAGTGAAAATATTGAAAAATTAGGTTATCATTGCACATGATAGTCAGGTAGATGGGGATGGTAGAGCCTTTTGTTGTACCTGAATACATATCTAATGCTGAAGGAGGCTTCTCTTTTAGATTTTTGTCTATTTTCCAAAAATAAGAGAAGTCTTTAAATGCAATAAAAAACATTCTGTTGTAAACAGGTTTTGTAAAAATAGGATTTTCTTTCATTTATTTTATTTTTAAAACCAAGTATTTGAAGCTAGAGACCAACTAATCTCCCTAGCCTGAACATATTCACTGACTCAGTAGCCTGAACACTTCCAGGCCAAAGTGCACTCATCACTTACTCAATGCAGAATTCAACTCCTCTGTCCCAGATGTCAGAAAGAAAAATTAATAAAGCTTGCACTACTCAGAACAGACAAAACATGAACAGAAGGACCATTCTCTGCTTGTTTAAGAACAAGTCTTTTAAATATCTGAGGAGAAGGAAATACTGCATGAGTAATAGAAATTTAAAAGAATTTCCTGGCTACTGTTTATTCAACAAATATAAAAATAATAGGTTATATTTTAACAAGCAAAATGTGAGACAGCCTGACATATGGTGATGATGTTAAGGCCTGGACCTCTAATCCCAGAATTATGGTAGGGAAACCCTGAAATTGGAGTGTCTTTTTTATTCTTCCAACTCCAATAATTTACTTCTAAAGTTCGTGTAGTCCAGTGATTGTTTGCATGAGTAGAAGTCTCCAAAGGCCTTAGTTTCCATGCTGCAGTCTCACAATGTCTTTTGCAGGCTTGGTCTGGAAATTTGCAACACCCTGTTCTTCCATGGTTTCATTGCTAACCGTTTGGTTTGCTGATGAACAGCTGTAAGTGTCTAACAATTTGCAGAAGAGTTGTGCGTGCCTCTTGCACTGAATAAAGGCTATCTCTGTGTTACCTGCTTTCTTGCTAACTGTATATCTTTATAAAATGCACTGTTGACAACTTTAGAGAGTGGTGCTTCTGGAAAGTCTGTAGTAGTTGACAGGCTGGATGGGCAGTGCTGCATTTCTGTTTCAGGAAGTGTAATCTGCAGGCAATGGCCTAAAATTTCTGAAGTCACTAGAGAGATTTTGAGTAGCTATTTTCTTTTTTCTTTTTTTTTTTCTTTTTCCTTTTTTCTTTTCTCTTTGTTTTTTTTTTTTCTTTTTTTCTTTTCCTTTTTTTCTTTTTAACTTTTTTTTGGTTTTTTTTCTCTTTGTTTTTCTCTCTCCAGCCTGGGAGGTCTTAAACTGTCTTTGTTCCCAGAGAGGAACAGCTCAGCCAGTGCTGGGAAAAAAAATCCTTTCATCTTTCAAATCAGGTGCTCACAAACACATGCTGCCCAAATCACATTTTACTTTTATCATATGAGGTCAAAATCTCATGTGTGTTCAAACAGGCTTGTTGAAGTGCTCATGACATCAGTTCATTGGAGCTGAATACAGAAGATATGATGTGTCTTCTTGGCTCATCAGGAAAACCAAAACAAAACATTTGCTGTCATTTGGCTGAGTAGGAAACACCACTCACGGTTCTAGATGTTGGGTTGTTTTCAGGTGACTTCACCCACCAAAATAACTTGTGTAAGAATGGAGCAGACTTGCTGGCTTCCACAGTATCTTGTGAGACTTCTGAACAGCTCAGCTACTCCAGCACTTCAGTACTTATGAAACTCACTTACACTGGGGGGATGAAGGGGAAGGGGAAGGGGAAGGAAGAGAGGAAGAAAGGCAAAGAGCAGAAAAGACAAGGCAAGGCAGGGAAAGGGAACGCAAAGAAAGATAAAATCTTTAGCCATGGATAGAAAAAAGTGCTGCTTACACACTAAAACTAGAAGATATAAAAAAGGTAGCAAAATGCATTTTATAAATATAATGAATTTTCCCCAAAATTTATTCCTTAAGTTTTTAAAATGCACAACTTCTTCATGATTTTGAATGTTTGTATTTAGCAATATTTAAAATCTAAAATTGATAGAACAAACATAACCCATCAACCTAACTCCAGCAACAGTTCCAATTTGTAGATTTTTGCCTCTGAATAAATGATAAATATAGTGAGGATGTCAAATTAATTGACAGGATTCATATGTAAGCTATTGTTTATTATTTATTTGCTTAAATTAGCAACAGATAAATGATAATGAAAATTAAAGACAATGATGAGCTCTTAAAAAATCGAACTTTAATAAAGGTTGTTATTTATCAGACAAAACAATAGGTTTCTCCAAAACTTTTAGAAAACAGATGTTATTAACACTCAAGCAATTAGACTGATGACAACTAATTACAAACATTTTACTTCTGCAGCTGAGTAGGCTGGCATATGCTAGTTATAACTTGCATTGTTTCACAGGCAAATGCTTTTACAATTTAACCTTCATTCTGTGAAAAAGAAAAGGGGGGAAAAAAAAAGCAAAAAACAAAAACAAGCCCCAAACCTTATCTTAACTCCTTAGTTTTCATTATACTTTCCCTTACTTAGAGGGTTTTCTGTGCCTAAGGTTTGAAGTATAGCCTGGGTATGAGTTAACTTTAGCAGAGCAGCAATCTTCTTCTAGGTCATAATCGTTATGGCCACATTTTTCCTCAGGATGAAAAACTTCTCTGTTTTGAAAGACTTGAAAATGCATTTGCGGGAAGGTGTTTGCAGGTCACAGAGAATGTAACAGGAGTCAGAGCTGTGCCAGAAGTACCATTTCATATGTGCAAATTTTGGCTGATTAGGAAGAAACTTAACAGATTCCAGAAGAACCACAAGAATCTCAGTTCTCGGACTCAAGATGAGATTATAAAAGACCACGACAACCATTTTAAACTAAAGTGTACTAATAAATTATTATGAGTAATTCTTGTTTCAGAATTATCTAGCTGCAGCATTCAGTCACTGGTTATTCTTCTAATGTTTTTTTGGCATGTTAAAAAGTCCCCCACTATCCAGGTCTGTTTCCCTAGCATGTATTTGTGATTTATATAATTTTTAGATGGGCTTTATTGATTAATTATAGTTCCAGGTGTCTTGAGGGTTTTTTGATAAAAATAGAATGTAAGATGTTTTATGTCAACACAAGTACATTAATTTTAGATTCCTATGAAAAGCATGTGTTTATATGATCTCACCATGATGATTGGCATTCACTGTGGTTCCATCTTTTAATTCTTTATAAACTCATCCAGCATGAGTCACTACACTACAAGAAAGACTGAGGTACCGGAGCGTGTTCAGAGACAAGCAACAAAGCTGGTAAGGGTCTAGAGCACAAGTCTTATGAGGAGTGGCTGAGGGAACTGGGGTTGTTTAGCCGTGAGAAAAGGAGGCTGAGGGGAGACCTTACCGCTCTCTACAACTACCTGAAAGGAGGTTGTAGAGAGGTGAGGTCAGTCTCTTCTCCCAAGTAACAAGTAATAAGACAAGAGGGAAGAGCCTCAAGGTGCACCAGGGGAGGTTTAGGTTGGATATTAGGAAAAAATTCTTCACTGAAAGGGTTGTCAAGCATTGGAACAGGCTGCCCAGGTAAGTGGTTGAGTCACCATCCCTGGAGGTATTTAAAAGATGTGTAGATATAGTGCTGAGGGACATGGTTTAGTGGTAACTTGGCAGTGTTAGGTTAGCGGTTGGACTTGATGATCTTAAAGGTCTTTTCCAACCAAAATGATTCTATGACTGTATGTTTCCTTGTAACCAATGCTGAGCTATTATTTCCAGACTCCTAACTAGACATTCTTGAAAAAAGATCATTTCCCTATTTTTTCTGAACACTAAGACGACAGTTATCAAGATTAACTTTAAAAAGTTTAACTTTATGTATACTGTAGACATGGAAAGTATCAAAAGCATGTCCTGGTTTGAGGTAAAGCAAAACCAATTTTCTGTTCAACAATTTTACTTTTTAGCTAAGCCTCTTCTAATTAAGTGAACTCTCTGAAATTAACAGCGTATTTTTAAAACTGTAGTCTGCTTCCAGACTGATAAGACCTGAATATTTATAATTTATGTTAAGGCACGGTACGCAGCAATGTTCTTGCTTATACCTATTGCTATAACAACCAAGGTCAGCTAACTTGGTTACTTGCCTCGTTGGAGGGTCAGAAGCAGAAAAGCATAGAGGGGTCCCACCTGTGGGGAGAAGCAGACAGGACAGGTGACCCAAAACTGATCAACAGGGTATTCCATCCCATCTGCCTCATGCTCAGTATAAAAGCTGAGGGACCAAAGTGTCATCCCTCTTTCTTCAATGGCCGACGTCCGAGGAGGACTCTATCTGTTCGTCTGCCTTTGATCCCAATCCATGCATTCCTGAGTCCAGATCTGGAATCCAGTGCCCATCTGTCACTGAGTCACAGAATCACAGAATCACAGAATTTTCAGAGTTGGAAGGGACCTCTAGAGATCATCTAGTCCAACTCCCCTGCTAAAGCAGGATTGCCCAGAGCACATTACTCAGGACTGCATCCAGGCGGGTCTTGAAAATCTCCAGAGAAGGCTCGTCCTGTCACTGGGAACCACCGAGAAGAGTCTGGCTCCATCCTCCTTCAACCCACCCTTTAGATATTTGTAAGCAATAATAAGGTCTCCCCTCAGCCTTCTCTTCTCCAGGCTAAAGAGTCCCAGCTCCCTCAACCTTTCCTCATATGGGAGATGCTCCAGTCTGGGATGTTCCCAGTGCCAGCTGGCGATGTTATTGTCATCCTGGGAGCTTGATATGGTTTTGTATATATTGTATGTATTTCATTATTTTAATTTTTTTATATTTTATTAATTTATTAATATTTTCATTAAAGTAGTTTATTTTTTTCCTAAACTCCTAAGTCTCTTTCTCCCTCCTCTGCTTGGAGAGAGATGGGGGAGAGCATCTGTTGTTCGTTTCAGTGACCAGTCTATCCCAAACCACAACAAACATTTTTTTGCCACTGAATTATATGGGTATACCTAATACAGAAGAAAACATTTATTAAATCTCTCTTCCTTTTATACAATAGGAGTGATTACGTTACTCACCTTAACTATCCTTGCTATTCCTAAGAATGTTTCCTTCTGCTGAATCTAAAGAGTACCCTCATCTGGTATTTAACCTTCATAACCATAGAATTTTTAATCAATATCTGTAACTTTTTTACTAACTTGAAATTCTTTATCTCCTGTTTGTATAAATTACTCTATATTTCACTGTTTATTTTATCACTGATGTTATTATCTTCCTACTCAACTGTGGTTCTTTTATAATGAAATAATCTTCAAATATGAATGAAGAACTATGGAAGACTTAATTATCTTGTCAAGTATTTCTAACACTTCCAGATTCCCAGTTACTATTTTATGTTTTATATACATAAAAGTTCCCTTCCATCTTGTTCTGCTTATACTTCCTTTTGCTTCAGAGAGTTGAATTTTTTAAAATTCTAAGAAATTAAGATCTAAGGATATAAGACATTCACTCAACCCCTTTCTCTCTTCTTGACTCCGTACAAGCCTTTTAATTTTAGTGTTTTACTTGGAAATGCTTAGATATCCAAAAGGCATAATTTCTTTTTTTTTTTTTTATTAAACTACATTAGCTGGTTCATGAGCTATTAACAGATTTACCTGAATATTTGTTATATGCTACATAGAATCATAGAATCATTTAGGTAGAAGAGCCCTTTAAGATCATAGAGTCCAACCATAATGCTATATTATTAAAGATACTTTTAATCCTAACACTGCTGGGAATTTTGCTACCTGAGAATCTATCTTCTCTGGAGATTAATAAATAAATTGAAATCATTATTTGTCACCTGAATTTATCATCTGGGCAAAATAATAAAAAACAGCAGTCTAGAAAAGGAGTTTTCCAGCAAAGATAAAATTAGAAAAAAAGTATTCTGAGTATTACAATGAAAACGATCAATATTCTTGTCAATAACAGTACATGCAAAGCATTGGGGCTGATGATGCCTTTAAAGTCTAGGGAATATTACTCTTGGACAAAAAGACAGAAGTCATGTACAATCCTTTCAGATGTAAAGCTCAATATACACCAGCTAAGTCTATAGTAGCTGATTAAAAGAACTAAATTAAATTTGTAACTTTTCCAGACACTTAGGCAAAGTGACTCAGAGTGGCCAACACCTATACTGTTGAATTTTCTTAGTATCCAAAAGAAGAGGCTGTATTTAAGCCATCTGTTGAAAATGGTCTCTTCTTTTAATGAATGTTTTAATATGTGAAATGGGTGTGGGAAAGGTTTGGGAAACTTTGTGTAGGCCTGGGCCTGAAATGTGCCCAGGACTGCCCCAGCAGCTTCACAGTGTGGGAAATCCTCTTCCATTGCCCAAGAGCACTCACAGGCACTGCTTCATTTATGGGTTTATCCGTTCCTGAAGACATGATTATTCCTGCACACCCTCTTCTCCATTTCATTTCAGGCTCACAAGCGTCTCATTCACAAGTAGGTTCTTTGATATTGGCAAAGTAGTGATTTAAATGGAAACAAGAAAACACACTAGGAATACAGCAGGAATAAATTCTTAAAAAACAATTGGTTCCTAAGGGGTCTGGTTTGTACTTCCCTTCAGCTATTTAGGAAAGAAGAGATCATGACACAGAGGTATTTTTAATGCCCTAAAAAGTGTGGCAAGACTGTGGGCATACTGCTTGTTCCCATAGAAATAACCTCAATCACATAAGAATGTAATAGGTGTCTTAAGTGTGGCACTTTGTTCTGATGACCAGCTCTCAATAGCAACCTGGTGGCTGCATGGCAGCTGGGACATAAGAGAGTGGTGTACTTATCTATTTATAACTTTCCCTAACTCTCCATCTATCAGCTAAACAAGGAAACGTTAACTCACATCTTTAAGTGCCTTGAGATCTGTTGGGAAAATTCACAAAGTTTTGCCGATTTCAACACGCTTAGCATTATAATTTGCTTTACCACTTTTCATCTCTCTTATTCCCTGTGGCAAGTTTAACTTAGATTTAAAAAATGGTGAAATTATAACATTATTGTACTCCTTAGAGAATTCAGCATTGTTGCATCCTGAATCACATAACAGATATTTCTCAGAGTACTCAATGTTATGATACTGCTAATGTGTAAACTAAAGGGTACCTAATAAACGGTATTAATGTTATCTTTATTATGACATAATTTTTCTTCAGTTTGTTTTGCAACTAATCATTTTCCATCATCATTATTACTTTGCTGGTTTTTATCTCTTTATTTTGTTTTAGTCACAATTTTCCTAAAAGTTATAATTTCACAACAAGATAGTTCAAGTCACACTGATATAATAATTGTGCAGTAATTAAGTGAATGTATTTGCAAGATTTCCTTCGAAGGCTATTAGGATTTCTAAAGATGAATGTGGTTTTGCCTGTTTGCTGTCTTGCAACCCTCCAGAAACCCAAAGAGAAACTCATCTCAACAGAACATGGGGCAGAATTTAACTTTGCATTCAGCAATCCTGTAAGAAAAATCAAGTTTTTATGAATGAGATGGCAAGATCCTGTGATCAGTCCCAAGGGCTGGAGGTAAAATTGTAGAGGTAAAATGAAAGTAAAAGTCAGGTGAGTGTGGCCTGCTGTTGACTTTTATTACGTACTTGTTCCATAAACTAACTATATAATAATGGCTTTTGAAAAAAAAAAAAAACAAAACTGTTTTAAAATTAAAAACCAGTGCTGCTATGAACTTAAAATTAAACGTGTGACACATTATAACAATAAAAAAGTACATAAAGAAGTTCTACTTCATCAAAAGAAGCATGGCCAGCAGGTTGAGGGAGGTGATTCTGCCCCTCTACTCCACTCTGGTGAGACCCCACCAAAAGTGCTGCGTCCAGCTCTGGAGCTCCCAACATAATGACATGAACTTGTTGGAGGGCATCCAGAGGAGGGCCACGAAGATGATCAGAGGGCTGGAGCATCTCTCCTGTGAGGAAAGGATGAGAGAGTTGGGGTTGTTCAGCCTGGAGAAGAGAAGGCTGCGTGGAGACCTTACAGCAGCCTTTCAGTAGGGGGCCTACAGGAAAGATGGGGGCAAACTTTTTAGCAGGGCCTGTTGTGATAGGACAAGGGGTAATGGTTTTAAACTAAAAGAAGGTAGATTCAGACTAGATATAAGGAATAAATTTGTTACAATGATGATGGTGAAACACTGAATCTGTTTTTTTTTACACAAAATTAATTTTATATTCAGATTATGATTCCCTAAAGTCCCCAGATTCTTTTCTGGAGAACTTCCACCTGGCCTAAAGATAAAATATTGCGCAATGTGCTTTCTGCAGCGGTTTCCTTTTTGAATGCTACACCGGTGCGTGTGTTCTTCCTTCTGTCATGGTGTCATCCACAACTTCAATACCAGTGCTGAGGAAACTACTCCTCGGTGCTCAAGACCCCATACAGAAGCAGTCAGCTGCAACAATATGGACTTAAGAGACAGCCACATGTAAGTGATACGCATTTCCGTATCCTCATTGCATCAGAAGTGGGGCACTTCACTTCCCAGCAAAAATAATCATCTGGTTGAACAGAAGCTGACTAAAAATTAATCCATAAAAGATGGATCTTTTATGCACAGCTGATCTTCTACACTAAACCATAACATTAACGATATCACTTTATGTTCATGTGATTATAACATATCAAATATAACAAAACGTAATAATATTTAATAATATTTTTACAGTCTTTTAATATTTTAAGTTAATAATAAGTTGATCTGAAATACATAATTATATAAAGTATAATTGTATAAAGTATAATCAAATAATAATACAATAATATTATAATATAAAGGTAATGTAATGTAATATAATACATACATGCATACATCTAGATATATAATTCTAATACCTTTGGACTCCTCAGCCTCATTAGACACACAGGCTATAATGGTAAGCTAAATATTTCAAGTATTCTGAGGCCAGCAGCACAGCTTGATGTCATTTGTACTATTAAATTACCCTATCTTCCAGAACAGGGTGATTGCATTCAGACTGCCTATTAGAAATGTTCCTTGGCACGTGCTTGCTCCTGAGTCATGCCTGGGAGGAGTTTGGGAGATGCTTGATTGCCAGGTGTAACCATGCCGGGGACCATTCTTATTAGTTACAGATGTGCCAATAAAGTTGCAAAATCAGACAGCTTCTCTCTCCCCCCTCATGTTTTGGACAGGATTGTTCAGAGGTTTATCCCATTCTCCTGGAATTGGATTTACAGAGTCATGGCATCCTGCTTTAACTGTTGCACCTCCTATAATCTCCGTTTTACAGAGTAGCCCAGTACCCCTACTCAGGGTTGAATTACTTGCTGAATGAATACATCATAAAGCAGTAAAGACTGTACCTGATTATAACATTTCCCTTTAATGTATTTTTTGAAGACACTTCTCTTCCTCAAATGTTGATGCTCAGAGAAAGAAGCTTCTGCTGGAATACCACGTTTTGTATCACCCTTACCATCCTCATCATAGTCTAGACTATGATGACTGTCACACCCATCATGTATGACACTACAATAGTTTACATTTTGTGTTGCCAGGTTGTTTAAAGACCCGTGTCAGCAACCTCATTATAGTTGTGTTTGGGTAACATACATGAAATTGGGCAATTTGGGTCTCTAAGAGTTCCCATCTAAAGATGTGGGAAGAAATAACAGTCAAAGATAAAGAAAATAGCGGTAGAAAGAACAAAGTCGTGATGAACAATGTTTAAATGAATTTCTATCACAGCACACCAGCTGCTAGTGTATTGGGTATTTAGCCAAAGGGCTGATACTTCAACTACATATTCTCCTGAATAAACCCAATGAACTGAGCATTTGAAGGGTCAGGACCCCTGCTTGCATTTTGTTACAGCTGTCTTGAGAGCTATGAATTCCATGGGGTTTATGTTTTTAGCAAATTGCCATGACTTTCAACATGTTGAGATACTTGTGGATGGCTGGACGTGAAAGTAATCAGCTGTGTTAACTTCACTGAGAACCCTTGAATGCTGCCAAATTAAACTTTGGGCTGAACAGATAGTTGATAGAAGTAATTCAGCCAAGAAATTGTGTGGTAAAATTGTTCAGATTTTAGTTCTGTTCATTTGTTAAGTAATCACCTCCTTTGTTTCTGGTGCCATAGAGAACCACAAAACCTAACTTCCCTTCAAAGCAAAGGAAGAAAGAAGGTAGTTAAGAACTTTGAAATTCATTTGGAATTCTTAAGCCTTTCTTTCATATGGCAACTATCATGCTTGAGGGGGACTACTCTTCTTGGCATGTCTGTTGTAAAATAGGATTTATTTTTCCTTTAAGAGAATGTTAATGACACACAGCTTTTTCAGTATGTTCCCATTACTTTTATGAATCACCCTGAAGATTAGCGAAACTCAGAACTTCTGCTGGTTTCTGTTTTTTAGTCTTTAAGCCTGGAAGAATGACTTGTACATAATCCCACATTGCAGCCTACTGCAGAAGAATATTGCTCAAACTTAGGCTACGTTTAGTTTGGTAACTGGAAGTGAAAAGCTCTGTATTTTGGCACTGCAAAAAAACTGATTTTTTTTTAATAATTTGGTAAAGTAAAAATAAAATGACAAAAGGAAGCATTTAGGGTGGAATTTATGTCACCTAATCTCAGGTGTCTTAAAGTTTAATACTAAAGTCTAAGATAGCCGCTCTCTTTATAGTGATCAACAGGCACCTTCAGAGGACATTTTTTTCTGGCATGTATTAGGTATTTATTTTAGGATAAATTGATCAGATTTGATATCCAGAGATACCTACTGCATTAAGGGACTATAAAGAGACCTAAAGCATGTTTAGCTTGGACTTCTAAAAAGTTAACTTTTTATTTGTCCTTGTGCAGATGAATCTCTCAGCACCAGTCAATATGCTTTTGTACTTCATGGATCAATATCTGAGCAATAAGCCAATGGGATCTGAGGAAAGTCTTGTTATCACAAATTCTTTATTCTTATTCTTCCAAGAAAATGTGAGTAATGGTTCTGGAAAATATTCTTGCCATCTTATGGATGTACTTTCACTCTTCTGAGATTCACTTATACGGAGTCAGCTGAAGTCATAACCATTAAAAAACTCTGGTTTATGACTAAACCTTATTCAATATGTTTTGGGTTTGGGTTTTTTTTTTTTGTTTGTTTGTTTTTCCCCTTCCCAAAATATCTCCTTTTCAACATTAAATTGGAGCTGCAATTTGTTAGCTCTTCACAGACGCCTGAAACTTAAGCAAACTTCTGAATTAAGGAACATCAGGACGCAAAACACCAAAACAGAAGGTGCAGTTATGGCACTCTGCAGATCTTGCTTGGTTCCCATCAATTTTGTCCATTTAACCTGCAAATCCGTCTGGAGACTTGCAATCTAAGACTTCTGTTAATGCTGTGCTCCAGTTTGTTCTGTGCTTGAAGAACTGGTATGGGTATGAAATTATTCCTAGCCTAATGCAAAGAGGGGTCCTTCTCTCTTTGGCACACCGCAGCTCTTTTGGTTTGACAGACAGGGCAAGCCTTTCTGAAATCTTCCCTGATGCGGCAGTCCATGGTGTGCATCATTTAGTGATTTCTGCACTCAGTATGCTGTTTCTTTTGTGATGCAGATCTTGTGTGGCTGTGTCACCAGGCCAACAAAACAGAAATTCTGTAACCAGATTATTTTTGGTTTCCCTCATTAATTTCACATATCTAATGGGATTGATAATGTGCTGCTGTACTGAAAGCAAATTCTTCTAAGCTGCGTATAATGTCAGAGACATGTAATTGTAATCAAATTCAGCATGCTGATGATCAAAACTGACTTGATGTAGCTTTTGGTTTCTGCAGATTTCTGAATACCAGAGGGAAAAAAAAAAGTATAAACAGAATAATTTTTCTAGATAGGATTTCTCATGTTGCATTTTTAATTATTTATCTTCCTTTCTGATCCACTATCCTTCCTATCTCTCTTTAAAACAACTCACCAAATGTATTTTATGCAGATTAGTTTTACAACTTCTTGCAGCCCTTATTGGCAAGGAATGAAGATGGCAAGTAGATAGGCTGGAAGGTGTTCAGAAGTGCTGCAGAGAACCTTGTGCCTTGAGTTTATGTCTTAATAACCATGTTTTCATGGAGTGGTAAGAGGCATATGGACCTTTAGAACTGGGATTAGAAAGGAAGGCCAGGTTGTCAGGGAAGCTGCATCCCTTTTACCCTCTTCTTCAAGCACAGAGCATATTTTGCAGGCTGGGATTATTTCGGCTTGTTCCCTGGGAAAGGTGTGAGCCTAGACTGATTCTGGTGTCTTCTGGTTTGGGTTTGCGGTTTACAGTGTAGCCCCGTAGCAATTACAATTCCTTGTTTAAAGTCACAGAGCTTGGTTTCAGGTGAAGTATGCAAGCCTGCAAGTCATGCAGAAGGTCCAACTACATGGAGTCATAGACTCTTCCGGTCTTGTTAATGTTGTTAATTTCTTTTTTAAAATAAGTATTTTTTTCCACTTTATAAAAAAATCTAATATTCTACATCTTTCGTGACCGAGACATAACTGCTTTAAAGGCATATTATAGCTGGCAGTGCCCTTGTGCCATGAACATTTTACCATTGACCACAAGGAATCTTTTCTACCATCATGGTTACAGGGCAAAACTTATATTTAGCCCCTGGGTCAATCTGTGCTGTATGAGTGCAGTCCTGACATCCATCCATAGGGCTTCATTTGGAGCCCCTTCCCTCATCTGTAGGGTCAACATCACATAATCCTCAGCATTAAGAATAGCAGCAATGCTTACTCTGGAGCCTTCCCTGGATTTTAGGTAGTGGTGTAAGTTTCTGGAAGTCTCTCCTGGAGAGCGTGAAAGCAAATGAATGATAACACCTCCTTGGAGTACTGAGAGTACTATATGGGAAAGGATGAAAGTTTATGTCTTTCTGTATTGCTAACATGAACACCAGGAGACACTGCTGTGGACTAAGCCAAGCTGCCGCTACTGATGGTACAGTGTTGTAGCTGTCACACAAAATGACTGCAGATGTTCAAGTACTTTTGACATTCCATATGTGGAACTGTCAGCAGCTTAACAGCTAAAAACAAATCTTTAGGAGTGGAAACAAAATTTGTCAACAGTGTAATTAATTGGCTTGCAACTGAATGTGAACTAGGTGCTCTGTGACATTTTTAACTAATTGTACCTTTACCTTGTAAGTGGACAGTGAACAGTTGCAGTGTAAATAGGGCTTGAGATAGGTTTCTTTCCATTCTATGCACTGCCAGTAGTGACATTTATGCATTCATATTCTGACAAATGGATTACCGGTTTTAGAGACTGGACTTCCATAAAGGAGCAGACCTCACTGTCAACTGTGAGCACTGAGCTCGCAGATGTGTTAATGCAGGCACAACTTAGCGTGGACAACTCTTAACAGCAGCAGTGATGTACAAGAAAGCAAGCATGTAGCCTGAGTACTGCAAGTCACTGCAGGTCTCGGAAGAGGCAAAAGCAGACTTTTGAGATGAGCACACTTGATATATTATTAGAAAATGTGAAATGTTGTTAAGGAAAGAAGTAGGGAAGGTGACTGAATGGAAAACACTCCAAAGTTTTTAAAAGCAAAACAATAATACATGTAAGAAGATGAAAATGTGTTTGGAACTCTGCAATTTTCTCTCACAGTGCTTCTAAGAACTGTAGTTAATCCAGTACGTTAATAACAGGTAGATACATGTATAATTTACATATAACCGTTACATATAACTCACATTTAGTCCAGGTTTGCAACATGTCATCTACTCTTTTTTTTTTTTGGAGAACGAACTGCATTTACCATTATAGATTAAATAATTAAAATAACAATAACTGATATCAGAAAACACATGGATGAACTACGTAGGACACTTCTGGAGCTGAAATCTGAAAGCACCCACTATATGCGTACCAATCCCTTCCTTTTTGTGGTTCACTGCTGCGCAGCAGCCCTTCCATACGTAGTATAAGGTTGGTTGTTGGGAGACATGGTTTACACCTCTCACTCTGATCTGCTATAGATAGAGCAGGATCAGCAAAAGGAAGACTTGCCCAAGGATACCTTGTTGCTACGGCAGCCAGTCTCTTGGAAAACAGGTATTGTTGGTGGTTGATTATATCTCAGGATTTGGCTGGATAGCAATGCATCTAAGAGTTGGGCTTGCATTATGGTTTTACATTCGGTCCTAAACAATTGCCTCTTCAACCAGTTTCTCTGGGCAACTTTATGTTATCAGTTCATTAACATAGCATCACCAAGAGAAATGATGCACTGAGCTTGTTATCATCTGTGTGAATGAGCTTACTGACTGCTCAGGAGATGCTCTTCAGAGATGGAGGAAAGCAAGCAATTGGAGGAATGAAGAAGAGAAAGGACTAAAAATGCATAATGGGAGAAGCAGGGAGGAAATTACGGCAGAAAGATGACCCTGAACAAGATGATGGTCTTGTAAATCCTGTGTTTTTCCATTTTTTTCATGACAATGTGAGGTCCACTATGTGGACTTCTATGAGAAGAACACTTACAGGACTAAGGCTTAGGTCAAAAGTATCCTTACTTTGGAAAAGAGCTTGCAACTGTCTGTTTATTGTAGATACATGAAGAATGCATCTTCTGTTCCTGAGCTAGAGCCAAACATTAATATCTGGGGGTGGAATATGGATCTAATCTCCCTGGTCGATCTGGCTCACATACTGAGCTACTGCCCCAGGTAATTTAACATTCTGAAAGGGAAGCACATATGACACAAGCATAGCAGACTTTGTTCTGAGCTTAACCTCAGATTAGCATGCTGTCCTTACATAAATCTGGAAAGATATCATGCTTGGAAAACTCTGAATATATTCAGGAGGGTTCTGTTTTTTTTAAAAACTGTCATCAACCTTCTTTTTCCCCTAAGTACTGTCTGATTTCCTACATTGTATAAACTCCCACTGCAGGTTTTTATTCACATATCATATTTTATTTTTGGCCTAAGCTATGAAATGTTAGAAAAGTATGATAAAGCCTTTTTGATGATCATGATTGCTTCACAGCAGCTGTTTTTCTTGGGATTTTGTGCTTAGTTACTTCTTTATGTTCTTTGGCCTACCTTGGTATGGGTAATTCCCATCTTCTAAGAGTACAATTGTGAGGAAAACGAATAGTGATTCATATGCTTTCTTGGATTATTAATTTTTCCTTGCCAAAAAGATTGTACTACTCTGATGAAAATGTTTTTACATATCATTTTCAGTTGCACCAGTACAGCTGTACATTTTTTTTACCATATTTTGAACACAGGATATTTGCTTCTTGGTTCTGTTTTCATGTGCTATGTCAATGCAAAGGTTTTCTTTTCTTTTCAAAACGTAAGAACTGAGGACAAACCTGCAAATCCAGTAAGTGTACCTGACCACCTAAGTAATCCCACTGAAGTTTTAATATACATTTAAAGTCTGTTCTTTTACCAAGGTTTTTGGGTAAGTGAGAATATAAAATTGCTTCTTAGGTGTGTTAAAACCTAGTGGATGTAATATCTCTGAAGTATAGTAAGCAACTCATGTTGCATTGCAAGGAGGTTAGTTGGTCTTTGGAGTCCCTTGTTACAAAAAGGGAAAGGCTGCAGGACAATGTAGGCTTTAAAACAGCTGGACAGTCAAAACCTTTTTCTATGTGTGTTTTAGGGAGTTTTGGATTATTGAATTCTGTGAAAAAAAGACCTTAGAATCATATGGAGCCTATCAATAGGTTATACTAAATTTACTATGGATTATATGTCAGAAGAAGGAATTAAAGTTGATGAGATGTAGCATATATTTTTGGGATTCGTGTGAGTTTTATGAAGTTTGCCATGAAAGGTTATAGCAGGAACTCTTAACTAACTTTATGTGAATTGGAAGTTATTAGATTATGTAAACCACCTAGCAGCCACACTTACAAAAGGTATTTTCTGACTGACAGTTGCAATGCTGGTACAAGATTTATATACACAGTAAGCAAAACTGGTAGCATTAACATATGGCTATAAAACCTTCTTGGCATCCATAATTGTAAAAAAACATAGGCAACTCAGCTGAAGTGACTGAAAGTATGAATTGAAGAATTGTAGCAGCTAAAAACCAGACATTGCATTTTAAAAAGAAGAGCTTTCAGTAAAAAGTTGCTATTGCAAAATACTTAAAGATGTTTATAATTCCCTGACCTATAAAGTGACAATAATAAATGAGACACAAAGGATTCTTCTCTTATTCCTATAGTTTCTGGCAAACAAATAGCTATAATGAGTTTTCCAGGACTTTGCCTTTAAAAAAATCTTGTTAAATAGTATTTTCACTACAGCTGGAGTTCCTTTGTGTAAATGCTTTACTGTTTAAACAGCCTAATGCTCAGTTCAGTTGTGATTCATACTGAGAATTAGAAGGGGAAAAAAACTTGAATGAAATCCTGGTATTTAAAGGATTAAAAAACAGCCCTTGCTGGGATTGCAAGAGACTACAGAGCTTCAGAGTATAAATTGCCAAACCTTTTGACATATGTCTCCTGCTGACAGAAAACAACTGCATACTGTTATCAGACCAACAAGGGGGAGAAAAAAAAAGACCCAAAAAAAGACAACAGAACCAAACTGGAAAGAAAGAGAAATTAATAAGAATTTCTAAACCACCTTTACAAAATGTTATGCTTCCAGATTCTCTTAAATGTCTTTATCCTGTTTGCAGGCTCTGGCAACGCTGCAGCTGAAGGGCAGGGTATGAGGGCAGGACAGTAGAAGAATCATTTTGTACATCTGCAGGGATATTTTCAAAGACACAGCTGACAGCAAGGTGCCTAGCTCCCATGTATGTTGTGGAAAACCTCTCCTACTACCTTAGTAACTACAAAATTATTTCAGTTATCCAGAAGACTAACTGAACAGAGTAGTTCAACACCACAAGCTGAAGGAAGCTACAAAATGCTCTTTCCTGAGACTGTGAGGGATTCAACTTGGCCAGAGGCTGCGGCTCTGCAGGCAGAAGTCGTCTCTCAAGAAAACTAGCTGGATCGGCAACTTAAACTGGCAGCCAAGCTGCTTGTCTTCATTTGATGTGTGCAAAAGCCCCAAAATACTTTCTTTTATTTCCGTCATGTCCAGCTTTTCATCCTCGGCTCCCCTTTCCCAAAGGAACAAACCCCAGCATTTCAAGACAGATTCACTGCTCTGCTCTACTCTCTATAAATGGAAGCAATTAGACCTTGCAGTTCCTCTACAGGGATTTTCCCTGGAGGTACGGTGTGTGACTAGGATTAGCATAACTGGCTCTCATTCCTGTTTGTGCAGAGTCTCTGATGCAGGAGTAGATCCAGGGGGTAGGAGAGTGGCTGGAAAATGATGCTCCCTGCCTGTCCCCAGCTGGCACCTGGTTCCCATGGACCCATTGCCAGCTGTCACAAAGTTAATTTTAAGTAGGTTTCATCTTAATTTGGATAAAGAAATATGTGTGTATTTTGGAATTTGTTTCGGAGAACTCACATATAAAAGTAATTAAGTATTACGATTGTGAATAATTTCTGAATTATAGATACTATTACAGAACGACATCAATCTGTGTGCCTTCTGGATTCAAATGAAGAAAAAGAAGAGAAGATGAACATGGGTGTATAATGTATTCTTTCAAAGGTACAACATTTTATCTTTCTGTAGATTTTCCAGCTGGTTATTCATCATGTTCTATACTGTCCTTCCTGCTAATGCTCCAGCAGGAACACCTATTTGCCAATATAAAATAGAAGAGTTTCAAAAGTTCCTTGAAGAAATTCAGACTTCCAAAACAAAATTTGTCCTTTCTGTCTATCTGGAGGAAGGCTGCCATGCTGGTTATTGTTTTTTCCCCAGCCTGTCTTGCATGGGTGTATGACCAGTAGACATTTCTGGATAGGCATCCTAGGATTTCCTAACAAATGCTGAGATATTTCAGCTCTCCACAGGCCTTCTAATTCCCCTTCAGCTCCAGGAAATTCCTGTAGCTTGTCTGGAATGACTGATTTGTTCATTTCCTACTGCACAGGTGATTCCCTTAAAAGTAACTGCAATGTTCTTGTGGTGCTTTCTGCCAAGACCTAAATGTAATGTCAGTGTGGCACTGCCAGTAGTATAAGGTTCAGTCTCCTAATATCTGTATGAGGGTTAGCTTTATAGCCTCGTATCTCTGTGGTATTTAGGAGCCCAAGGCATAGACAGAAGTGGTTTGAGATACCTCACACAGGTGGTTTAAGAATTCAGTGCAAAATCAGGTGGGTTAATTTAAATCACCACTTCAAAGATTTGTCCTATCCACATGTCATTTATCAAATAGCTTGATATATAGCTCTGGGTGTCAGACAGTCCATGAACTCCCATTCCAACCTCTTCAATAATTTCAGATTAAAATTCAAGGTCAGCTATAACCTGATTCTTGGCATCAGCTGTAACTGGGAAATCTATCAGTATAGTACTGTGAATTACTTAGAACTGATTTTTTTTTTTTTACTGGTGATCTCAAGGTGAATCCCTAATCTTGTTAAGACTTGCTCCAGATCTTTTGCACTAGATTTCATTAGTGAAAATGCAAGTTATTCCAAAACACGTAATCCATAAAATCCTTGTCATGCTATTAGTACTTTAGAGACCACTAAGTGATGAAAACTGAGGCCAGTGGAGATGCCTTGTTTATTCCTTTTAGATATTGCCCTGTGGCCTTTCAATCCTACCTGAACAAGCATAAAATAGGATCATTTTTTTTTAAATCTATTTATTTAGATTGCTAACTGGTTCATTCAATGTAATCATATGGTTCAAGAGAAGAACTGGAGATTTCTGAAGAAACTTTTCTTAAGAGAAAAAACATCAAAACCCAATCTTCCTTTAGGTTTTAATAAGAAAGTTTTCACCTAAGCCAGAAAGAAAGAGAAAGAGGACCCCTATTCCCCAAGATTGAGTGTCAACTCACTAGCACAAAAGAGCATGACACAGCAGGAGTTCTGAAACAATCCCTGCACAGTGCAAGCAAGTTTATACTCTGGTGCACTGGCTGCTTTTTGATGGCTCTTGCATGAAGGGTGTGTCGCTTTTTGTTTTAGAAAAATCTTGGCTTTGTCTCGAGGTAAAATGCATACATATGCATATATATTTTATAAACCAGACTTTTGTCCAGCTGCGCTCAGAAGACCGTAATGTGACATTGGAGGAAAATGGATAACTTGTATCCAGAATTCCTCAATTTTGATCATAGTGGACATATTTTTATTTAGTCCATTCAATGCAATGTAGCATGCCAGGGCTGAACAGCAGAAAAAAGCTTTCAATCACTGAACCGTTGCTTTTCTTTCTTTCTCCCCCCTCCCCCCCGTTTTTTAAGAATGTGTCAGAAGTGGTCTGATCAAAACATTTCAAATTAACTTGATACAGTATTTTTTGAAACGAGTGTCTTTTATTAAAAAATAAAGAAGTGGAAACTTTTCATGTTCCTGGATGTGTGGGAAAGGTTTTGGGACAGGGTCAGAATTAAAGTTTCTAATTTCCTTCATTATTGTTTCTGGACATTCAATTTTTAAAAGTAAAATATGATACTTTTTTAAAGACCCAGGTTGTTTGCCTGAGAAATTCTCTTGCACTACAGTATCTCTGTGATTATTTTATGAATTATTACATAATTGAAAGTTAAGTTTGTAAATTATTTGCTTGGCCTGATGCAGACTTATTAATATTCCCCAGTGCCAGAAGAAAAGTGGAGCGTGCACCTCGCATGCAGTCCCAGAGAGCCCTCCATGCGGCTGCTTCTGCTGATGGGAATCTGGCATATGCTCCTCCTGCACCTGCTGCTTTGCTGTTGCTCAGGGACATATTGTTGCTCCCACATCATCTGCTCCTGATCTGTTTTTGACATCTGCCAAAACCCAAGGACACGTGCAAGCTTCACTGTAGTGGAATGGAAGCAAATACATTTTCTTCCACGTGAAAAAATGTGCCCGTGCACAAGAATTACCAAGTACCGTACTCTGTGTTACCATAAGCAAATCCTTCTTGGGAGAACTTTGAAATCAGATCTGGACTGACATCAAGGCCTTATTGACTGGAGGTTTTTCACTGATCGTGATGGCTTCTGAATGAGGCCCCGTCAAAGAAACTGGAATACGTTCAAATGGTCTCTGGTGAATAACAAAGCCATTTCCAAGGTGGCTGCTACCATTCATGTTCAGCCTTGTCTGAGTCAGACTAGTAGCTTCTCTGGAGACAAGCCTGTGGAAAAGAAGATAAGAAATGAGGCAGGAAAACGCAGTGTGACAATAGCAAAATCAATACAACCAAAATTTAAGAACTATCACCAAAGTGTTTTATCTTCACCAAAAGTAATTGAGGTTGCCATTTAGTGGTTTTGCTTTCTTTTTTTTTTTTTTTTTAGTTTTTGCTGTTTGTAAGGGTATAGGTAGAAACTCAAATTTTGAACCGTCCCTCAGCCCTGCCACTTCCCAAAATGCATGCACCATCCTGATGGTAGATGGTCCATATCCTGGTGCTGATGGTAGAAAATAAAATAACTCTCATGGTAGTAACGCATGTTTTCTCTGCGTGGTATAGGCTTGAGTATCTTACTTGGAAGAAATTTGTTATGAAAGTAGTGAAAAAGCACCTTTGGAGGGACTTATTAGCACACTGAATGATGTAAATTATGCTGAAAGTCAGACATTAAACACTCTGCACAGTGATATAGGCAGCTGTCACTGGGTTATGTCAAAGCAAAGTGCTCAGTGGAGGTCCTCTTATGTCCACTCTTACACTAGTCTGTGACGAGCCAGAGAAAAGTGTGCTAAAACATTAGTTAATATTTTTACCTACCAACAAAAAATCGCCTTCCACAGAATATTTTTCTCTGGGCTTTTTACTTTATGATTAAAACCCCTCCCAAAAAGCAGTAGGGGATATCTTCCACAAAAAGATCGGTTGGAGAAATTAAACCATTCTCTGTAATGCACACAGCAGAAATTGTCCTGCTATGAGTAACTGCACATTCAGTTGGATTCCATGACAGTATCGTGGGATTAGGAAACATTCAGGATAAAGCCATTTTCCCCTCAAAATTATTGAAGCCAAGTTTACAACTCGTTCTACCTGGGCACCTGAAAGGAAGAGAGAATAGCTACCTATTCGGCATATCCATGATAACGGGTATGCTCTGTTTAAAGAAAAAAACTGTGCTCTCCTCGCTACTTGCTCCATGTGAAATCTGTGTGGTCTTTTAAAGCACAGAAGTCTCCTAGGAACAGTAAGGGCTGAATTTATTTTAACAATAGGATGATTGCTTATAGCACTCAGTTTTAAACTGCGTAGAAATTAAATGAAGTCTAATGAATATCTTTACTCTCAATATAATTAAACAGCCACCAATAAAATAAATAACCTTGGCATTCTGTACATTTGTGTGTGTGTGCCTATGTGTATGTATACACATTCTGTATATTTTATATATATAAAAAGTCATTACGTGGAAGGGCAAGTGAGTGTCTGGAAATCTAAGTGCTCCAATCCCTTCCATGAAAACACCCAATGTGTTTCACATGAAATGCTCTGGCGGGGGTGGTTGGACTAGGTGATCTCCAGAGGTCCCTTCCAACCCTGACTGTTCTGTGACTCTGTGATTCTGTGAAATGTGAAGAAATGAAAGGTGTGATGATGGACGTTTAACCAGTAAGACTATACAATGGTACATGGCAACAGTGAAAAAAGAAATAATAATGAAATTTAACTTGAGAAAGTAATGATATGCTTCAGTCCAGGGGATCGCAGACTTTTCTCCCTCCGTGTGTTACCAGCAGCAATGGTGACACAGATCATTGCTACACTTGTAGCAATGTCCAGGGCAGCAGCTACGGAATGTACTTGCTAGAACACAAACTGAAGAGGAACTTCAGAAGAGATGCTAATATGTCCTCTTGGTGCACATGGCAGGAATCCAGTTTACTTTTGCAGCGACTACCTTAACTACCTTAACTACCTTAAGCTATATCTGCTATATCTCATATATTTATCCACACAGGGATGAAATCAGTTCTAGTTCTTATCTAGCCTGCAATACACGACAGTGTCTCGGGCAGGCTGATAGATTGCTGGGTTGATATCTAACAGAAAGCAATGTACAAACAAAATAATCTGGTGTTAAAATATGAAAGAAATGAGCATGGATCTCTGGAGTTGTGGAAATTCAGCTGTTCCCTCCTCCGATGCAAAAGCCTTTCTCTCTTGTATTTGCAAGACTTCTGAATTTTCAAGATATTAACTCCAGAAAACCAGTGTCACACGGATGGGAACAGCTGTGCGTACTGTCACAAGAATATTCTCTCTTGCTCTCTCTTTTTCTCTTATGCATAAGCGCACATGCACACACAGGCACAAGGGTCAGTTTTGCAAGAGCTAAGAGGTTGCGGTACCCCTTTACGCAGAGCCAAGCCTGGGTACATTTGAACAAATAATCCTGTCTAGCCTTTATTTCTTCTCACTTCCCACTTTTGCAGGGAAGAGGTGTCATGCATAATGTCACCAGACACTGTCTTTAAATGTCCTTTGGCATCTTAAAATATGCTAAAATCCCTCTGCAGATATGTTACAGCCTTTAAAGTAGTTATTGGGGAAGATACACAAGGCTTTTTTTGTGCTCAGCAATATCCTTATTTCTGGCTGGCCCAAAGATCCGCACTGTGGAAAGGAACGTCATGCAAGAAAGTTTGAAAACAGCTAGGAGGAACAAAGCGTTCCAAGCCTGAATATCTCCAAAAATACCTCTAAAGCAGCTTAGCATGAGAGTTAAAAGAACGAGCAAAGAGGAGAGTGACTGGCTGAAGGAGTGACTTTTTCCAGACAATTAAGAGAAATATAACTAGTGTTTGTTTGTTTTTCAAAGAAAAATCCCACACTATCTGAAAGCCAGACACCCTCATAAAGGAACCTACATAAATCACTCTCCTCCCCTCTCCCTGTCTCTGCATGGCGATCCCTGCCCAGAGGGACAGACAGCTCCTCTTTTCCTCTTGTACGGGCCTCTGAGCTGCATCTCTGCTGGAGCTGTTTGTCTGCAGTGATTCATCCCAGGATGTGAACCAGGAAAAGCAGGCTAAACCGTCTCTCCTGCTAGGAGGGAGCGGAAAAAAAGCAACCCACGTGTTCCTGAAGCATGTATGTATGTCGTTCTCTCTGAAATGGAGAAATAACTGCAGGGCTGGATTTCTGGCTTTCAGAAGACCACAGAATTTTAAACATTGGGGATGTTTTCAATAAACAGTGTAGATGTTTGGCTTATAACCTTGTTCAGATTATACATTTCAGTCTGCATACTGCGGAAATCTGTCTCCACAACATGTGTCAGCAACCTGAGCAACTTTCTCACTGCTGGAACAACATGAAATCTGCTGCTCTCCCCTCATCTTACTGCTGGCACCCATGACTCTTGTTTGCCTTAAGTCATCAGACTGGGATGGGGGGCTGAGGGGAGGGGGAAGAGGCAGCCGAAGGACTGGACTGGTGCATGTGCTCCTGGGGCTTCAATAGATGCATAAACTTCTTGAAGAGGATTCTCCCATCTCTTTCCTTGTCTCTGCTCCACTGTCTTCCTTTAGCCATGCTGGAGCATGACAGGACTCATGATTTTTAAGAACACAAATGAACCAGGAAACCTGTATTTTTTGGTTTATTCCCGAAGTTCCTGCTCTTCCTTCAGAAAATCTTTACTTCATCTAAGCTAAGACTGAAGTCTTATCATGATCACAATCGCAGGCTTCAGATAGAAAACAGGTAAAACAAAATAAAACCTCCATACATTTCTTTCACTATCTTCTTTCATCTGTCTGTGCTGTACCTGCTTCTAAGTTTAGGATTCACCTTGCTTGGTGAGAAAAAAGCTTCTTGTGAAGAATGTGCTGAGGGATCATTGTCCAAGAGCTGCCTCTCTGCAATGTCAAAGCCTGGAAGCTTAAACCTTGCCATGCCAGCCATTCAGAGACTTTACAAGAAAAATGCAAGAATGTCTTATTTAACAAAGCTAGGGGCAAATATAAAAATAACAGCAAAACTCTTCAGCAGGGATGAAAAGCACTTGGCTGGTGTAAGGGAATCCAGTTTGCAAGGGCATTTTGAAACTTGATGAGATAACAGAATCACAGAATGGCAGGGGTTGGAAGTGACCTCTGGAGATCATCTAGTCCAACCCCCCTGCCAGAGCAGGGTCACCTACAACAGGTTGCACAGGACGGCATCCAGGCAGGTTTTGAACGTCTCAGGGTGGGAGACTCCACAACCTCTCTGGGCAGCCTGTTCCAGTGCTTTGCCACCCTCAAAGGAAAGAAGTTCCCCTTATGTTTCGATGGAACTTCCTATGCTCAAGTTTGTGCCCATTACCTCTTGTTCTATCACTGGGCACCACTGAGAAAAAACTGTTCCTATCTACCCAGCACCCTTGCTAGATAATAGTGCATTACTGGTTACCCACTGGGTAGACCCAATTATCCTATACAGAAAAATAGTTAATTTTTCTACTACTCGAGATTGGCCTGGCTGTATTTTTACTTTTGAAAACATCATAAGCAGAAGATATAATAAAAAGGATCTCTTCTAACTTCAAACCACTGAACAGTTGTTTGGCATCTGACAGAGGTACAAAGATATCCCAGTTTTAAATTTAAGTGCACTGGAGCCGGGGCTTTACCTGCAGCAATTATTTATATATCAGTAAAGTAACTAGTAGCATTAGTAAGATGTTATATAAGAAATAAATGGGTTTTGCACAGTTAGTTTCAAGGCAAGGTTAAGATGACTTACAGGATGATGAAGACATCACACCCCACAGCCCCCCCTGCCCCATGTTTGACTTCATTCTTTTGTGCATTACCTGAAACTAAAGGTACAGAGACTCAAAGCATCATTTGCTTTTGATCTGGAGGGAGAGAATGACAGCACACAGCCAGTCAGCCACAACTTGGAGACAAGCCCCCTGCCACACACACCATTGACTGAACACAGATATGCCACTGTCTGCCATGCTGGAGGAGAAAGGGAGTACAAATACTGACTTTTAGAAGTATAAGGTTAACCTGATATACTCAGCTATGGAAATTATAAAGTGATTCAGAAGGAGCTGCCAGTTGCACTATAGAAATCTGGAGTTCCTCCACTTTTACAGTGAGGGAACTGTGTGCAGACTTGGCAGGCGCCTGCGCTTTCGCATGCAGGAACAGGGGAGCTCTAAGTCTGAGCCTGAAGATAATCACTGTGTGGAGACTGGAAATTGCTAATTACTGCAATATATAAGTCGATAGACTTTTTTTGCCGCAGCTTCAAGACAACAATAAATGTGAAGAAGGCCTTTTCCCATTCCCCTCTGTATTACTGTTAATTTCACTGTCACAAATTTCAGAGCATTTTCTTTCTTTCTTAATTTGTTATCACTCCCTAAGTACCCTTGTCATGGTGACCCACAACCCCTGCAGCTTTCACAGGACTAACTAAAAGGCAAGTGTGTAGTTTGCGAAACATAACAAGGAACTCTATGCATACATCAGGATCACTGTTACTTAGGGCTAACTAGCAGAGTCTGCCAATTTTTAGTTTATAAAAACATAAAATACAGCTTATGTGCATCACTATAACTGCTCCATATCTACTAAATCCTGTTAATGTCTGTAAGTCTGTGCCATTTACATTCATTATCTCCTTTAACTGGAATTCAGACAAATTCCAAGAACTAGTGTTCATGTCTACTGCCAAGGGAGATATTTGGGAGACCCAGCCATAGAATCATAGAATAGTTTGGGTTGGAAGGGACCTTTAAAGGTCATCTATTCCAACTCTTCTGCAGTTTTGCACTGTGTTGCTTGATGAAATGACAAGCAGAGTTTCAAACCTTGTAAATATATTCCAGAATTAACGGCTGTGTGAGGAAAAGAATCTGACAAACTTTGACTATCATTTTGAGGGGGAGCATGTAGCTGGCTAGCAGTACAAAGCAAGTCCATAAATCAATAATATATGATTGTGTGGTGGATCCCCAGGCACAATCTATATTTTATATGAAATCTCCGCTTCCCAATGTGGAAGAAAGCTGGTTTTGACTGCAGTATGGACAGCAAGTGAGCTGCTAGTGTGCAAGAAACAGGTTTTGGATCTTTTCCTGAAGAGGTGGTGTGGGGGAGAAAAGGATCAATTCAGTCCATTCGCTGCATGTGAAAATGGCCCAGCATAAAACCACGGACTGCCACCACGAAGGAGTGCATCTGCAGCCACTTGTGGTGGTCCCTGGGCAACAGTAGTTCAGAAAGCCCTGTGTAAGGATTTACCACTGTGAGTTTCAAATAGCCACTTTGGCCAGAAAAGGGGGCTGAAGGGTGTCCTCACAGACGAACTGTAGCATAGTGTCCTACAGAAAAACAAAGCTTGCTTTTTAGACAATGAAAGTATTCTATTTCAGGTTCCATAAAAGCAGTCTTCCTGGTTGTCATGCAAACTGTCCTGGAACAGGTCCATTGGTGGTACATTGGGGTGAACAATCCTCACCAGCTGCTGTGGTTTAGCATTACTGTGCCCTTCGGTTAGTGGTGAGAAGGGCCCTAGGGAAACCTGGACTCCATCTATATTGGTAATTAACTACTGTCATTGGCCCTGAGGCCAGCTGGCCACAGCCGTACTATTAAACACCCTTAGCCACCAAAATAGTGTAGCTGCACATGAACTGCTAATTGGAAATTGTCTCTGGCCTGTGTTGACTCTGAAATCATGTCTAGAAATAGTTTGGGAGAGTTCTTGTTGGTTTGGGCCAGAAAGTGTCAGAGATGTAATGATTTAATGGTGTAGGTGCTTGAATGCAGGTGCCAGGATCCTTGGACCTGGTGGATTCACTGATACATTTGTGTGCGCGTAGCCCTTGCAGCACTGCCTGGTGTGCACCACCCATGATTGCCCCATCAGGAGGGCATGACTCTTCCAAGGCATGGCCCCCACTACATCCACACCTGGCTCTACCGTGTCCCCAGCACCACTGTATCCTCCAAGCCATGACAGCTGACCTGCTTCTGTTTCAACGGCCCTGGAAAGGGGCTCCAGGCCCTGCACAAGGGCTGTACCCCTGAGTTTCACAGGAGAATGACCTATGACTCTTGCTCGGGTGTTTCCAACTGAATATCATATCCAGTTTGCCAACAAAGCCAGCCGCCTAACAACAAGGTGCAAAAAAATCTCGTACAGGGGCTCTTTCCACAGCAAACCAAGGCAGTCTGCTTTTCTGGGTTTACTCATACCTGATGCAGTTTTATACCCTGAAAACAGATGCCCAAGCTTTAGTGATCGACCTTCCCCCTTCCCAACAGCGTGACTAGCAAAGCACTATTTCTGAGCAGATTCTGCTCACCGCAGGGGCATGCAAAACAAATGCCACATAGGTAGACAGAAATCAATCAGCAGTGATGATATTTCCATTTAAAAGAGAAAAAAACATCTCTGTGATACCTTGGCCTTACCACTGTCTTCCAACACATTCTACTCTTCCCTCCCTGCTCCTCTTCCCCCACTACTCTTCTCCTCGCTTCTGGCCTGGAGTGCCAGGGTGCCAAGGGGTATGAGGAGTGTGAGTGCATGTGCAAGCGGAGGTAGGGCATAATCCATGTCAGAGGCCAACAGCTGACTGTCTAAGCTGGTGAACAAAGTCAGAAACATTGTTCAGAGCATTCAGGGCTGGCCTGTCTGTCTTTGGTGTATGTTTCAATTCACACAAAATTCCCAGACGCTTAATTCCCAGACTCTGTTCATAGTGCTGCAAGGAACACAGAGAGCATAGGATCTGGGCATGGAAGAGAGAGTAGATGGGACAGGCTCAGTGTGGAATGTGAATGTGTTTCGAGTCAAGCCCATAACCACTTGTGTGTGTAAAGTTTGTGTCATCCTGCCAGAATAAGGAAATAAAAATACCCCATTGGGTCAGTGGAAAGGTCCATCCAGTGCCAGCAGCAGCACTCCCAGTTAGGGAGAGCATGTGAGCCTGACCAGCCTCTGTCTCCTGTCCCCCTGGGACCTCCTCAGCAGCCACGGTAGTGATATAAAGTATGCTAGAGGTTAGCGATGTCAGAGGATCTTCAGGATCAGACTTGGCAGACCACCACTGCTAGAGCAGGGCATTTGCTTACTTGCTGATATTCACTCAGTTTGCAAACACCTCTGCAGAGTGCTTTCCTTGGGGTGTCTCCTCATGTAAAAAACATTTAGGAAGGTAATAGTCAGACCTTGCCTATCCTAGGTTAGAAGTAAGGGGCATTTCACTTGCCTGTTTATTGTCACGAGTTAAGGGACTGCAGGAATGATGGAAGGTTGGACTAGATAATCTCCAGAGGTCCCTTCCAACCCTGCCCATTCTGTGATTCTGTGATTCTGTGATTTTGCAATTAATCATTTATTATCACCACTGCTACTTCAGGTAGCTGTTATTTGAAATTTTTTGTGATACTGAAGTAGTAGCTGGTCAGAAATACTACATCAAACTGATCTTTACCGGGATTTTAACAGTTCCTTTTTGTTTTATCAAGAAGCATTCCTTGGAACCTTGAACTTGAGGCAAGGATGCCTTTTTGAATATATCTCTAAACCTCTTTTAAACCTATTTTGTCCTTACATCCATCTTTCTTGTTGAATTTTGACATGAGGCAGGCCTATATTAAGGGAATTCTGCTGTTAGCTTTTGGACTGGGACAAAGATCAACTTTGGTAGTCACTGGAAGCCAAAATAAGGACATATATTTGAATGTTAGGTTGGTTCTGAATGCCACTCGACTCACAAACATGGTCATATGCCCCTGCTCTCTCTACTCTCAGAGAAAACGATGTTCAACTTTTTAATGCAGAATGGTAGAAAAATCAATTAGAAAAAGTTATTTTAAGCTATCTGATTATTAATATATGTCTAAAATAATTTTTCCAAAAATACCAAACCAGCAACATAGCTCCCGTTTTTTGAAATAGATAAAAATATTTATGAATTAAGGGAAACAGTATGCAAAAAACCAAATATTATACAATTAAATACTGCAAATATTATACGAATTTGCTATTCCTACCTACTGTTTAAGTCTGGAATATTTCACCTTCAATAAATATTTCTATTCGTACGTGGTCTTCTGGAACAGTCCCAGTTTAAATGAAAAGACCAACTTCTTCTAGATTGCCACCTCATTTATACAGGGCTGGCTGGAAAAAGTAAACTGGATGAGTTTGGCCTCATTTTTCTAATCCTTAATTATGCAGTAATACACATTTACATATTAGTTTAAGAGGGCTTTTTCAGGAGTAGCCTGTGAAGAAAGGAAGAACAGCTCTGAGCATTTTTGCTTTGCCAATTTCCTTTAAAAAAAAATGAGAGAGTAGAAGTGCTCAGAAAACTCCTGCAATTTGCATCCAGGTGTGATGAACTCAGATAACCCTTTGGAAGATCCATTTTTAAGAAGTAACTTTAAAAGAAAAAATATCTGTCCTCTCTTTGGTTTTCCCTAGATGTTAAAATTGAAAGCATTATTTTTAATGTTTCCTGTAAAACAGAAAATCATGTATGAAAAAGTTGAGCATGGGGAGGTGTGATTTTCAGACCTATGAAATGAGCACCATGCTTGTGTTTCTTTTTAATTTTGCTTTTTTTAAAATAAAAAATTAACATTAAGAGATAGGAAAAGTTAGTGATGACACTTGAAAACAGACAAGACGAACCACTAAGCTTGAAGGGTAGGTGTCAGTGGTACAAAGTCCAAGTGGTAGGTAGGTACTGGTGGAATTTGCCAGGGAATGATCCAGGGCCAATAAATGTTTAAGTGCACCCTCAGTCAGTTAATCCACAAAAAAAAATCCAGATGAATGGAACTGTCAGTAAACTAGAGGACAGGGCTGCCACTCAGAGGAATCTTATCAAGCTGGAGAAATGGGCTGACAAGAACCTCAAGAAGATCAACAAAGGGAAACGCAAAATCCTGCCCCTGGAGAGCAATAACCATAAGCACCAGTACAGGCTCAGGGCCAACCAGCTGGAAAGTAGCTTGCCAGAAAAGGACCTGGGAGTCCTGGTGGACAACCAGTTGACCATGAGCCAGCAATGTGCTATTTCAGTGCTGAAAGCCAACTGCATATCAGGCTGCAGGGGGTAGACCAATGACTGCCAGTTGCGGGAGGGGATCCTATCCCTCTGGTCAGCACTGATGAGCTACATCTGGAGTGCTGGGTCTAGGTCTGGGCTCCCCAGTGCAAGAAAGACATGGACATACTGGAGGTAGCTTAGTGGAGGGCCATCCAGAAGTTGGGGCACCGGAGCACATGATGCATGAGGAGACACACAAAAGTTGGCTTGTTCATCCTAGAAAAAAGGATTCAGGGGAGTGTGCAGTTTTCTACAGCCTGAATGGGAGGTATAGAAAAGTCAGAGCCAGGCTGCTCTTGGAGGTGCAAAGGAAAAGGATTAGGGACAGCAGACCTAAGTAGAAGCAAGCAAAATTTTTACTCTATATAAGGAAAAAATTGTTTACCAGGAAGGTGGTCAAACACTGTAACAGGTTGCCTGAAGAGAAGCGAGGCATCTCCATCCCTGCAGGCATTCAGACTCAACTGGACACGGCTCTGAGAAATTTACTGTAATTTTGAAATTTTCCCTGCTTTGAATAAGGGATTGGGCCAGATAACCTCCAGAGGTCCCTTTCATTCTACATTATTCTTTGATTGTATGTTACCTTATTACTCATAATGACTATTTCTTTATGAAAAATTAGATTACATTACATATAATAGTTTTACTGAGTGGTAATGCTTACAAGACAGGAAAGGAAGATGGGGTTAAGAGGAAGAGTTGTACAGAATACGCCCTTAACGGGTACACAGAATTTTCTACTGTAGATGGGAGGGAAAGGGGAGTACTAGGCCTTTGTGAAACAATATCAGGGATCAGAATTGTGAATGTGTGAGGATGCCTTGCCAAAAAGGTAAGCAGGAGGGGTGTGTGGAGTAGATGATTGTTCCTATGGGCTGAATTCAGTTGGTAGTTGGGTGCATGCTGTCTAGGCTGTTTGCAGGTGACGTAGCACCATAATATTAAAATACAGTACCAGCTTACCTTTAATCTAGGCTTAAACACACAATGTGCCCCAGACATTGTAAAACTCATTTGTGAATTGAACCTCTTGTGGCTTTTCTGTGCTTGTTCTGATACTTCATATGCTTTACAGTTACCCTTTATATAATGGGGAACCTTCATCAAATGCTGATGTAATTACCATTAGGAGCATAAACAATTTCTGAATCAAAGTCAAAGGTCTCATTTTCCTAAGCAGTTGCTAGGGGAAGAGATTATTTTAAGCTTTGAAACATATTTTCCAATTTCCTGGGTCTGTAGTTTTCACTAAGTATGTAAATGTTAAACAAGTACAAATTAATTCTCTGATGGCCTGTCTTACAGTGAGTAAATTTGTTAAAGCTTATGTAAAAAGAAAGGCCAGTGGTCTTCATGCAAACTATCAACATTAATTGAAGATCTCTCCTCATTTCATATGATATTTATCTGCAGCTGTCTGAATAAGTCATTTGCCCTTCCCTTCCCTTCCCTTCCCTTCCCTTCCCTTCCCTTCCCTTCCTTTCCCATCCCTTCCCTTCCTTTCCCTTCTCTAAGGTAAGAGGAAAAAAGGATTTAAACAGTTTTGATTCAGTAAGGTGCTCCATTGTTGTAGAATAAAACTGTTCTTTAAAAATTAATGTTATTATGATGTAAAATCTTGTTTAATAAGACATATTCAGTAATTAATAATCCACCACCCATGAAATTGACCAGTTTTGGTTTAGATCTTTCAACTGTTTAAAAAAAAAGGTCTTTTTTCATTTACATGTGGCTATCTAAGCCATAGGTAACTTTAATAGAGACGTGAAAGCTACCTAACTAGTAAAACAAGAATCACTAATCCAGCATGCCACTCTATATGCACTCTATATATAGAATGCGGAGATACATTGAAAAAATACTTCATGTGCACTTTTTTTCATCCTTACTCTGCCTTTCCTAGTTTTTCTGGCTTATGGCCAAGTTGTCTTTTAACAAATCTAAGGTCTAGTTTTCACTGATTCTTCTCAGTTTTTGGCAAAAGAATCCTATTCTGATTTCCCCACAAGTGTATAGGATTAGTCTTTTTCCTGGCTTTATAACTGGGAAATTGAGACTGAACTTAAAAAAAAAAAAAAAAAAAAAAAAGACTAAAGTGATTTTTAAGAAAGAGAAAAATTGTGCATAAATGACAAGTATGACTCAAAAGGAAACTCACTGTTAAAAATAATAATAAAATAAAATAATAAAAGGAGGAGATAAACAGATTTCTGATAGTTGTTCTCACTTCAACTCATCAGCCTCTTTCTTTTTTTATTGAAGGGATAGTGCTGATTAGTGCATTGTGTCTTCAGATTGCAGTTCACTCCGGGCAGATTTTTCAGAGAGGACCTATTTCCGAAAATGTGAATCTTTACAGCAAGCAGAGACAGGGCAGGGCCACAGAGTTCTGATCTAGACATGCATTACAATGTGAGTGGCCGACCTAGTTAAGCCTCACAAAAGAGATCTGTCAGCTGGAAAAGCTGCTCTCAGGGTCTGATAAAATTCTCATGAACAACCAAGGGTGCTTTGAATGCTGCCAGTGGATCACTCGTTGGTTTTTGAAATTGAGAAAAATTCTGAATCAGGGTCACTGCTAAGCTCTATGAGCACACAATCACTGGCAGGAATTAGTGGGGAAGCAGAAAAGTTCTGCCCGCTTCTTGGGAAGCACTGTTTTTATACTTTGCAGTGATTAAATCTTTGAAAAATTTTATTAGTAGTATGTTTACTATTGCAGATCATGCAAATGCTCTGAAAACCAAGTGCTTATTAGATGTCTTGGCTTTGCAAATCTTATCTCAGAATATCATAAGAAAGGTGGTAGGATAGTGGAACTGTTCAAAATGTAATTTTCTAATGAGTTAAAGAAAGGAAAAAGAAGGCTGAATTTTTATTTGATAATGTATTAAGATTTTTTGTTTAAAATATTTTATAAAGTAGTATTTTCTTTATTAATGGAGAAAACCACTTTATTTTTATTTTTTAAAACCTTTTTTTCCATCAGAGAAAGAAACAGAAAGTTAGAAAGTAAGACACTGTGAAAGAAACAAGAATGGTTTCTCTGTGTTTTCCCACTAGAAAAATAGAGGAATTAAGAAAAACTTGTTTGAAATATTGCATATTACTCTCATTTCTAGGTTTTGGTCTTGTCCTTCCTTATATATACTACACTTTCTGAGACAAAAGAGGTGAAGAAGAACAAACCTTTAAGGTAAACTATCCAACTACATTATAAATTAAGAAAATGAAAATTGTGGCAAATATTTTTGTGAAAATCTTGGAAAACTGATAAGTTTAATTCAAAATGAAATGTAAAAAATTTGTAAAATTTCTTTTTCTTTGGATTAGAAGAATATAAACAGCATTTAGTCAAGTTATTGGAATCCTTGTTTCTTACTATCTAAAAGTATATATATGTTTTTATGAATATGTATATGCGTGTATGTATATATGAATGTATATGTATATATAACAATAGTTTCTGTGATGTGCTTTCCAGCTTTATGTTTGGACAAGGAGTCAGAAGCAGGATAATGAAAAATTAGTCCAGCCTAAATGAGTAATGGTCCCAGTTGTAGCTCAGCCGGGGAACAAAATTAAGTAGAAGTGATTCACATTTAAGATTCAGTTAAGTCATCTTTGATGTAATCTGATGGATCCTAATTTAACAGCTACCTTTTGTTTTGGGACTAAGAAAATGGTTTCTTCCCATTACCGAGCCATTCCTTTCCTAATCTTAAAATACTGGGATTACATTAGTAGGTGTCCACTTCTTTGAAATGTCCCCAGTTTTGCCTCATAAGTGTAAAATTGGGAGTGACTCCAAGAAAGCTCCTCTTTCCTCAAAGATAATCACAAAAGAGCATCACGACTGCTAGCATGAATACATATTCTGAGGAATATTCTGCAGTAGAAATTCTTATAATTGTTCTCATTTTAGAACATGGTAGAACATGGTATAAGAGATTCCTGTTTTATGAGGCTTAGATTACTTCTTCGAGGACATCAATTAATAGGTAAATGTAAAGGGCGTCTGGATTAGAACATGATTAAACCTTCCGTTTCCAGTTTCAAAGTTAATATACATGTTGTAACTTTATTTGCCTTAATCTTTTAAGGCACTGAAACTATTCATTGCAGAAGTGATAGGGAACCAAATTTTGCCTGGGAAAAAGCTTTGAGAACAACAGAAACTAGACATGAAATATATTAATTACATCTATTTTTCGTTCCAAGGAGAATGTTTTCTAATGTTTTTCAAGTTTAATTGGACATGTCCCAGATACTGAAGTTTCCCCTTCTGCCCTTAGGAGATTCTTCTACTGTCTAACAAATCTCATTATCAGGATGTTTTACCAGTCTAAACTCCCTGTCTTCATGTCATCCCCTTTCTTCTATTAAACACTATTTCCAGCCACATTTGCAAGGAAGTGTTTAGTGTGCAGTGGCTGCAAGTGATTAAACATGAGAAGAGCCATAAATACCAATAATAGACAGTAAAATCTATCCTACTACTTTCTCATTTTCTGAGATGCTTTTGGTCCTAACACTTAATTGCAGCTGACATTTAGACAGAGCCACTTTTTAAACTTTGGGCAGGTAGTGAGCAGAGTCGGATTAGCAGTTCATTTCCAAATCCTTCATGCTGGCGTAAATCCAATAAGACATGCTAAGGAATTGCTATGAATTCTTAAAACCCTTCCTCCCTAGATAATTACATACCAATCATTGAAACACCACTGCTAGCATACTCAATAGCCATAATTTATGTCAAAGTAAAACTGTTTTAAAATAATATTTGTCAACATTTTTCTTTTTCATCCTTTAATTTGCCTTCATTTTTTCTTTCTCATAAATGTGTGGTGTGACAGAAGCCACATAATTAGTGCTGAAAGCATGAGTTTAAAAAAAGAGTACTGTTCTATTATTAACATAAACATATGTTTCAAATGGGTAATAACTTACTGCATATCATTTTCTTCATATGTTTCTTTCTGGATTTGAAATCCTAAAAAGATGAGTTCTCTATTGTCTTAGGAAGACCGGTTTTAATTTCTCTTTGTCTCAATATAGTGATTTTCAGAACAGATATGATTCTGTCTTACACTGCTAGTGTTTGTATTTTATTTTGAGTCTATAAAGCAAAGGAATATGTACATTAAAACTGACACTTTTTCTTTTGCTAAAATTAATGAATATTGGTGCTTTTGGATGTCAGATCTAATTAAGTGTCTTTGAAAAATGTAAAATTGAGTGAACTTCCAAAAATATTTTTTTCATTATTATTATCAATTTTCTGTCTTGAAGATCCATGAAAGAAAGGATATGAGTTTATCTATTCTGATTTATTTCAGTTTAAAAAATATTTCATACATCAAGCTGTTAGGAATTTCAGAAAGCACTTTACACCTTTTTACTCTTAGGGAAGTAAACAGAAGTAGCTGTTGAACAATGCTTCAAAGAACACACTAGCGTACTCCACCATATATGAAATTTGCTCTGTGTGATGTGAAACTGGGCTCAGACAATCATCTTCAGGATTTTTATCCCCCAGGCATTGTAAACAGAGATATAACCTGAACAAGAACAAAACAAAATCCTAGAGAAAACTATATATTTCATTCAAATATATATTATGAAACAGGGTTTTTTTCTGATTTCACTGAAAATTCAAAGTCTTAATTCCCTCCTAATCCTGCAATTTCTTGCCTCTTCCACACAGGCAAATTATTCCACAGATTTATTTCAGAAATGCTGTGAGGGATCACCCAGACATCCAAATATGACAATGAAAAATCACAAATCATGATAAAGAAACTTGACCTTGATTTTCTCAAGGAACATGTGGTAAAAACCTAAAGAAAGATCATAGGAAATAAGAGACCTAAAGGAATTGTACTAGGCTAGTTTTTCCCTTTTTAATTTCTGAGCCATAGGCTCTGCTTTAGGCATAATTCCTAGGAAAATTAAACTACTGTAATATTTATAACTGCCTGCAACAGATGTTGAATGCACTGTTCTCCTCTCCCATTCGTACAGATGGAGTGTGCGTGCTTATGCTCCAGCATACTTGCAGAGGGAACAGTCAGATCCCCGGCACAGCCCCTTTGTCAGGAAACTCTTACTAAGGAGCATCACATAAGGCATCTCTTTTCCTGTGCAGACAAAGGCCGAAAGAAGTGGAAGGACTTAACCATGTGTACGTGAAGGATGAACTCTTCTCAAACACAAACACACTCCTGAATGGGGAGTGGGGGAAATATCTAAGGTGAAAATACTTAAAATAAAATAAAAAAAAAAAAGAGTTGGAAGGTAAAAGTACCTGTCAGCTTCAGACTGAAAGCACTTATTTCTACTTTAAAGGTCCTTTATTGAAAAAGAACCACCTAAAGAGGCTGTGGGTGCAATTGATCTCAACATCTTTAGTTCTCTAAATTCTCTAGGCTAGATTTCTTCAAGAAATATGAAGAGAAATAGACCTGGGCAGAGAGTGATTCCTATCCCCTACCTCAGTCACCTGTCTATGGTGTCACCTGGGGATGAGATAAAATAGGAGGTTTCTATTTCTTCCACTGACTACAAGAGATGATACTCTGCTGACCACCCAAGGTTTAGATAATTAACTTTTAGACAACAGAGTGATGTTAGTCATTAGCATCCCAGAGAATCTGGCTTTGAACCACAGTGGTGCCTGAGCCCAAGAAAGCTGGTTAATATTCAAGGATCACCTTCTCCAAGCTCAGGAGCAATGCATCCCAACAAAGTCAGGCAAAAAAGCCAGGAGGCCTGAATGGATAACAAGGAGCTCCTCAACAAACTCAAACACAAAAAGGAAGCCTACAGAGGACGGATGCTAGGACAGGTAGCCTGGGAGGGATACAGAGAAATCGGCCAAGCATCCAGGGATCAGGGTAGCAAAGCTAAAGCCCTGAGAGAGTTAAATCTGGCATGGGATGTCAAGGGCAGCAAGAAAAGCTTCTAGAGGTGTGTCAGTGATAAAAGGAAGACTAGGGAAAATGTGGGCCCTCTCCAGAAGGAAATGTCACCTGGGATATGCAGAAGGCTGAGGTACTCAATGACTTTTTTGCCTCAGTCTTCATTGGCAAGTGGTCTAGCCACACTGCCCAAATCACAGAAAGCAAATGCAGGGACTGGGAGAATGAGGTAACCACCCACTGTAGGATAATATCAGGTTCGAGATCATCTGAGAAACCTGAAGATTCATAAATTCATGGGACCTGATGGGTCCTGAGGGAACTGGTGGAGAAAGTTGCTAAGCCACTAGCCATCATATTTGAGAAGTTGTGGCAGTCTGGTGAAGTTCTCACTGACTGAAAAAGAGGAAACATAACACCCATTTTTAAAAAGGGTAAAAAAGAAGACCCTAGGACTCTTGACCCGGCTGGTCATGCTCAACTCTGTGCCCATCAAGATCATGGAGCAGATCCTCCTGGAAACTATGATAAAGCACATGGAAAACAAGGAGGTGGTTGGTGGCAGCCAACACAGCTTCACTAAGGGCAAATCATGTCTGATAAATTTGGCGGCATTCTACAGCAGTGTTGCAGCACTGGTGGATAAGGGAAGAGCAACAAATGTCATCTACCTGGACTTGTGCAGAACATTTGACACTGGCCCTGCACAACATCCTTGTCTCTAAACTGGAGAGACATGGATTTGATGGATGGAAGGAATTAGCTGGGTGGCCACACTCAAAGACTTGTGGTCAGTGGCTTGATGTCCAACTGGCAACCAGTGATGAGTGGCGTTCCTCAGGGGTTGGCATTGGGACCGGTGTTGTTCAACATCTTTCTTGGTGACATGGACAGTGGGATCAAGTGCACCCTTAGCTAGTTTGACAACTACACAAAGCTGTGTGGAGTGGTTGGCATTCTGGAGGGGAGGGATGCCAGCCAGAGGGATCTGGACAGGCTGGAGAGGTGGGCCTGTGCAAAACTCATGAAATTCAACAAGACCAAGTGCAAGGTTCCACACATGGGTTGGGACAATCCCAAGCACAAATACAGTCTGGGCGGAGAATTGATTGAGAGCAGCCCTGAGGAGAAGGACTCCTCTGTGTTGATTGATGAGAAGCTCAACATGAGCCAGTAATGCATGCTTAGAGCTCAGAAAGCCAACCACATCCTGGGCTGCATCAGAAGAAGGGTGGCTAGCAGGTTGAGGGAGGTGATTCTGCCCCTTTACTCCACTCTGGTGAGACCCCACCTGGAGTACTGTGTCCAGCTCTGGAGCCCCCAACGTAAGAAGGACACGGACCTATTGAAGAAAGTCCAGAGGAGGGCCACGAAGATGATCAGAGGTCTGGAGCACCTCTACTATAAAGAGAGGCTGAGAGAGTTGGGGTTGTTCAGCCTGAAGAAGAGAAGGCTCTGGGGTGACATAGCAGCTTTCCAGTACCTAAAGGGGACCTACAGGAAAGACGGGGAGGGACTTCTTACAAGGACTTGTAGTGATAGGATGAGGGGTAATGGTTTTAAACTGAAAGAGGGTAGATTTGGATTAGATATTTAGATGGAATTATTTACTGTGAGAGTGGTGAGACACTGGACCAGGTTGCTCAGGGAAGTTGTGTATGCCCCATCCCTGGAAGTTTTCAAGGCCAGATTGTATGGGGCTTTGAGTAACCTGGTCTAGTGGAAGATGTCCCTGCCCATGGCAGAGGTTGTGGAACTAGATGATCTTTAAGGTCCCTTCCAACTCTAACCATTCTATGGCTATGAAATGTCTTAGACAGCTAGATGGAATATATTGGCTTATGATAAAAAATGAAATAAGAAAATGAAATTTAGACCTAGCTTGCAATACATAGCATAAATATAGGTGAAATAATTAAAATTAGCTATATCATACAATCATATATATGGTTACTGTCTTAACAGTGAGTTCACACTTCAATTTCTCTTTCAGGAAGAAAATGGACAAACTGCATTAGCAATACCAGATCATCTTTTGATCATTTATCAGAGAGAATTGGAAAGAAAAGAGGCATAAAATTCCAGCCAAGTAAATTTATTTTTTTCCAAAAAGTGATGTTATGTAAATTTTCCTCTGAGCCACAGGTCACTATCGAGATACCAGGCACAAGCTGTTTGTGATGTCTACATACCAGCGTGCACGTCAAATGGCAGGATAAAAATCTGAAGTGATAGCATAGGGGGTTGGGACTGCCATCCAGGAACTGACACCGAGACAATAACACAAAAGCTGTGCTGAGTTGGTTATGTATCTGGAATGCAAGACATGGACTACTGAAGTCATAATAGCTACACGGTAACCTTAAGATGTGAGCACGAATGGGAGAAAGGAAGATGAATGCCTGAAAGACACACTGCAGCAGTTTCTGGCAAAGCCAAATTGACATCAGAAGCTGTTAGTTACTGACAGAAAACAGGTTTTGCGATTCAAGTTGCATCTGTGTCTGAGCAGCAATGCTGAGCATTAAGCCATGAGCAGAAATAAAATCTACAACAGTGTCAACAGGGAGCAGTGCCAAACTATAGTGACATATTTAATCAACATATAAAGGATGCTAGCACAGGATTCTGTGAAAGTCAGCGTCCTCAGGTGAATATATCATATTTGTTTAAGGAGCTTATCAAAAGTCACTTTATCTCCAAACCTAGGATTTATTTGAATGTAAAATACTGAACTAAAAAAAAAAAAAAGAAAACAAGTAGGAGACTTTGAATAGAAAACACCTTTACTCTGCTAGCTAAGACAGATGGCAATACAAGGTTTAAAAACAAATCCTGCTTTCTCCTTTCTGCTGTCTCACATTGAGGACTTTTTCTTCCATACTTACTCTCTAGCTTAGCCAGGCTAAAAACACTGCACACACTCTTCTTTCTGATGAAGGGGCTTTGCTTCTTACTGGAATCCTCCAGCCTGCGTTCATGACCGGTCCTTGCATCTCCCATCTCCTGTTCTGCACCCATCCAGAGATCACCCACAGGATGGGCACAGCCACCATCTCTCTCAAAAATATTCTGGCCAAACAGCCATCTTCCATATCTGCTGTTTAGTCAAACTCTTGGATGAAGAAGTGAAGCAGTACTCCGTAAGGCAGAAATAAACATATTCACCAGCAGGGTTTCCATCTCAATACCAGTCATGTGCTGGTCTTTCTAGCTCTATACATACAGAAAAGCTTGATACCACCAGCAGTGTCATCTTAAATTCCAAAGTATGATACCATCAATAGCCAAACGGCACAAGCAAATGCTCTGTGAGAGCCCTTAAATCATTTGAAGTGTGCAGCCACTTCCATTTGGCCTTATGGCATGAGAGGTTTCATTGGTATAATCAGTCTGTCCAAGAGATTTTGGAAAGTCTTTTCCACCTGTGACATGGCACTATTAAATGCTACATGTTACTGTCTATCTCCATCATACTTATGCTTTGAGGAATTAATTTGTGGGTTTTTTTCCCCCCTAACATTTATCTTCATTCACCGTAGTTGTTACTGTCACAAATTATTTCCTCCTGTGTATATGTGGGTGTAGGTATGAGTAAGTGCACCTCTTTCATATGTCATTTTAGTCGTCAACGAGCCCAGCACAGTGTTTTGAAAATTGGAGTCACTGTGAATAGCTTGTATTTTAATATCATGAGAACAGGAATATTCCCTTTTGTACCCCCATGTCTTTCACTGCAAAGTTTATATTCAGGTTTTCCTATCTCTTGTTCCAGCTACAGCTGGCTTTTGAAAATAGGAAATGACAGGTCAGCTGTCAGTCTAGAGTCACTAGATTGTCACCGCTAACATTACTGGAGCAGCAAAATTAATCTGAAATTAGCATCCATGGATGGGATTCAGCTGTATTTTACACCAAAGCTGTCTAACAGTTTATTCCCGCTTGCAGAAACCTACAATGTACCAATGTCACTTAAAGAAAATAACCACCTGAACCTGGAATATCATCAAACATTAGATGACCTAGATCCCACAGTTGCTTCTTCCAGGTTTGAGATGACTGAGTGTCTTAGTGTCCTGCAGAGTTGGAAGGGTCCTAAGACCCCTCCAATTAAACGAAAGCTAATGAGTGCTGTCAACACACAGGGACAAAAGCCTTTTCAGCCTCAGAAGACGAACCCAAATTTTTAAATTATTCCCTTCTTTTTTCCTATTCTGCAATCATTCCACTTGTATTACTTTTCTTCTTACTGGTATAATGAAGTCATGTTCTTCCTGCTGTGCCCTTTTTTCCTGAAGCCATTCAGTGGTCAACTCTCCCAGCCTGTGCGTTTTTGACATAATTTTCCTCATTCCACATTTGCTTTGTGGGCAATGCTCCCATATTTATTGCAGCTTTTATGTGACTGAAATCAGTCATCACCACCAGCTGGATCTGTTTGAAGGAGCAGAGCACCAGCCATGGAGAGCTAGCTGATCAAATAACACCCAATTGAAATGGCCCAGCTTTCTGGGTGTCCTAGAGAGTTAGCAGCACCGCCCACCCACTTAGGGCTTGCCCGTGCTTGGGATCATAGTTCAATTCTGTGAATCCCCCTCATAACATTTCTCACCTTTGCTGGTCAAAACAAGACCTGGGTGGCATCGCCAAGCAGAAGGAGTTTGCTTCAATAAAAAGTAAAGACAAGGTTGCTGGAAGATGAATATTGTGGAATATTTTGTAGAGGATAGTTAGTGCTATTTACTGCCTTCAACTTTCTTTTTTTTTTTTTTTTTAGTGGGAGATATAAGGAGAACTTCCATATGACACACGCGTTGGCATGTTTAGTGAGGCATAACAGAGATCTCTCTAGTTTCTGAAGCTACAGTCTACTCTGTTTGCAGAACTGTGTGAAAGTTAAAATCTTGCTGGCAAAAAGTCCTTCTAGTTTTCTTCAAAAGAGTCCTGCTATCTGGAATGCAGAACTATTTGTTTATGACTCGACCTATAAATTTGACTCTCTACATGATGCTCCCTTGGACCAACAATCCTTTCACAATTGATTTGTCAAAGTTATGGTCTCATCTTGATGCTCTTTTTGCGCCACTAGTGGTAACTGTTGATAAAAAAAAAAAAAAAAAAAGGTATTTACACAGACTGATGATTCATTTTTGTAATGGCATCTATGTCTCACATGTCTTTGGGCTATTTTTCTGTGTTTAAAAGACTCTTAACAGCTGTGTCTGAATTGTAAAGCAGACCCCAGGGAAGAGTATACAGTCATCTAATCCAGGGGAAATACTAAAGAGCACTACTACCCCCGAGCTTGCTCCAGCAGTTTTATCTCAACATTGATGGCACAGGAACACAGCTGAGGTACTTACCAGGGGGGCCAGAAACAGAAGATACCGCATGGAGTGCTCCTGTGTGATCAGGCAGGACAGTCACGGTGTTGTTAGGTGGAAGCAAGGGCTTCAGTTAATTAGGAGGACAGCTACAACTTTCTTCATGATTTTATGCATGAGTCTCTGTTCCAAGGCTAAAGAAATCAAAGACTGGGACTTCTTGTTCAGAGGTTCTGAGGAAAGTTGCTGGAAATTAGGGAGGGAATTTAAAATGAATGAGTAGAACTCCATTAATTCCTTGTCTAAAAAAAAAAAAATAAAAAAATCAGAGTTAGAATATCTCACCACAATTTGGTTTCCCTTAATTACTTTCCAACATGGATTAAACTAAATTGAACTAATTGGGTAAACATCCACACAGAAGTTTAATCCATTTTATCTCGCCATTTAAATCATACATTTAGTTAAGCCAGGCTTGTTGATGCTCTAGAAAGCTCCTCTAAGAAAGTCTTGAAAAAAATTATGAAAGCTGATATACTTAACTATCACAGCTCTGATTCCCCTTCAGCCATTCCAGAGTAAAGATCACAGCTGAGGTAGACGAAAGGAGACCAATAAAAGGTATTTAGACACTGTACCATCTTATGGATTAATAAAATGTCTGAATATGGTTATAATTCTGCTAAACAATGGCTGAAGCACAATAAAAGATTAGAAACATTCAAAGGAAATACATAGCATCAACTTCCACAAATAGTTTCTAAAAACATAAAGAAAATTGCTACAACTGTGGTGCTTAGATGGGTTTCATATTTGTTTTCTGTCAGGTTTGACTCATTTGGTGTTGACTGGGCATGAATTTCAAAGCATGCATAGGCAGTTCTTTCTGATTTTATCCACATAAGTACTTGCATCAGAATTATTCTGTTTTTAATAATTCAAGGAGTACAAGTTAACATTATGTGATGCATGTCATCCTAATAAACAAAAGATCTTGATTTTCAGATCCTTGGGTTTTGCATCTCAAATTAGGTGCTGGATGCTTTCAGTGAATTGTTCCCAATCAGCCCAGAGAGAACCAAAAAATAACAATTGTGTAATTCATGAATATGACAACAAGAAAAAAAATCCAGGGAAGAATGGTTTGATGTATAAGTATTCTGTGAATTTGTTGAATTAAATTATTTAATGTAAATTACTTAGAGCTTGCATGCACCAAATGTGGGCAAGGAAGAACATGTGAAGTTATAAAGACTGGTATAAAATTTTATTATTATATATAATGAGAAGACATCAAGAAAATTTAACTTAAAGTAAATGTTAGGAAATCTTTTTGATAGCAAGACTGTTGAACAGCCTTCTAAGGAAGTGATGAAAACCTAGATGCTGAAGGCATCTAAAACTGGGCAAGACACAGGAAGATTAATTGATTAGTTTAGTTCTGTATTAGAAATATGGAGAACTAGTTGTCAAATGTGCCCTAAATTGCCAGATTATGTACATTATGCAGACACGTACCACAAATCCCCTCACCTGTGATGCAATACATTTTCTGGACATAGAATCACAGAATGGTTTTGGTTGGAAGGGACCTCTAAAGGACATCTAGTCCAACCTCCCTGCAATAAACAGGGACATCTTCAACTATGTCAGGGTGCTCAGCGCCCCATCCAACCTGACCTTGAATGTTTCCAGGGATGGGGCATCTGCCACCTCTCTGGGCAGCCTGTTCTAGTGCTCTGTCACCCTCAAAGTAAAGAAGTTTTTCCTCACGTAGAGATGGAATTTCCCATGTTCCTGTTTGTGCCCATTGCCCCTTGTACTGTCACTGGGCACCACTAAAAAGTCTGGCACCATCCTCTTGACACCCGCCCTTTAGATATATACAAGCATTGATGAGATCCCCTCTTAGTCTTCTCTTCTCCAGGCTAAACATCCTACATTGGGAATGCGATATAGCTTTATCTGGAAAAATGAGATGCTGAAACCCATGCTGAAAACGGACATGGATTAGCAGACTAACAAACATTACTGACTTATGTTATATAGGTACTAACTCACTGCAAACTCATGTTGTATGGGTAATGCAATGGTCATCAGAGAGAAATGAAATATGAACGAAAAGACAGAACAAAGAGAACTTCTGATATCTGTATTTGAGGTTTCCAGTGATCTTCTCTTTCGATTTTCCAAAAACCTTCCAGTATATACAACATGAACACAAAATATTTGAACAGGATATCTGGAAAAAATAATGTAGTGCAAAACGGGCCTGTCATATTTTGCTGAAACTTTTTCAAAAGGAGTTTTTCTGAGTTGGAAACAAGTATAGAAATTCTTAGTGGAAGAAGGCAACCTAAAAAAAAACCCCAAAAACTAAGAAGGAGGAGAAAAAGAACATGTTTAAACACCTGGAAAAGGGAAGTTTTGAATATGTAGTAGTTCTTACATCCTTATGTCTGCATTTGTAAGAGAAACACTCACATGGTATATATTGACTTAATATTATTCAGTGTAAATCAAGGTAGGACTGAGTGTTATACCAGACAAAGATTTGGCATATGGTGTATCTGTTTTGTATAGTATATTGGACAGTTCCTTTTATCTTTTTCTTTTCATCTTAAGATGTGCTACCTTGTGCTTCTTATAA
>NW_009648955.1:1878864-1944738 GCF_000708025.1 Charadrius vociferus
ATCTTTGTCTTCTGCGAGAGGCCCTGCTTTTGAATTTTTGCTTTCTCTGCTTGCTTTTGTGTTTTTCAGTTTCTTATCCGCTAGCATTTTGGTTTTAGACTTAGGACACAGAGGCACAGATTATTTCTCATTAAATTGCTTAGCCATCAGTGTAATAAAACTTAAGCACACAGTATATTTTTATAAGGCTACAATACAATTTAAGTGCTCACAGTAAGAGATGTTTGTAAGGTGCCATATAAAATAAGTCATCTGCAGGACATGAAAGTTCTTTAAAGTCCAGGATAGATATTGCATAAAAAATAATATTCTCAGCTAGTGTTTAATCTGTAACTATCTAAACTGATATGAAGCTACCTATTTTATAGACTACTTCTATAGGACATGTATGGTGAATAGTTCCATTGTTTATTGCTATTCCATTGTTTATTATAACTCTAAAGTTGCACTGTTTTTTTATAAAATACTATAACTCAGAGCAGAAATGACCATATATATCTCCTTTGCTTTCTTCCAGAAGAAATATTTCTTCCCTTCTACTAGTTCCCTTCTCGTCCTTTTTCCTCCAGTCCAAGACAAGCTGGAGAATGGCAATCCCTATTTCCCAATATTTCCTAATTTCTACCCCTTACTCACTGGAAAGCCACTGTGTAGCAGACTCCTGTAAACTACACCATCTGCTTAGCTCAGGGAGATTTTGCCAGCACTCCCAGGCTTTCTGGCATTGGGAGTTCTCCAAGGAAACCCTTCTGGTAGTCAGACCTCCTAGGCTAAAATCCACTTTGCTCAAGGAGGAAGGAACAGTAAAGACTGTTTTCTAGCTTTTTGTCTAAACTAATTTGATAATGGCAGATCTATTTCTTTCTTTGGACAGAGGATTTGGTCTGGCAGTTCTAAGCCTGGTATGATGGCTAACGCAAGCAGTGAGGCTTGTTGGTTCCTGAATATTTCTCACTCATAAGCTGAAGGCATCCTCCAGACAAAACTGATGTTAACAGCTGTTTTCCCTACTGAAGGCCTTTGGTATTTGACTTATTCTACATCCATAAACCTCATCAGCCTATGACAAATGTCAGTAGATAAATCAGTTGAATGTTTGAAATTCTTGCAAACCTAAGAGGGTAACTTTTACTAAAGTAAATTCCGTGATCCTTGCAAAATCTTTCAGTACACAGGATTTTATCCATGCTGCAATTAGTATTCTCTACAACAGAATATAAAGATTAGGACTAAAAGATACTGAATTTGAAGTAAGAGGACAATGCCTTTAGTTCTAATAAAGGTACATTTTATCTCTTGCAATCCATGTAACAGATAGTACAGCTTATTGTGAGTCTCAGTTACTGAGAGTTTTTAGGGAAAACCAGAGATTTTTCTATTTTAATGCTAGTAAAGCTGTCACAAACATATAGCTTATTGGCAAGATGTTTGGAAAGCTATCCTTGCTGATATACAGTTCACTAGCATGTGAAAATTTAATGGTAAAACCACAGTATTTTTCATTACATAGTATTTGTGGTTTTGTTATTTATCTGCATACAGAATAGCTGCACAGAAATAGAAACTCCCTCTTCCCTTGAAGTCTTGTTCACATTTTTATCAGGCTGAAGGAACAGGCACCTAAAGTCCACATAATGGCAAGCACATATGCAATGTTTGAGACTGAATACTGTATAAAATTCATTGAGGAACCACGGCTCTGTGAGTCTGTAAACTTGGAATAAATAGATTTTTATGTTACCATTTCTTTTGAGGATATCCTAGCTCCCTTAAACTTTCACTTTTATTATTGCCACTAGATTTCTGATTCTGAAAAACACTTCAATTTATGCTAAACTCTGAAGAGGGATCACAAAAATGATATATAAACATTAGGAAGAACTAGAAAATTTTGACTTGTTTTAGATAAAGAAACCAGATAAACTACTAAAATATAAAAGCATCATAACATCATTCTGATTAGATGTTCAAATAAACAATATTTTAAAATCAACAATGAATAAATACAATATCGATCCCATATGGATAGCAAGGATTGCTTTCTTGTAACATTATATTAATTACTGAAACAGTACTTCGAAATTAGTACCTTAGAAAAAAATGAAACCACAGTAATCTTAACAGACAAATTATGCAAATGTTAAACAGTGTCATGGAGTGAAAAATATCAGTGTTGGTGCAATTATAAGTTAGTAAGATCAAGAACCTGAAAGTTAAAAAAAAAAACATTACAATTGTGCCATGTATATTAGTGTTCCCTAGGTGTTTATTGGTGCTTACAGTGTAAATCCTATTGCTAAAATAAGCTGATAAGAAGCTTGAAAAGACAGTTTTTATTTGTTTCTAACTTAGAAGGCTTTGGATATGATATCTGCATTAAGGATCCTGATTGAAATTTGTGCACAAAAGCCTGATCATTAGCTTGAGTCTTTGAACAACAGGAATCTGTTGAAAGTTTCTACAAACAGTGATAATAAATATTAAAAAAGTTGATATGCAACGGATTAGGAAAAAAAACAAAGGGCTTTCTACTGTGAAAGACCTTACTTGACTTTTTTTTTTTGAGACATATGTACCCACAAAAAAAAGCACTTAAATTTGGAAAAAATATACAATTAATTTTCTAGGTAGAGCCATGCTAAGCAATTCAGTTCTCCATAGGATCTATCTGTGCCAAATAGTTTGAAATCATTGCAGAATCTGAGTATGTTTTAGTCCAAAATGATTGCTTCTGCGTACTCAAGATGGCCGAAAACTCATCAGTGCAACCTTCAGTGCTTTTGATTCACCCATAGTAGTCCTTTGGTACAATGCAGAAAAACATGAATGAGCTTCATGAAGCCTATAGAAGGTGGAAGAGTGGGGTAGGGTATGGCTGAAGAGCTGAAAGTCATACACAGAGTGAGGTGTTAATAGTAATCCAGAAAAACAAAAGAAATGAAAGTGTCATCCTTAAAAGGAGAAATGAAGAACAAACATTCAGTAAATGCAATCAATCATTTATATCTGTTTGTCAGGGACACTTTCTGCTTTGATTCATGCCTGTGGGCTTAAGGTGAGGTCATGATCCACTAGCACTCCCATTAAGCAGAAGTTTCAGTTCACCGCTGTCTCAAAAGTTATTCCGTATGGTTTCATTATCACGATTTTTCTTCCTTTTGCCTTGTTTCCTCCTTCCTGCCAAGAGACAACAGTGGAACAAATCCAGAGGAAGTCTTGAATAAATGATAGCCTTCTGTAATTAAGTGACTGGCTAGGTGGATTATCAATAGCACAAGGAAGAAACCAGAAGAATGGGAAAACCTTCGCATAAGAAGAAATTCTATGGGATACATATTTTAGATAAAGGTAATAGTGGCAGAAGACCTTGAGGTAGCTGGTTATCTCAGTTCACTATATGTCTTTGAGGTTCATGTACAGCAAGTCCTGCCCTACATTGTATTTTTTACATAATTTCTCCACTGATAAACTTTTAACAGTTGGAGGCCTGATAGGGACCAAGGAAATATCAGAGGTGTTATTGGATGGTTTTAAGTTTCTGAAGAACCTTGGCTTCCTAATTTTTTCCCCTCAAACCGATTACTTTGATCCCTGAGATAGTCAGCTTCCTACAGCTTCTGATGCAATAAGCATAATCTGGGACATTGACAGACATCAAGAATCTTTCTAGTTTGTTTCTACTGTCTCCTTCCAAACTGACTCCTTACCCAAGGAACCATGAAGGTTCTTTTCCCTCCATGGATCTATGAGTTAGGAAGGATTTTCTTATCATGCCGAAGTCAATCTTTGCCTATTGGATACATGTGAATGCTACATATTCTATCAGATATTCCTGAATATATGTTTTAAATTCTGCGTATATAAGTGCTCAGAGGGTTTATATAAACACATACATTTCTTTTTTCTTTAGAAATGGTCAAATCTTTAATAAAGCTGAAAAACCCTTGTGTTTCCAGATATTTGCGCTCTAGTAGCTAAAGAAAAAAGCAGCTGAAAAATGCAATTACTCACTAGAGAAGTCTGCATGAATTGTATGACAAAAGCAATCTCTGTTACATGCTATACAACATTTTGATATGACTTCTGATTATGCGCTTTTATATATGCAACTAAATAGTGGTGCAAAACCACTTGTTCCTGGGTAGATCATCTGATTTTTAGTGTCATTATAAAAATATCCCAGTAACTGAAAATACAGCTGGGTTCAATCCAGAAAATTGTTAGGCTTCACTTTGGAAGGAAGCTTTAAAAATAAAGTTTTACCCCTTGATGGAGACGAATATAAATCAAACTTATAGAAAGATTCAATAAGTTCCAGAAACAAAACCAGAGAACTCCAATTCATATAACCCAGATCCCTCCCAGTAGTCTGTATACAAACCATAGAGCATAGAAAACTTGATGAAAACAAATACCAAGTTCATTATACTTACTAGAACATACAATATGCTGAGTAATAACTCTCGGTGTCCCATTTTTCTATGTCTAAAGAAAATTACTATCAGATGTTTATGAGGCCTAATTTATTTAGTGTAAATCCTGGATTTTATATGTTAATTTTAATTTCACAGCCACACTTTAAAAAGGGGAAATTGTCTTGGTTGAGAACTGGGATCCAGCACACCCTCATTTCTAGATTTTGAAGAACGGTCCGTTTGAATTGCTTTTCTTTATGGGTTTCCAATGTCAGCAGGATACAATTAGCAAAACTACTATGGTTTAAATTACATTTTATATTTTAAACTTGTTCTGGACTTTATCTCCCACGTAATTCTATTTATATTGGTTTGGAACATTGTTCATGCTTTCTCTTTACACAGGCAGCCTCTTTAGTTCTAAAATTATTTATACTACCTGAAGACCAATAATTGTTCTCAAATTTTGGATGCTTTCATAGATTTTTACCTGATAAGTGATGATACATGGAAACAATACATGGCTTCTTAAGCTCGTCTCAGATGTGAGAGTTTAGGCCGCAGTCGAAGTCCTCCAAAAGATATCCATTGGTTTAAGTGAATGCTGTATCAGACTCTGAAGATCCTACTTGTATCTAGATTAGATCCCAAGGGTTCACAAGTGCAGCATATATTTTAACAAGCAACTTCAAAGTACATTGCCAATAATAAATACATATAAGTGATATATTAAAATAATAGCAAAAATGAAAAAGTCCCAAAAGAAACCCTAGTCCTCCCAAATGTCATCCCTTTTACTAAAACGCCCCTCAGCTTGCAGAAACACAGTGAAATTATACAAACATAGAATCATAGAATGGTTTAGGTTGGAAGGGACCTTAAAGATCATCTAGTCCCAAAAACCCCTGCCATGGGCAGGGACACCTTCCACTAAACCAGGTTGCTCAAAGCCCCATTCAACCTGGCCTTCAACACTTCTAGGGATGGGGCATCCACAACTTCCCTGGGCAACCTGTTCCAGTGTCTCACCACCCCCACAATAAAAAATTTCTTCCTAATATCTAATTTAAATCTACCCTCTTCCAGATTGAAGCCATTGCCTCTCATCCTATCGCTACATGCCCTTGTAAAAAGTCCCTCTCTGGCCTTCTTGTAGGTGCCTTTCAGCTACTGGAAAGCTGCTATAGGGTATCCCTGGAGCCTTCTCTTCTCCAGGCTGAACAACCCCAACTCTCTCAGCCTGTCTTCATAGGAGAGGTGCTCTAACCCTCTGATCATCTTCGTGGTGCTCCTCTGGACTTGCTTCAACAGATCCATGTCCTCCTTATGTTGGGAGCTCCAGAGCTGGACTCGGTACTGCAGGTAGGGTCTCACCAGAGTGGAGTAAAGGGACAGAATCACCTCCCTCGACCTGCTGGCCATGCTCTTTTTGATGCAGCCCTGGAGACAGTTGGCCTTCTGGCTTGCAAGTGCATGTTTCCGTGTCATGTTGAGCTTCTCATCCACCAACACCCCCAAGTATCTTTATGTTATGTGTTTCTATTCAGTAGAACTGAGATGTACAGAAGCCCCTACAGTGGGCGGTTACCTCATTCTCCCAGTCCCTGCCTTTGTCTACTGCGACTTGGATGGTGTGGCTAGAGCACTTGCCACTGAAGACTGAGGCAAAAAAGTCATTTAGTACCTCAGCCTTCTGCATAGACCAGGGTGACCAGGTCTCCCATTTCCTTTCAGAGAGGGCCCACATTTTCCCTAGTCTTCGTTTTGTCACTGATATACCTATAGAAGGCTTTCTTTTTGCCCTTGACATCCCTGGCCATATTTAATTCTCTCAGAGCTTTAGCTTTCCTATCCTGACTCCTGGATGCTCAGAAAATTTCTCTGTATTCCTCCCAGGCTACCTGTCCATGCTTCCACTCTTTGTAGCCTTCCTTTTTGAGTCTGAATTTCTCCAGGAGCTCCTTTTCATCCATGTAGGCCTCCTGGCTTTTTTGCCTGACTTCCTCTTTGTTGGGATGCATCACTCCTGAGCTTGAAGGAGGTGGTCCTCGAATATTAACCAGTTTTCTTGGGCCTCTCTTCCCTCCAGGGTTTTACCCCACAGTACTCTGCCAAGCAGACCCTGCAGAGGCCAAAGTCTGCTCTCCTGAAGTCCAGGGTAGCAAACTTAGTGTGTGCCCTCCTTGCCACCCTCAGGATCTGAAACTCTGTCATCTCATAGTCACTGTAACCAAGGCTGCCCTTTAGCGTAACGTTCCCCACCACCCCCTGCTTATTGGTGAGAAAAAGGTCCATCATGGCACCTCTCCTCATTGGCTCCTCTAACACTTGGAGAAGGAAGTCATCATCAACACATTCCAGGAACCTCCTGGATTGCCTGTGCCCTGCTGTGTTGTCCTTCTAACAGATATCAGGGTGGTTGAAGTCCCCCATGAGGATGAGGGCTTGTGAACGTGAGGCTGCTCCTATCTGTCTATAGAGGGCCTTATCTGCTCAGTCTTCCTGGTCGGGTGGTCTGTAAAATACCCGCACTGTAACATCACTTGTGCCTGCCCTACCTTTAATCCTGACCCATGAGCTCTTGGTGGGCTCCTCATCTATTGCCCGGTGGAGCTCCATGCTCTTCAGCTGGTCATTGACATAGAGGGCAATACTCCCTCCTTGTGTCCCCTGCCTGTCCTTCCTAAAAGGCCTGTATCCTTCTATTCCAGCACTCCAGTCATAAGAGCCATCCCACCATGTCTCCACGATGCCAATAAGATCATAGCCTTGAAGGCATGCACACATCTCTAACTCCTCATGTTTATTCCACGTGCTACATGTGTTTGCACAGAGGCATTTAAGTTGAGCCCCCAAAGAAGATAACTTACTGGCGAGAGTGGCTGAAATCCCTTTTGCTGTTCTCCAGGTACTCTCCTGTTGACCTGCGACTCTTCTCCAGGCTCTGGGAAGCTATTACTGGCATTGGCATCTTACTGGTAGGAGCAGGATGGATTGAGGTTCCTCTCCCACAGCAACTCTAGTTTAAAGCCTTCTTCATCAGCTTGGCAAGCCTATGACCAAAGATACTCTTCCCTTTCTCTGACAAGTGGACCTCGTCGAGTTCCAGTACACCTGGTTTGTCAAAGCAAGTCCCATGGTCTAAGTGGCCAAACCCCTGTCTGTGGCACCAGTCCTGTAGCCATTTGTTGATTTGCCAGATTTGCCTGGCCCTATCAACCCCTTCCCCTTTGACCAGAAAAACTAATGAAAAAAACATCTCCACTTCAGGGCTCTGTAATCCTTCTTGATAGTCCTCAGGCTTCTCTTGTCTGTGTAACTGGTGCCCATGCAAAACAGCAGCAGCAGATAGTAGAGGACTGTACAAGGCCTGGTAGTCTCTTAGTGACATCCCTGATATGAGCACCCAGTAAGCAGCACACATCTCTAGAGAGTGCGTCAGCAAACGTGTTCCTCTGTACCTCTCAGAAGAGAGTCACCTACTACTACCACCCGTTGCCTTTTCTTAGTTGTGCTGGTTGTTATACAGGGAGCAGATCAGGTTGCCTTACTCAGCTCCAGAGTCTGTCCTGGTCCAATGGGTCTTTCCTCTTCAGTCTGCTGCGTGGTAAAGCGGTTCTGCAAGAGCACCTCAGTTTTTAGGGGAAGTCTCTTCCTCCTGATGGTCCTTTCCTTCTGTGTTACTGCCCCCCTCCCTGCTGCGTCCGCCAGTATGGGAGTTTTTAGCTGTTTGGCTGTGGGCTGTGGATCCACTGCAGACAGTACTTGTCTCCCACATCATCCTCACAGGAAAGCTTAGGAAGTGTGGCTTAGATGAATGGACAGTGAGGTGGATTGAGAACTGGCTTACAGATAGAGCTCAGAGGGTTGTGGTTAGTGGTGCAGAGTCTAGTTGGAGGTTAGTAACAAGTGGTGTCCCTCAGGGGTCAGTACTGGGCCCAGTTTTGTTCAACATATTCATCAATGATCTGGATGAAGGGATAGAGTGTACCATCAGCAAGTTTGCTGATGACACAAAACTGGGAGGAGTGGCTGACACGCCAGAAGGCTGTGCTGCCTTACAGCGTGACCTCGCCAGGCTGGAGAGTTGGGCAGAAAGAAACCTGATGAAGTTCAACAAGGGTAAGTGTAGGGTACTGCACCTGGGGAGGAATAACCCCATGCACCAGTACAGGTTGGGGGCTGACCTCCTGGAGAGCAGCTCTGTGGAGAGGGACCTGGGAGTCCTGGTGGACAACAGGATGACCATGAGCCAGCAATGTGCCCTGGCGGCCAAGAAGGCGAATGGCATCCTGGGGTGCATCAAGAAGAGTGTGGCCAGCAGGTCGAGGGAGGTCATCCTCCCCCTCTACTCTGCCCTGGTGAGACCGCATCTGGAGTACTGTGTCCAGTTCTGGGCTCCCCAGTTCAAGAAAGACAGGGAACTGCTGGAGAGGGTCCAGCAAAGGGCAACAAAGATGATTAGGGGACTGGAGCACCTTTCTTATGAGGAAAGGCTGAGGGACTTGGGTCTCTTTAGTCTAGAGAAAAGAAGATTGAGGGGGGATCTTATTAATACATACAAATACTTAATGGGAGGATGCCAGGGGGATGGGAGTAGTCTTTTTTCAGTGGCACCCAGTGATAGGACGAGGGGTAATGGGCATAAACTTGAACATAGGAAGTTCCATCTTAACATGAGAAGGAACTTCTTTACTTTGAGGGTAGTGGAGCACTGGAACAGGCTGCCCAGAGAGGTGGTGGAGTCTCCCACTCTGGAGACATTCAAAACCCGCCTGGATGCTGTCCTGTGCAACCTGCTGTAGGTGACAGTGCTCTGGCAGGGGGTTGGACTAGATGATCTCCAGAGGTCCCTTCCAACCCTAACCATTCTGTGATTCTGTGATTCTGTAACCAGCTGCCTGTCTCCTTCTCAGCCTCCCTGATGCAACACAGCCTCCTCACCGCCTCCTGCAGGTCAGCCACCCGTTGCAGGAGGTCCTCCACCTGGGCACACCTTTTGCAGACAGGTCTGCTGCCTATCCCTGCCCCAGGAGAAAGGACGAGACACTGCAGTCTAAGGTGTGCACTGCAGCCTCTCCCTTCAGCAGCTCCCTCTGGGTGGAGGAACCGGCCACCACTGGGGGAGATGGTGGAGACCCCACAGCCCCATCTGGAGCCTTTGCTCTCAGACAAGTGCCCGCCATTGTGCCTTGAGGGTCGGGTAGGATAAGTGCCCTTGACCTGTGCAGGTGGTCACAGAACAGTGCCCCGTGCTTGACCAGTGGCATGTTCCTCCTTCGAAGAGGCACCTTTCTCACACATCCTTCTACACCAACTGATGCACCATGCCCTGGCTGACACGCCATACCCTGTGTGGTCGCTAGATGAGTGCTTCTGTGCTTGGGTAGAATTAAATATTGTACTAGCAATAGGGTGGGAGTAAAGTAACACCACTTATGGACACAGAAAGCTCTAAGATTAATGCTTCAAAAATGTTACTGCTTCAGAAACACCGAGAAAGAGTGAAAAACTCATGACTTGCTTTTTTTTCTTTTTCATGGAAGATGAAATTATATAGATTATTTAAATACTAAAATTTACTGGGGACATTATCTGTCTCTGAATTATTGATATTGGTTTTGCCACTTTCCTCTGACTGTGGCTTGTGCTTGTCTCTGGGTGCAGACTGGCAGATTTTTTCTCATTTCTCATGTAAATTAAATTTATCCTTTCCCTTTTTGTCCTTGTGATTATTTTGTTTCTGCCATTCTTTATTTTGTACCTTGCAGTTGTGTGGAAGGGATGGTTTGCTATTCTGAATTTCTTTACAGATTTCATCAGTCGGATAATCTTTAAGTTTGTCAGCTCCCATTACAGCTCTGACCATGTTCCCAGGGAGAGTTCAGCCTGTAGAAAGTGAGCTGATTTAATTGATAACAATGTAGAAGCTTGTCATTGAAATGGTCATTTAAATTTTTTTAGTAGGGTCATTTCTGTCACATATGCATGCACATAGTCCTCATATAATCCTAAAGGGATGCATGAATATGGGTCAGTGTTTTATTATAAAAAAGATGAAACACTTCATAAATGTTGTACTTTCAAACAAGTCTTGTTGCCATTTGGTTATATTATTGGTATTGAAAAGTAATATTTTTTAAGCTGTTGAGGAAAGAGGAAACATAACAGTACTGTTACTGTACAGTACAGTAATGCTGCTCACAGATGGATAATTCGTTGAAGGTAGCACAATGGTAATTTCAGAACATGTTACTACATCAGCCTAAAATCCTCCTTCCCCTTTTTTTTTTTTTTTTTTTTTCTGAAACATATGGATTTGCTGTATGGGATGCAGGAAAAAACTTAAGTATCAAAACGTGCTCAAATTATCTGATATTTCCAAAATAAATGATTCTGTTCTTTTTATCGACACTCTATAGAAAGCCTGAAAGACACATCAGGGTTTTAAGGCCTCATCAATACAGTGATAGGAATTCTAGGCTCATGCCAAAGCAGTGTCATGACCAAGATAACCAGATCTGCTACACTGACGCCTGCTTCCCCTCAGCTGGTGCACCTATCCAGCTCAAATGTCCCAGTGCCACGGTGTTCTTCAGACAAGGAGGTCGTGGCGGGAGCAAAACTAGCTTTTTGGTCACCTCATCCATAGTGGCAGCAGCAAAAGCAGCAGTGTGAGTGTTTGGGAGATGGAAAAAAAAAAATGTGTTAAAGGGACTGACAATTTTCCAGTGAAAACATGAAGTATTGTGCAGTCAGAAGTATTGCTATGCTTATGGCAACAGGTAGTGCTGTGTGAGAAAGGAAGAGAGACATACAGTAAGAAAACTGGCTCGTGAGAAGGTCTACAGGAAGAGCACAAGGCGCTTGATATCGGCAGTCTGTGGAACAGTAACACCAGTAAATATAATGTCTCCCATTCATATACTGAAGTGACAACCTCCTGAAAGCTGGCATTCATTCACTTGCTGCTTACTGCATTTCCAGTTCATGTAACCTGTTTCACAATGCTCATTATATTGCCTGTATGCAGAATGGATTGCTGCGCTAGCTATCCATTTTGGAGTTTACAGATTCTATTTTCTGCATGATAAACAACATTATGTCCGTGTGTTGTTTTTTTAAAGCTGATGTGTTCTGAATTCTTCCTATGCTGCCATCCACCCAAGAAGGCTCATTTCAGGGAACAGATCCATTTATTAGCATAAAAAGCTTTCTCCTTAGCATTGCCTTTTGTTCTTCAGTATGGCCATGAGTGTCCATTGTCTCTCTTAGCCTGGATCTTATGCAAATGGATCTCTGGTTAACATTATTAAATAAAGCAAGTATATATGAAAGAATATGTTCTAACATACCTTGCCATTTAAAACAGCTGCTAGCCTTTGGCAGCCACCTCCTAATACTCTGCTTTAATTCTACTCTTGGCTCTACACCTTTGTGCTCCAGATAAGTCTATGACTTTCACATGGCAGAGCTCTGCATAGTCACTCATACAGGAAAAGATGTCCTCACCCTTCACTAAGCAAAATACAGTTTGAAAGTAAAAGAAAAAGCAGTGTGCTAAAGATAGACTGCAAGTACAGAGGATATAAAAAGCAGCATCTTCAGAGGAAGTTACTAGAGGTCTGGTTTGCTTCTTCCCTCTTTTAATCAAAGACAAAAGTCACCCTGTGATTTTTCAAGCAGAAAAGAACATATCTCTTCCCCAAACACCATTTTAAAGACACCATATTAAAACCAGTACTCTTCCTGTGACACTTAAATTGTAGAAATTATCCCAGTCACAAAAACCATCCTTGATATGGTAGAGTTTGTGATTAATAAAACAAAACAAACCCTGCTGCTTCTTGTTTCACCCTCAAAACATGTCATTTTCTCTTTAGAGAAGGTATTTCTTTATCTGAGATCAAAAGCACACTATACTGTCCAGTAGATACATCCAAAGCCTTTTACCAGATCTTCTACACTACAGAGTTCTCAGATCATTAATTCAGCGTTTATTGCAATTAATATTATTTTAATGGGATTCAATATGTTAAGAAGAAGAGCCTAAAATAAAGCTCAGGATTTATTAAGTCTTCTGACAGTCTTCTTTACCAACATGAAAATAAGTATAAACGTGTTATGAAGAGCTAGATTTCAGACTTTTCCACTCATACGCAGAACAGCAGACAAAAGCCTTTTTGCATACCCTCCATAAGAGAAATTAATTAGAAGAGTACTTCAATTGTCTTCACACTCCAGCCACAAATTAAGAAAAGCTACAAACAATATGACATTTCTAAACAAGTAGTTACAGTTGCACAGGGTGCCAGTTAACCGTAACGAGTGCCTGGGATGGGGAGAGAGATGGCAAAATATTTTCTTAGGAGCAGACTTATAACATGAACCCAATATCTAAAGGGAGAGCTCTTGTGCAGTCGACTTGGATGCCCTGTTTCTAGCTTGTTCATAAGTTTTCATGTAGAAGTAGCAAATGCTGATGTGGACCCTGCAAAAAGGGGCAGCAACACAAAGCTACAGTTTGGATGATAAGCTCTTGGTGGATGATACTACTGAGAGAAACAGGTGCTCATTCCATCCATAGCACTGCTCCCTTCTGTTTTCTTGCTATATATAAGTTAAATCATTCAATTTTATTTTTTTTTCTTTATAAAGCATAATTTGCCTCTCCTGCATATTTCCATACATTTTTGTTTGAAACGACACATGGCAATGACAGCATGTTAATTTTTGTTTTGAACCTTTCACTGGAAAGATTTGTAGAGCAGAAGATTTGAAGTGCAACAGATAATGTTCTGCTGCCTGATTCTTTATTGTCTTACATCTAGAAAAGCTGTTTACATCTTGCCCAAATGTATATATGTTTTTAAGAGGCCAAAACAATTATTTTTTACATTCACTTTGCCAGTGTAAAGACTACCCTAGCTGCAAATCAGAGAAGACCAGAATGGTCTAAGTTTTAATTTGCTTTTCCTTTATCAATTGAAATTATTATCCATCATAAGTATTTCTAGGAAAAAAAAAAAAATCATCCAATTGCTCACTGTGTAATCTAACAAGTATAAGGGATTGAAAACAGTAGCTTGCAGCCCTTCCAAGTGATATTTCTCAGGGATGCATGGAAGTGATTCATAATGAAGACATTTAACTATAGGGGAAGCATATTGAGACTGTAACTCAATGTGGGTACAGGAGTGGAAGCTGAGCACAGTGTATTTGCTGCTTTCCAAGTAAAGGATTTGTCCAAAGAGTCCTGATTTCAGAAGTGAAAAGCGTATTAACAGAAACTTTTGATGACTTCATTTCCAAGGTACCCCTCAGGAAAGGTACCCCTAAACTTTTGAAATCTTGACAAGATCCTGTAACGTCTACACTTACTAAGTTTCCTCTTGAACATATTTTTGGCAAGCTGGCTTGTTGAAAATGGGGAAATAACCTCTTTGCCAGGAATAATGGCCAACCACTGACTCTAGTCTCAGCAGTCAGTGCCAAGTGTTTTTCCATTTCATTGTAAATCAAAGAATTCACCAGAAAGCAAGTGACACATTTAACAGATAACTTTGCCATTTTAGGCCAGCAACCATCTGTGGCTTTAAGGCCAGTGAATCTACGAACATCCCGAGTGTCAACTTTACCACCTGATACCTCCATCTGTACAGCACAGTGAAAACTGATGAATGACACCAGACCTCGGTAGCAACACTACTAGAAAACAAAACAAAACAACACAACATCACAACTTACACAATAAACGAAATAAATGAAACAAATACCAAACCTTCTCTCCTGTATAGACTAACAAACCTGTTTTCTTGGAAAAATTATTACTCTGTTCTGCTGTTTAGTTTTTCTCTTCCATGCCTCTCATTGGTTCCATGCCATAACTCACTTCATCGTACCTTCAAGTTGCCAAATTTTCAAGAGATTTGGTTCCTATCTACACAGTAAGCAAGCAAGCTTCCTAACACTCAATGTCATGTGTCAAACAAAATGACAGTGTTTTTTAAAAACCTTTCAGAATTGTCATGTAAGTACACAGACTTCAACAGTTAGGCTCATTATTTACTGCTACTTTAGCTTTTCAAACTTTTTCATTCCAGCCCCAGAATTGTGAAGCTTCCTGGCAGTAGTATTCTTTGTGGCTGATTATAACTTTTTTTTTCTCTCAAATTCATAAAAACAATTCAAAAAATGTCTACAATCCAATATAGCAGAGAAAGTGTAGGCCTCATGCACCAAGATTTCTGCACTTCATTGAGCACTTGGTTTGTGTATTGGGATGAATTTTCCTTTGGGTATCACTGCCCCATGGAAAAGAAGAGTAGTCTAGGCACAAAAATGGCTGGAGAGACACTAACTGAGGCTACAGGACCTCTTCAATATTTCCCATTAGTGAGCCTTTCTTTACTTCCATGTCCATGTTTGAGGGTGGCAGAGCACTGGAACAGGCTGCCCAGAGAGGTTGTGGAGTCTCCCACTCTGGAGACATTCAAAACCCGCCTGGACGCTGTCCTGTAAAGCCTGCTGTAGGTGACCCTGCTCTGGCGGGGGGGTTGGACTAGATGATCTCCAGAGGTCCCTTCCAACCCTGACCATGCTGTGATTCTGTGATTCTGTCCCAGGAGATACTGGTGTGTTCCCTATTGACAAAGCATGGCCCAAGCGCAGAGCAAGACAACTTTAGTAAATATGGCCGAGTCCCATTCTCTGGCCCTGAGAGTAACACAGTCTGCCTTCTGCCCATATAGATAAAAGTTTGTTTACCCATGGTGGCCTTATTCAGACCTTCAAAGGGAAGAGTCCCTGACCTGTTTTATCCCCCAGATCAGGCCCAGGTATTATTTGAAAGAGTATTATTATTGTTTCAGCATTGGCCAAAACGGTGCCAAGGAGTTCAACAATCTGGACAACAGCAAGCTATTTACTGAGCCTGTTCAGCCTTCCACATAGCCAATATGCATCCTGGCAATGGTGCAGACATGTTATATATTTGGTAGATAAATATTCTATTTAGTTTGCAATTGGACAATTTTCCATAATTTGAGAAAAATCACATTATGCAGGAAATAATGTTCTCTGCACTCTTAAAACCTGTGACAGCTTTCGTTCTCCTGTAGTGCAGTTGAGAAGCAATTTGTTTATTGTTTTGGATATTATTTTTAGCTATGATTGTAGACAGGATGGATTCTGTCTTCTCCAGTGTCTTTTTTTTCTAGTGGGAACCACCCTTTGAAACATCTTTCTTTATAGTTATGGTCATGCTCAGCTTAGTCTAGTCCAACAGGCAAACAAATGCTGCTTTCTTTTGAAGAGATGATGGAATTGGTAGCAACCCAACGACAGGGTGTGCCCACACTGAATATATTCAGGAAAAGGCACAGAAATATCCTGCAATTAAAAAGTACACTTAGAAATAAAACATCCTGACCATGATTCTCATTGGATTCCTCTCATCACTGATTGAAAATTGAATAAATTTATTGCAGAAGGACTACTACATCAAAACAAAGTAATGAATAGAGTTAAAAGCCATAAACAGCCAATAAATGAAAAGGGAAACTTCAGCAGTTTGGAACATGTAACATTCTTCAGACAGTTTGTAATGTGGGAAGAAAAAAAAAGTATTACAGAACTTAAAAATATCCCCAGTTTGTGTGGAGATGTCTGGGTTTTACATTCAGTGATTTAGCTGTAGGTGTAGTGTTTCGTAATGGTTTTAATATTTATCAAAGTGCTGGTCCTGCACGAGTAAGGAATAATTAAGTTTGGAATGCTACCCAAAAAAGATTATACATCATGATGATGAAGAAAGAGCTTGTTGTATAAATCGGAAGGACAAATACTGCTCTGTTTGTGTGAGCTGTTGCATTCAGTATGATTTATGATGTGCTGTGTGAAATTCTGAGATGAAAGCTTCCTGTGCATCTATTATGATATTTATTTACTCTGTGCACCTACTGCTCTCACATTATGATTGTCTTAAAATCTCGCATATGTCAAAACACAAATTATCTGGATAGACATGGCTTGCTAATTGCTCAGATTGCTTTACTTTTGCTTTTTCGTTGGTAAAACTGCCACAACTTATTTTGGGATGTTTTCAGCTGTTTTCCCTAGCCATCTTTAACTGAAACAATAGGGTTATAAATGTGGATTGTCTCACCAGTCGAGGAAGCAGCTGGGGTCCACATAAAACTGTTAACCTTCTGAGAGACGGAGACTTGCTGGAAGCTTGCACATAGCGCTGGTAGCACACGTCCCATTATTGTCATGACAGTTCCACTCACATGGCACCGAGCACGAGGACGTCAAATAAAATCAGCAGAGAGATCTCATACATGGTAAGAGTTACAGCTGTGCTAATACCAACTCAGCTTTGCAAATAGCTCCCTCGAGCCTCATGCAGCATAAATTGAATTGATCTTTCTCCTTCAGTGGCAAGATCTACACCTTTTCTAAAGCAGTATACTTCTTACACTGTTAACCGTTACTGTCAAGAAAAGCCCAACTCACCAAGCAGAAATATGGATTTTTACTAATCAAAATGCTCACATATTCCACCTTTAAAGGTCCAGAATCACTCCTGCTGCTGAGCATGACTTGTGAAGATATGCTGACAATGCACATGTGAAGAGTAAGATTTGAGGATAAGCAATGACAACTTGTCAGACCCTGACTTTGTTCTGGTAAGTCTCAAACTGAAATAAATCTTTCAAGACAGGCTCTTTCCACAGTGGACCTCTGATTAGATTGGTGAGATTAAAAACTAATTAGAAGCAGCAATTTAGATTCAACCCAAATTCAACCGGTATTTGCAAGTTGAATGAATTGTCAATTTACAATAAAAAAATGCTACAGGATGAGGGTGATGCAGTATTGAAAAAGCCAGACAATTAGGTGATGAAACCAACATAACAGGCACTGTGATTACATGAATTACGCTAAATCCTCCTTCATTAAAACAAATTAGAATGCCATGTTCATCTTTGCCCATGTTGCTACACCTATCACAAAATTGTAAAAATCAATTCCAAACTAATTGACACTTCGGGGAGAAGTGTCTGGCAGCCACTTTTCCAATATCAAAGAGCAGAAGGCCATTGAGCAACTGTAGGTCAGAGATGGCAAAACCATTTCTTACATAGTGCTTGAGCAGGGCAGCAAGATTTAAATTGCAGTGACAAAGTCTATCCTTTGGGATGAATCTTTTCTTCATGACCGTAAAATATTTCTCCGCCATGAGCAGTGAATGTGGTTTTGCTCAGTTTAAATGCCAGCAATAACACCCTTTGCTATTCTTTTTCCTGGCTGCCTTTACTCACTAAGTTGTTTAAGGAGAGCTGTAATAAATGCACATCTAAAAGGCCTTGCCATAAACAAATCTGAGACTCATACATTTGAATAACTTCCTCTATGACAAGAAAGACTGAATCAAGGAATCTGGCTGCAATGACATGAAGGAAAAAGAATATCGTGTCTTTAGCAGTATTCTCTTACTGGTTGTCTTATTGGCCTTTGTGTTGCATCAAAAAGACTCCATCATTAATCACACACAAACACAATTAAATACTGAGGCAGCTTCATGACGAAAAAATTATCAAAGAATGAATGTTTTATTGGGAAAAAATCTTCAAAATAATAAACCTTTAGGTAAAAAACTTCAGAAAGAGACCATAAACTATTGTAGTTTAATACCAGTTTCATCTCAATCTTACCCAATTATTTAGATGTTAAAGTGAAAACTTAACTCCTGTAAAAATAATCTATGAAGAAGACAAGCGAGGAAGGTATTTTCCATGGTTCCTGTGAAGGAATATTTACTATTTTTTTTTCTTTTTATAGAAAAATCAGAAGAACACTGTAGAAAAAACACTCAGAGTGCTCAATGTTAACCTAGCTCTGCTCCCTGCAGTGTTCACATTCTATTTCAGTGGGGATAGAGTTGCACAGGTATTAAGCCCTATGGATAAACCAAACCCTGCAGCTTCGGATTATCGAATCTGTATTTTGAATTGAAAGAAAAAATAAACTTAACGCACATACCTATGTTTTTTATAAGGTTCAGGTATCTTTTAATTTCAGGTTAATTTACTTTGCTTTTCTTAAACCTCTGACAAGATTTTAGTTATACGCTCCATTATGCTGGGGGTTTGTTCTGTGAAGAGTTGAGTTACTCAGAAATTTATCTACACAATAAAAATCATAATAGGTTTTATTTCACAGCCTTACTCAGTCACCAAAGCTTTATAGAAGTATTTTTGAAAAGTATCTTTTAGAATTATCTCTGAGAAACAGCAAAGGTAGCTTTCTTTCTGGAAGTCCCCTCTTAAATCTACAAGATGAAGGAGAGTGTAAACACATGAGCATGGTGATGACAGAGGGAGTTAAATGTCCCAGAGCAAGGATTCTGCCCCAGAGTTACCTTTCATGCTGTTTTGGCCCTGCAATGCCAGAACCAGAATCATTGTCTGCTGAGCAGAGTCCTTCTCCCTTTCTCAATCCAACTTTAAATACTACTGATTCAAACTAATTTGATTCCATACCAGATTGTCACTTCATTGGATCCAAAGGCCAAGTGAAAAAGCAGGACCATGCTGGATAGTGAAACATCTCACAGTCCAGATGAATTCATCTGCCTGAGCTAGATGGCAGCCACCAGGACACCAGTGGCCAGACACCAAAGGCTGAGGGACACCTAAACTAGGCAAGGAGGTCTCTGAAAGAGAAAGGCATGATTCTAAAACTTAATTATTTCTTCCTTCTAAACCCACTGTTGCATACCACATCTACCTTCAACTCCTTTTCATTTTTTTAAGGCAAAATAAGAATAATAAGGATTTTTTTATACTTTAGTGGGTTTTCCCTTTTTGTCATGCTTTTGTGAATTTAAGTGGAAAGTTAAGATGACAGCTAATACAGGATTTCCTTTTCTTATACTTTGCTAGCAGCCAGTCAACATTAACAACTGAATATTTCCTTGACCTACTTCTTATAAAATGCATTTTTTTCATCAGAAACATGAAGCAACGGTCTGGCACACAGCTGCTAAACTGTATAGTGTTTGCTAAAAGTGGGACTATTACTTAGACACTGACAACTAAATAAAACAATAAGAAACATTTCTGCAGTCTGTGAAATGGTTTTATAATGACATTAAAAGAAAATAAAATTTTAAAAGAGTACTACCAGATCTCCATAAAGGTTTCCCTGGAAATCCTGAACAGTTTGGCTATCTGCCAGGAATTTAGGACCTTTATTAAACACACTCGGCTTCATTACAGTGCACCGTGGTTTTTCAACTGTCAGCTGAAATTATTTGTGCATGTAGCTGATAATCCAGATGTAAGAAATAAATTTTTCCATTCACGGAGACTTTTCAATGTAACTGTGCCTTATTTCTAGAACTGAATATAATATATGAAAGAGTCACTAGTACATCTCCATAAAAACACTGCTATTTTACAAGGGGATTATCTAATAGCATAATTATAGGCAGTGCTATTTACAACAGTGGTAATTATGATTGCCCAACACTTTCCATTGTATTCTGAATAAGTAATACAACAAAAGACTTTTTCTTCCTAGTCTAATTGCTTTTATTCCCATGTTTCAGAAACACTGCTCACAATTTTGGAATGTTACCCAAATTTACAGTGATTTACTCACATTTATTTTGTTATGACAGTGCTGCAGTATGCGGTAGCCTGCAAGTCCAAATATGCTTAAGTTTTGAAACCTCCAAGATGACACTTATCTGAGCAACCAGGGAAGTCCTAGCTTCAGTTCCATTACCTATAGATGAGCCAAAATATTCCAGGCTGCAGGGTAAACTGAAGACCTGTCAAAAGGAGGATGCAGAAGAAATAGGTCCTCCTTGGATATAACACCACACTAGTGGTGATACTTTGCATTGTGGTTCTGGGCTGGAGTCTTCAGGCCATGTTTATGGGAAACACAGCAGAGATGGAATGATGCTGCTTAATTTGTGATGGAGGAGGCAAATGAACTTAGAATTAAGATGTCTTGCTTCCTTTTCTGGAAGCATTGGTGTTGCTTCTTCCCAAATATAAGACTACTTCTAATACGAGAAATGGAAGACGGTTCCCAAAATAGCAAGAGAATGTTTTAAGTTTTCTCCGGAACTCTGCTTATGCTCTGAAGTATTCACTGGCAGAAACTAATTAATATTATATTTATCTGCATCATAAACTTCACATACAGAAGGATCAATCAAATAGCATCTTTCACCAGAAGGCTTTGTGCTTCTATAGTTTGAAAATTTGCTTCTAAGCTACTACCTCAGTTTTTCAAGAACTCCTTTGACTCAGAGAATTTATTCAGCAGAGATATAAAAGTACATGAATAGAGAGTCCTTGCAAATGCTTAGTGGATAAATTTCCATGCTAAAAGACACCTTTCTCCACAATTGCTATTATGATTGCTGACAATGAATTTAAAATGCCTCCTCACTTGTGGCCAATTGCATCACACTTTCCCAACACCAAAAAACATGCCATTTGCAAACAGCAGGTTTTAAAACCCACAGAAGTAGCAGCCAAATGAGCAGTGCCACACACATTTAACAGGTTGGGGTTTTTTTGTGGGAGTAGCTATTGCTCACAAATCTTAATTCTTTGATTCTAAAGATTTAGTATACCATTGAAATAAACTGAGAAAAGAGTACAAACAATTTTATTAAAGTGTATAACATTCCTATCTGCAATGTTGGAGCCATTTTTGGAGAGAGAGTTGCTAAGGGAGAAAAGCAAAGAAACCAGCTCTGCAGAGCACTGTGGTCTTGGGTGAGCTGGGCTTAGTGATCCGAAATCCACTGAGCTCATTTTTATCCTTATTTCAATTCTGTGATGGTTTGGAGGAGGTTTATAAACAATTCCAAGATAATCCAATTTTTAAAAAATAACTTCAGCACTCTGTTTATAGTCCTTTTAAAAAACATTTTATCTTTAAAAACAAACCAGAAGGTAACTTCAAAACATTGGCAATGCATTTCATCTAACAGACAGGAATCGAGAGACTGTTTTCAAGAAAACAAAGATTATTTTTCATAGGCTTCATGGCAAGTTGATGTGTTTTCTAAGCTCACAAATACCCACTCTCCTCTCCAGCACTCAGAAGAAACATCTTGTTTCAAACATATGGTTTGGTTTCCATTACTGAAATAGCACACTTTGGCTGAGCTGTGGTCTGCGTCAGGCCCCCTGAGCAGCACAGATACTGCCTGGGCGTTCCCAGCCCACACATCACCGCTGCAGTGGGGCACATTCAGTGGCAGCAGTTACTCTTTGAGAAAAAGGGGAGGGGCAAAAATTGTCTTTTTTTTTTTTTCTTTACAGCCAGACACGGCGTACTTTTTAATAGGTGGTGAGGATGACACATTATGGCTATTAATTTTCTTTTTCATCCATGCAGTTTCATACCGTGAGGTGAACAGCTGATCCAGGCTTGCTGACTGCCATGACTCTATGCATGCCCAATCCATTCAGGAGCTCGTGTGCCTGACCACTGCTTTGTTCAGAGGTTGCACACAGTGTACAGAAGTAGCTGATTTGGGAGTATCTCCAGCTGGAGAAGGGTTTAGTGAGCCAGCTTATCTGAGGCTGATCTGCAGGGTCAGACGCTAACACGTAATGGCACTGTGATTGGTCTCTCTGGCTATATCTCTACTAGGAAACCAAGCAGTGCCAAGCCTTATTCTCTGCTCCTGAGGGCAGCTAGTGTAATCCAGAAATATACTGTATAAGCCATGCAAGCCCTATAAGTCTTGTTATCAACAGGATGGCAACATCCAAACTGCATTGTGGGAACAGTCTGGGAAAGCTGAAAACTCTGAGACTGTAACCCAGAGAAAAGCTATGCTGAAGAAAATGTGAAAATTAAACTTACAATTACATCACCATGCTGAGGCCTGAGCCCTGCCACTGTTGAACTCATTGGGAAAGATTTAGACTCCATGTCCAGAAATGAATACATACTTGGGTGATCATTTTTGTCTGCTGGTGCACTAGATATGACTATAAACTTGAGAACAAGCTCACACCTGTGCTTGGCTGACACTGTAGACATACCATATTAACCCAAAATATACTGCGGCCAAGATCGGTCCATTAATTTTATCAAGTTTTGCAGCAGCACCTCAAAGAGGAAAAAGATGCACAGAACATTACAGTTTTGGATAAGGGGCTTAAAAGAGAAAATACTTTTGTGCATTGAGAGGTTTGGGTTAAAAATAGATCTTCCCTTCTTTGTTGTTCCAGGGGACCCACAGTAAGGGGGCAAAAAAAGAGGAAGAAAGAATACCGGATGTCCACCCACCAGCTTCAAACCCGAGAGAAAGTAACCTTCTCCAGTGGAGACTCAGAGCGTGTCTCCAGTCCTCCTCAAGTCACACTGCATGCACCCTCACGTTTGTCAGATATCTCTACATCCTGCATGTGTTGTCTTTTTCCTATTTTCTTCTTCGCTTGTTGTCGGAAGAAAGCACATAAGAACCCTCTCAATTCCAGGTTCTTGCACCCTAAGTATTCTTTTTTACTGCAGTTTGCTCTGAGCAGTGGTTCCTGCAGTGGAAGAGAAAGACTGCCTCTGGCCCGATTCCTAAATTTCTTGTAGTGCTGGTTACCTTCTCTGCTCAAGTGTCTGCCACGAATTTAATCCTTTCCCCAGATAGTTCATCTGTCCCCACTTTTCAAAAGCATTTCTGGAGACTGTGTCTGTTTTTCTGAAGAATAATTCTTGCATGCTGAAATCACAAGTACAACAAATGATCCTCTCCTTCAGCTAGGGAATTTAAAAATCCTTCCAAAGTTACATGTAAATATCAGAGATCTCTGCTCTGAAGTGTGCTTTGGTTCCCCCTCTGGTTCTTGGCCACAGGTAAAGGAAAACAGTCTCATTTTAAGTCTTAGTTTGTCTTGGTTCGCAGTTTACATTAAGTTACCTTATCAGTTGTTCCAATGCCTTCGGTATTATTTCTGGCAACCATGCCTCATTCACTTCTCACCTCTCATCTACCTCATGAGATCGTGAAAGCAATCTTTGTCTTCTTTTTCTTTTTTAATCTCTAACTGCTAAGATCTGTAACTGAATAGAGATATAGTTCTTGCTCCCATTGTTTCCCTGATTGTGCAAGGTTTGTCTAGAAATCCAGCATTCCTGCTGGCCGGTCTCTGAGTGTTGCCTTTTCCCTTTTCTTCTACTTCTTCTTCATGCTCCCTTCTCTGCTGTGGGTCTCACTTGGCTGACCACCAGTTCAGCTGCTGAATGAGAGGGACAAGTGCAAAAGGTGAAGAGCCATCCCATCCACTTTCTTAGGGATTAGGATCCATTTGTTGGATTCTCTGCTGGTTGATGCCCCGAGACATTTGGATCGTGCTAGAGCGTTTTGATTAGTGAAGGCATTAATATTGTTCCCCCTCTCTGCCCATACAGCCTTCTTCATGAGACCAGTCACTGTCAAGACTGGTGTTCTTCTGCCAGACTTGGCTGAACTCAGCCCTGGTGCTTCAAGTTCATAGGGATGAAAACCATACATGCACATTCAAGTCAAACTGGAAACTGAAACGCCTTATCACTGGTGGGGGTGCTTCACTTGCAGCCAGCACATAACCCAAACCCCTCTTTCCTGCAGCCCTCAATCCTCCTTCTGACCTCCAAACTGAAGAAAACATTGAAAGCGGGATGTGACTGAGGGATGGTCCCTACAGACTGTGGGCAGCAGTGGGGCTGTGTCTCAGACTGCCCCTCACTGCATGATGCTAGTTTGCATTATTTCACATTGTCTATTGGAAATAACGCACTCTCAGCTCCACGGAAAACAAAAGCCTGCGGGAGGTGGCGGAGAGCCTCATGGATTTTTCTGTTTTGCTAATCTGGTTGGTGAATCAGTCTGACTACTTGCTTAAGCTTACCTTCATTGTGCCATTTATCCTCAGCCTCAGGCAGGGGATGAATGTCATCGTTTGTGTGCCAGACTGCCATGCTAACAGCGGACACCGGGCATGTTGATGCACCTTCTAAACAATAGGGTTTTAAGGACTAATACAGCACCCTGCACCAAAACTTATATATGCCTTGAAAACAGGGTTTGGCCATCTTCTCACTGATGTGTAATTCAACACAGTTCACAGTATTGTAAGCACAGCAACCAGGGAACCCTCAGAGCAGTTAAAACATGATTAGCAGTAACAACACACCCAGCCTCACCCTGTATTGTCTCCTTTCTCTGACAAACAGCCATCATTTAAGGTAAGGTCCTACAATGGCTTTATCAGCCACAAAAACAGTCCCCTGACCTGTGCACTCTAGCGTGTTGATGACAGATCTGATAATTGGGTAGGACTACAGAACTGGAGTGCAGCTGTTATTTGCTTATTAAATGTCTCAGAGGAAAAGATACAAACACACGCATACACACACACACACACACACACACACAATTTAAGTGGCTCATTAATCTGAGGAGGTGCCTTCCCTTTGACAGGCTGCACTGCAGCCAGAGGTAGGCAGCGCAAAAACCCTTTTCTCATTTGAGTAAACTCCAAGTGCTCAGTTAAAAATTACGGCTTCTCCACATTGCTCGTAGGGCCTAAGTATTGAGAATTTTGATGCAAAAACATTGAGAACCCTTTTCTTTTTCCACCAACCAGTAGAGTGTTTCAAATTACAGTACTGTGCCAGGTCTCTGCTTTTCCTTTGTCAGAGGCAGTCCTTGGTGGTGAGATGCCTCCCAGAATTATTTCAAAAGTCTTTGGCAAATATCTGTATTTGCTGGGCCCACAAACTACAAAACTCATCTCCATGATAGACAACTGACTTGAAAACCCGTTTCCTTCATTACTCCTCTCTGCATAAGTTACTGAGGTCTCAAAGTCAAAATATGTTCATGAAACCAAGCAGTTCCCTGGCAAACACTTCTTTGTATCTATTCTCCTTGAAACTAGAAACCAAGCAAGTGAAAACTCTCCAGATGCCCTGGCAGTAAACAATCTGATTAAAATCTGCTTTTCCCATTAGACATTCACTATTCTTAATTATGCCAGTTCTGATTGCAGAGCACGGTGAAACAGTAAAATATTTAAATAGTTTGCCTGTTTATAAGCATGGACTCTGCAGGCAGATTACTTGACTATTTCAATATACCGAATGACATACCAAACTGATAACTCCAGCCTATCTCCCCTCCAAATGTCATCAAGAAAATTGCAATACTGTACACTTTGTCAAAGGTATTGACAAAGATTACAGAGCTGTCAACCACCACTGAGATTTGCAGATTTCATATGCCAGTTGTGGTATTTGACTCATGTTATACCCATGTCACTGGAGAGATGCAAGAAAGGCAAGTAATTTCTTCCTACTGGGTGTTTTTCACACAAATACAAAATACAACATATAAAACCATGTTTCCTGGTACAATTTACAAAGTGTTTTCCAAATCACAGTGTTGCTGCAGTTTGAACTCTGCATTCAACAACATGTAGTTTTCTAACTCTGGCAGTACGCAATGCCTGTTCTAGCCATGCACAGCACAAATCAGGTGTTTTTCTCCATGGATGACATTGCAGAACTGCATTTTCCAAAGATTTTTAACTCCCGGCCAAATGTAGGCTAGGTATGGCAAGTAGTTAAGAAGATACATACCTGGGAAATCTTACTAAACAAATGAAGTCACAATAGTTATTTTTTGCCCCAGAATCAGATGGGGTTGCGAAAGGACAGAAATGACTGAGCAGAGCATTGCTGCTCAGCATGAACATGAATACCATCCTGAAGCTTGCTCTTTTCAGTAATAAATATAGTGAACTGCTACAAGAATAGGAAAAAGGCATGCACCAAACAAGCACTGGTTTCAGTTCAAAGCCCTGCCCCTTTGCATAGCCATTTTCGTAAGCATTTTAGATCTGATCTCCTCTCCTTCTAGGAGTGACTTTTGCATTCAGTCCTTGCCAAAACAGGGTCATGACCAGACAACTCATCAGGACATAGCATGCTACATTTCAGTGCTCATAAGGTAACAATTAGGGGTGTAGTTAACACTTTCTTAATTAAGGCTGCTTTATCAAGGGTGGTGAACCACCCTAATGTTTATCCTAATAGCTTAGAAAATCTCAGCTATGCCTTTTTTTTTTTTTTTGTGCATTAGCCAATAAATAATTGCTTTATACTTTTGATCTGTGTCTATCTTCCTAGCAGTCTTCTTTTCCAGGATGGTTTAAAGATGCCCAAGCAAACCAATGCAAAAGAGGGGTTGTAAAAGGGCCTTTATGAGTTTTGAAATGAGGAGATAAGAGATGTAGTCAAAGCCAAGGCCATGAAGGACATCCAGGTGTCTCCTTTTCCAGGGAACACCAGTAAGGTTATGCCAGATTCCAGCCATTTACCTGAAATCATATCTCTGGACCCTTCCTTACCAACATGGGTGGGTTGCACCACTGTTGCTTGACTTTGTAGTTCTAGATACTCCCTTACTTTTCCTTTGCCTCACCTCTGTGCTATGATAGAGGTGATCCAAACAGGCTTATCGTTGACTTCACTGGAAGTTACAGTTGTCCCCTGCCAAGCATTTTATAAAATGCTTCTCTAGCTTTTGTGGAAGGCGGAGCTTTTTATTCTAACATGTCCATGAAACACACGATTTTCTTCCCCTTTAGAGACAAGATGTATTTCAGTATCTATGTATTTTTGCCTTCCACTTATTGTAATAAGCATATTCTCTAAATATGTACTTTCTGAGAACCCTGTGACTCTTGGCAGCAACTCTATCTTTCTACATATTGCGTCAAAAGCTATGTCAGATGAAGGTAGAGTTTAAGTAATTGTTTTGCTAGCTGAAAGGCAAGCAGAAATAATTGTCTCTATCTGCTAGTGAAAGAAGGACAGAAAATCAGATCAAGTACAAGTTTAAAAGAAAAAACAGATTAAGTAACTCAGCAAATAAGGAAGAAGAGATTTGCACGTTGCTTGCGGTATGCTTACAGCTGAATTAATATGACAAGACACACATTTTAACCATACAGAACCCTGGAACATATCTAAGCCTTTTCCATATGCAAATACAGGGAATTGTTGGTTCTTAGTTACATTTTAAGCCAAAGGAAAAATCCCTACCTGGCTGCAGGCCCTAACTGATTGTTCTGGCATACAAACTGGCAAAAATATAGCCCTTATGGGCTTCATAGATTTCCGTAAGTCATTTATTCTGGTATAGTGTTGCCATTGTTACTAAATGTATATAACTCTTCTGAGGGACTGGAGGCAATTCTTATTCATCCTTCAGTAAATGTGATCATGATCTGACACTGCATTGATAGCGCTCCTCAATCTCATCATAACTATTGTTCATTTACAAGAACAATGAGCAATTCATATTCAGATAGAAGAAAGGCTTTGCTTGCCTTATGTTCGGTATAATGTTGTCAGCTGGACAAAGGAAGATGTTATTGCTATTATACAATCAGCATGATATGTTATCTAAATGGTATTCGGTTTCTTTCTTTAATTTGCTAAGTGCTTCATAATTTTCCTCCCACTGTGCCCACTATTCAGTTTACAGTTTACTACTGTTTACCATTTCTTCTGCTGATTTTTGATTTCTTTGTCCATAGTTTACAGCATTAAGTAATTGCTTCTCTGAACTTACCCAAAATAGTTTTCTGTCTTTGCTTCTGTGTCTTAGGAGATTAGACTAATGTGATGGGACAAGCTGAAAATTTTCCATTTACTATCATTAATGTTTTTCCAGCATCTTAACACGCAGGGATATTACTGCTTATGAGATCTTTAACCTTTCCTTTGAAAGCAAAGTACATTCCAGCAACTGGATCACTCACCAGATTTTAGATTTTGATCATGAGTGGATCTGACTCAATTCAATACGACTCAAATATGACCCAAAAGACTGATTTTTTTCAGGTTATTGCAGCTTTCCGTGTATTTTCCTTGCATGCTGCAGATTTCTTAGCAGTAAGGTTTTCCAGCGGTAACTGGAAAAGTTATTTTCGGTTTCTGAAAAATGAATAATAAAAAAGATAATAATCAGGAAATCTGCTGTGTAGAGAATTTGAATCTACTATTGCAAAAATAAGTAAAATCGTTTGTTTCAGTCCACATCAACCCACATACCAAGTAGACCAAAACATTTAGTTATGTATCCCTTCAAAAAGAAACTTACACTCTGCTTCCCTAAGGCAGTGCTTCATAGCAGTTATGGTTCAATGTTTCCCACGGACTGAGGGCAATGGACTACCTCTGCCATCTTGCAACGTGGAGTTGGCAGATCAATCCGAATTATGCACCCAAATACCTAGAACAGTAGCCTGAACAGGCTGATACACAAAAGGTGTGTTCTACAGGCTCTTTGCATGTCTTTCATACAGCAAGATTTTCACCCCAGCTCCTGCCTTTGTAGATGAGAGCCTGATGCCAGTGGTGACTGTAGGCATTTTGATATGGCTGATAATCAGCTGGGAACAAAATAATATCATGTAGCCTACTGAACAGTCATCTGATAGCAACTATTTTTATCTATATGAATACCAGATGTCCGAACAACACGTCTTAAATGATGCACGCTTTCCTCTCTGGTTTACCACCTTGGAAAATGTGGTAGAGAAATCACGTCATTGCTTAAGTCATTCAGCAGCCTTGTCACATAACGTTTGCAACACAACAGCAGCAGCACAGGGTTTTTTCACAGGTGTTAAATGCATCTGACGATGCAATAGACCTCTTGGGTATATGTACTTCCCAGCTAAAGAGCTTGCACAGCTTCAGGTTAAGAAAGTTGTCAACCCTCACAACATTGTAAGTCTCATGCTCTTGGGTGGTGCGCACGAGAAAGCACAGTTAGCTCCAGGAGCTTGCCAGAGCGCCCTGCTGTTTCCACTTTTTGGCCACGAAGGAAAGCCACACCATTTCTGTTGGAAACAGTTTTAGTAGCTGCCAGCGAAACAGCAGTTTCTCAGCAGTCTGTGAGCTGGGGAGCCCTTAGGCAGAGCAAAGCTGCCGCCCCGTTTCAGCAGTGTATTCAACACATCTCTGCTCCGCTTAGAAAATAGCTATCGTATTTCCAGAATCCAACTTGGGATGTCACTGTTATCTGCTTTGCAGGCAGACTTGCATGTAGCGCAAAGCCACAGGGGATAGGCAACCGTATAAACCAAGATCAACACCTCTGTCAACTGCCCACCTCCACTGAGCACTCAGGGTTTCAGGGCCATCACACAATACCTCCATGTTTGCATAGTAATATCCTGGCAGTACACCGTGGCCTTTTCCAAATGCATCTTAAAAATCGAGGTCACTGAGAAAACTTGTTCAAAGATTTATTGCTAAAGTTCAGTAATTCCATGTAATTCCCTTTGCGGAAGCTGACTTCACTTCTAGTTCAGATCTCCCATCTAAAATGTGAACATCAACCTCTGGTTGAACCTCATATGTGCAGAACATATGGACCCTGCATATAAGTCTTCTGATGCAGTATCTGTACTGCTTTAACAGAATTGTCTTCTTACCTTTTCAACACAAAAAGCTGCTGGCATGCATGCTCTGATGAGTGTCTGTTTACCAGCTGCGTTCAAAGGGTTTGATAACATGTTATAAAACTCCAGCAGACTGAAGAGCAGCTGTTCCCTATCAATTTCATACATTTGGTCCAGAGAAGGGACGGGATTTTACTAAGAAGAAAAACAGAGTGGCCAATAATACTACCCCAAAAAATAAATATATATTTTTAAAATAAGTTTTTAAACAACCATAACATCCTTTGGGGGCCCAAGGGACAGTTGTTTTCTAAGTGAATTTATCAATTATAATGTTTTCAAAGAACAAAATGAAAGGAAGTGTCTTCTTTGAAGCTGGGTATGACAGAGGAATGCAAATCCGAGGGCCGGATAACGGAGCACTGTGCATTCCATGCTGGTGCCCCACAAAATCCACTCTGTTGACATGATTATTTGGAATTTTCTTTCATAAATTTTAATGTGAGAAACATGGTCTTCTAGACAAACAAGAATGCAGGCGTATCCTCTGCATATCATTGGCATTTTAAACAACCTCGGCCTCTCTTTTCTGAAATAAAAACAAGGAAGGAAGTGATTACTGCAGGATTTGTACAACTGTGGAGCCCAGCTGATAACGCTGATAATAATAAAACCCTCTGTGTAGCCGTGTTCTCACCAGGGGAACTCAAAGAGGTTCTTTGTTTGCTTGTTTGTTTTACAGAAGACGTTTGTACCATTAGTCCCTTTTTCCAGACGGCGAAGCTGGGGGATGGAGGAGTGAAACCTTGCAGGCATGGCCAGAAAAATAATTCAAGCCTTCCAGCCCCCAAGGTCTTATCTTTACCCACTACACCATCTTGTTCTTTCATGCACTAAAAGGGGATGTCATAATGGAAAATCTACAACGTAGCATTTCCACCTTCTATGGATTAAGCACATCTAAAGAACAGCTGTATTAGGGACTCCTTTTTGTAGCATAAACCAAGGGGCAGTTTAGGTGCCCAGGAACATGTCAGAAAAAAAAAAAAAAGAAAGAAAAATTTGCTCAACCCACTATAAAATAGACAAAGATTTTAGCTAGGTAAAATATTTTTATTTCAGAAAATTTTGGCTGATAAACAAATTCTTTGATTCAACCTGTTAAAAAAAAAGCAGTATGTCTCAAAACAATGTTTTGTTATACGCTGTTCCTCATGATGTAATTTACATACTCTGATCTCAGGCTGCACCCTACCATTACTGACACGTGTGGAAAAATGTTAAATAGGAAAATAACAGTAAAAGAATCTTCCAAATTTGTGCCTGAAATTAAATATGAACTCTCCCTGCACACATGCACGTTTTTATAAAAAAAGTTATGCTCTGTGGAAATGCCAAGAAAAAAACAAAAGTGTTATTGTATCACCAAATGTATTACAAGGAACAGAGAAAATGTACATACCTAGAGTAAGTTTAGCATGCTACAATGACTTGAATCTTCTTAGAAAGATTTTGCACAATTAAGGAAACTATATATCATTGGAAAATAGTTTCCCTTTAGATCTCACTATGAGGATTTCCATAGACTCAAAAAAGGACAGTAGTTTTCTGAGACAGAGGTAAAGAAATATGATTCTGAGAGTGTTGACAGGATGCTTTGAAGAAAGGGGAAACACTAAAGACATGCAGGATTACTTGCATAAAATCAGCTACAACACAAATTTTCTTCATCCTGGGGACAAAAATACACAGATGATGTAGCCTGTGTGCTTTACTGCTGAGCAAAATATGAAAGCAACTGCTCTGACAGGTGCTTATCCTGGTACATGTGAGCCCATCGTAACTTGTGTAAGTTATCAACATGGGAACAGAACATTTGTAGCATTAAAAATTAATAACCATAGAAAGCAGCCAGGCTTTCATATAAAGCAGTCTGGTTGTGGATGTGTGAGCTGAATGGGTCTGACTTGTCACTGCATGATTCATCAACAATGAAGAGCTTAGGACATCTCTCAAATGTGAAATGTCATAAAAGTAATGTATCCCCTGAAAACTGTCATTCTTGGTCAAATTTTCACTTGGCTGCTAGTGATCCTTTAGCACTAGTTCAAACGATCAGGAAGCTCCATTTTTAATAGCGCTCACACTGCTGCCACGGGTGGAAATGATCACCCTTCCATCTCAACAGTAGCTGGACCTGAATGATCACAGAAAGACATACAGCTTGGTCTCCCCCTATTCCTTTTACGTCAAGGAGTATAAAGAAAAGATTGTTGACTGAAATGATTGTAATCTTCCAACAAAACAAAATGCAACTAAAATATCATAGATACTTGAGAGAATATTTTTGGACTCATTGTTTACTTCTGACCAAAAGAATTTGTGTCTGGACTGCTTAATGTATATGACATCAAGTTCTTTTCATATCTTTCATCATGTGCCAAGGCTGATCATAGTGTAGCTTATTAATGAGCTATTAATATTTACTAGTAATGAGTTATTAATGTTAATTTATTAGCAAGTGTTGGCTTGTTCAAGCAATTGGTTTTAACCGCTCTAATAGCCTTTCTGCTCAAGACAAGCTGCAATCAGACTTAAAACATACTATAAATGAAGTAGGTGTTGCATAACTTCATAAACAATATTTATCCATTTCTAGAACTTGCTGTTAAGTGACGAGGACTCCTGAATGTGATTGTTCCAGCCTGCATGAGCTCAGTCCTTCAAAGCCAATGACCTGTGGCAAACAAGCCATGCCATGCTAGATTTCAAAGTGTGCAGAGAGCTCCAATTGCATTCACAGGGTTTCTTGTTTCTTTGTTTGTAACAGATCTACAATTGCCATTGGCTCAGCAGTGCTTACAAATGGATCTTGTGCTTTCATTTTGTTGGAAACCAGAGCTAGCCATTGCCTTCCAGTCCCCAATATTTTTGTTAGCAAACATCTTAAGCTGTCTCTTTTCATCCAAAAAAATACAGGCACACAAAAAACAGCCTAGAATTTTGCACTGAGTTCCCCAAAACTGAGACAAAACTGCACATTCCTGTGAATGGAGGCTCGGGGCTTACAGAAGAGTAATTTTGTGTAAACTTGCACTGCGCTTATTCAAAGCTTTGAATCAGCTTTGTACCAAGCCTATGTTTCCTTGTGATATAATCTATACACTCCAAGAAAAAAATTAACGCTAAGGGCACAGTTTGTGACGCTGAACAAAACAGAGGAGAAACAGAGTGAAGCCAAGATAGGAATTAGGATCAGGAATCTCAGAACTTGCTTTATTGCATGTCTTGCTATTACTTTGAAAAGTATCTGGGAAAAAGCTGTATGTATCCCTAGTATCTCTCTCACCTTGAGAGATTTTACTCCCTAGAAAAGCTCTATTCACAGCACACCTACCATGAGCAATAGATGTGTTGGTGCCACCTTTAAGATCAATATGGCGCATATGAAGAAAACCATTGACTCAGGCAAGGTCTGTTCTCTCCATGAAGTAAAACTGATGAGAAGGCCTGTCCTGTGACAAACATCAGGTGTTAGTGCAGCCAGGCTTATGCAGTTCCCGTTGGGGCACAATTACTCTGATTTGTTTACACGATGCTGAAAAAAGCAATTACAAATGAATGAAAAGCAAAGCACATTTAAAATTAAAAAACAACAACAAAATGTTCTCTGCACATGGATATCCTCCTTTGGAAGATCACTCAGACAACAGTATTTCAAGCTGTACTAGTTTTTCAAGCCAGTGAGACCAAAACACCATGTGCTGAAAGCCGATACTGTCTTGTAACCTGGTTGTTAAGTGCTGGTTAAGCTATTATGCAACCCCAACCTTTCCCAAACAGAGAGTGCTGCGTCTGCTTCCGTGTTTGCAGGGAGTATGGCCCTGCACAGCCCCACCGGGAGCAGAGGGGGCTACAGTACTCTGGGTTAGCCTGGCAGGAGCAGGTCCGGTTTGGCCAACCTGGTGGGTTTTGTGTGTGAAGATTACTGCTACTACTCCAGACTTTCTTGCCTTACCTCCCCTCTGTTGGCAAGCGTGGGTGAGGGCTACTACAGCACTTTCGTGGCAGATGCCTAGAAGTGGTCTCAGTTTTCTCAGCCTGCTCGTGCGTCCTCCGACAAGGAAACCAAACCATAACCCCATCTGCACCGTGTGCTCGACCTGTCCCTGCACATTTCTCCCTGACTCATCCGTTAGTGTCCCTTCTCTTCCCTTCTCACCCCTTTAGTTCCTGCTCTACCAAGAAAACCTCAGATAAGCTGCTGGCTGCTCATCTGTCGTACCCTGTTATTCACCCTTTCTTTATTTTCTTGTTTGGTTTGGTTTGGTTTGTGAGCCTTTTGAGACAAGGAGCTTCTGGAGATCAGCTTGCACAGTCTAGCATGACATGGGCCTACTTTTAACTGCTCCTTAAATAACAGTAGCATTAATCTGTTTTGTCCAATCCCACTCATCATCAACATCGCAGCATATGGAGGTAGACAGTAAATGAAGATTGTAAGGGCTTCTATTTCTACTTCTTTGTTATCATTCTGCTAAGATCTAGTATTGCATTAAAGATGCACAGATTAGGCTTAAGGCACAACTTTTTTCTGAGGAAAGCTGGGATACAAACATCTAAAGATTTGCTCCTAAACTTTTTTGAGTCTTATCCAATTAAAATCCTTGAGAATTTGTAAGAAAATAGTGCAGAAAGGAATAATGTAGCCAGAGTTATAAATATTTATGAATGAGCAAGGGTAAACAGCTGCTAATTTCGTCCTGTACTCTAGGGCTAAAGCAATTATGTTCTGGCCAGATTTTAAAAGCCAGCTGAGGATCTTAATTGTCGAGAAAAAGGCTCAACAGGCCAGTTAAATTGGACAAAAAGTTACTGTCTGCCTGTGCCATGCAGCAAAGCCAGAGCTTCGGAGTGCTACCACTACACAAAAGAAAAGGAAGCTGCCATAGCGTCTCACGGCAATGACTCTGAAAACATAGCAAACAAAATAAGTCTGTCTTTTATACCTGAATTCATGGTGAACAATTAAGGTCTAAATAAACCAGATGATATATTCTCAGCAGAGGCAAGACCTACGGCTTGCTGAAGAAAGTTATCATTAGCAGGCTCATGCTGGGAAATGATTCTGGGCTCGGTGACAGCTGATAGCACAGCAAAAGAGAGGATTTCTAATCTAATTTGGTTGAGTATGATTCAGTTAATTCCTCCAAATAAAGAAAAGTAATTAACATGGAACATAATTGTGAGGCACTTGCAAGGCAACATGCTTTCATCTCAGTACCTTTAACTGAGGGTTACGTGTTAGATGCTGATATTTAGCCCTAGGGGCTTATGGTTGGAGGATTTCATTTTGGTACCGTACTTGATGCATGTAATTAAATGAGTCTGCTATTTACAGGTAATAATGAGACAAATATGCTGCATTTTTCTGTGCAGAAATAAGAAGTGATGACATGAGTGAGCACCCTACGTGGGACAGAGCAGACACCCCAACCTGTTAAAGCAGTAGGGTTTTGGAGAGCAGAGCACCCTATGCATGGTAACTCTTCTTCTTTGTATCACCTACTGTCCTTTATAACATTACATTAGGGGAATAGCCCTCAAAGTGATAATCATCCGTTGCTACAGAAAAATGGTAGAATCCTTCACACCGTAGTATGTGGGGAGGGGGAAGTAAAGAACCTTTTCTAAATCCGTGCTTTTAAGTTAGTAGTTGTTGGAACTTTGCATCCTAGAATTTTAAAAGAGCTGACTGATGACTGAGGACCAGGATTTTCAATAAACTTGCTGGGTAAACTCCAGAACAGTTGGGAGATAATATGCCACATCATCAGTCACATAAAAAAAGTGTACGAGGAAGGTTTTATTTATCAAAATTTTAAATTAGGGGAAAAGAGTTTATGTTAATTAATATAAGACTACAGGGATAGTGTAAGATAAAGTTGCTATACTTTTGATTTACTCAAATGGTTAGCTTAGTGTAATTAGAGTAATAATGGATTGTTTGTATTGTTGTGTATTGTTTGGATTGTTGTGTATTCTTTAATCATAAAATTTAGTTGTTGAAGACAGAAGAAAGAATGCAAAAATAAAATAGTGATTAGCTTGTTGAACCATGTCAAAATGTGTTCAAGAGCAGCAATGATAATTGAGGGTGTTTTTTTCCAGTTGGAACCCCCAGAATACAGGTTTTGAAATGTGGAGGACTTTTCTGATGTTTTTTGTAAGGACATAGTGATTCACAGAATTGGTAATCAATTAGAAGAAGAGGCCTTCAGTACAGAACGAGTAGGATTGCTTACTACACAGAATATAAATGCTGTGTTTTTTAAGAAAAGTACAAATTAAGCGATATGTACCAAAAAAACACAATGCAAGTGAACCTTTCAACACAGGAAACTGTTACTCTGAAAACAACATTGGGTCCATAGGACGGTCAGCTCACACTCAGCTCTCTGCGTGAAACACTTGGGCCAAAAAGAATGAGGAAATTGCTGAGTGCAACGAGAGATCCTGACAGATCTTGCTTCTGAGATGGAGCAGGGCTGCTGTGTTTCCCCTGCACTGGATATAGAGAGGCTGTGGGACTGCTAGCAACCTCTTATTGACAATCCAAGTGGTGATGAATGGAAGAGGACTCAAAGAAAAATCAGTAGAGCAATTGAAAGACTGAAATAATACCTTCCACTGAAAGAGTCCAACAATCCAGTTTGTTTATGTAAGGGTTTGATATACCTACAAGCAAGACATGAATGTTAAGTTTAATAATTGTGAGTTCTTCAGTCCATCAGCCGGGACGTGTAACAGGGTTCAGTGAGTGAAAACAGAAGCTACGTTAACTCAGAAGAGGAATAAGGAAATTAAATTAAACTAGAATGTAAATTAAAATGCAAATTAGCTAGAATAATTGCTGTTTTGCTGGTGTACCTTATGAGCTTCATTTCCTGCACTAAAGATATAGTTTGTCAAAGAACATTTTGTCTGATAAAGCTGTCCCCCATTAATTTTGCTAGCATGGTCATATTTGTTATAAATCTGATTTTTTAATACTTCTAATCAGCTTAGAAATCTCAGTAAAATATAAACGTAGGCCAGACCTGTAGCTCATATTAGCCTTAACAGACATAATATTCTTTTGATAATTTGGACTCTAGGGTGCCCTTGACCCATTATAAAGTATTAAAACTCATAAAGCCCATTGATGATGACATTTGGAAGTTTCTTGAAATAATTTTTTTGTGCGTCCCCACTTAAACCATGCTGAAGGTATCAAGATCTTTGTTATGATTTCAAATCTGGTATGAGCCTGCATCATTCTGTGGCGGTGCTCCTGATTTGCAGCACTCCAAGTGAAACATGCAAACCTGAAGACTTCAAACACAGAGGCAAAGTTACATGTTCATAATGTGCCAAAATAGAAATTCTACTGGCAAAACTGAGTAATGTCAGACTAAAATCTAGGTCTGTCAGCAATAAAAAACTAAAGGGGGAAACATGCTATTTAAAAGACCTTTTGTCACTTTGTCAAATTAAAAGTTATTTAATTGTCGTATATAAACTATGTTATTCTAACTTTCTAATATTCATTCATGTCAAAAATAATCCATATTTTATTGGAGCAGAGACCAAATTTGTTTAATTTTCATATTCCAGTTCTCATACAATCTATCACTATGCCTATATAATCCCATTTTCTGCATGTAGATGAACATACCCTAATAGATTCTGCCCTCATCCTCATTACACTAACAGAAATTGGAGAATATGCTCTTGAAGTCTGAGGAATTGTAGCAGATTCACACTGTGGGAACTGAAAACTGAATGTGGACCATTTGGTGTGCTGTGCAGTCCATATGAAGTACTGCTGCGCTAACTAAATGTTATGAAGAACACACCGTAGGATGTTAGTTACAGTCAAAGGATATGCTCATAAATGCTTAGCTATCAAACTGCAAAACAAATTCAGTGAAGCTCCCAGGTCTGCTGAGAGCTGAATGAGCTTTACTGTGAAGACTTTAAAACAGCCCAGAGGCTGAGACAGCTCAAGTTTGTAGCCAGTGGAAATACAATCACTACAAAGCTTAGCGCCCTATAAGTTGATATAACATTAACTCTAAAGCATTGATTTTATTTTCTTGTCTTTACTGCCTTCAGCTTTTGAATTTAAAGAGATATTTCAAGCCACCTGTTTAAAGTAAATGCCTTTACTGGAAACTTTAAGTTGACTACAGATCTAGAAGATCTGTGGGAAAGGCTGGTATTGCTGAAATCATGAACTGAAGGAAAATGCAGGTAACTAAGAATTCAGACTGCAAAATATCATTTATTGCTCTGTAATCTGACCTGACAGATTTGAAGAGACTATTAACAGACAAGAAAAGGCTGCAGGTATGCATATGGACTGGAATAGAGAGGGAGGAGACAGGTCAGGGTGAACTGATACTGTTTTCTTTCCCAAGGACATGCAGAAGGACAGAATTCTTAAAAAAAAAAGTTAAGAAAAAAAGGAGTGTACAACAGTCTAGAAAAATGAATACATTTATGTGTGATATGTAATAGGCAGTATGAACAAAAACAACAAAAAAAGAGAAAGGAGGAAGGCAAGAATCACAGAATTACATAACCATAGAAGGCACCAAGAGGAACATTTAGTCCAGGCCCTGCTCAAGCAAGCTAGAGCCAGTTGCTCATGACCATGTCCAGTCTGGTTTAGAAAATTGTCATGGATGGAAACTCTATCACTCGACCACCTTCACAGTAAAAAGACATTTTCTTATACTCAGATGCAATTTCCTGTGTTTCAATTTGCACTCATTGCCTCTTGTCCTGACACTGAACACCACTGAGAAGTGTCTGGCTCTCTCTTCTTCTTTTTTCCCCTTCAGGTGTTTAGACACCTTCTTTTCTCCAGGTTGAACAGTTCCAGCTCTCTTAGCCTCCCTCTGCATGTGCGATGCCTCAATCCCTTCAACATCTTCACAGTCCTTCACTGGACTCACTCCAGTAGCTCTCATATCTCTCTTGTACTGGAGAGCCCAGAGCGGGACCCAGCACTCCTTTGTAAATCCATGTGGACTGCTGACAGTCACCTTCTTGTCTTTCATGTGTCTGGAAATAGTTTCCAGGATTATTTGCCCCATCTTCTCAGGGACTGAGATGAGGCTGACCAGCCCGTAGTTCACTGGATCCTTCTTCTTGCCCTTCTTTAAGATAGGTTTTTCCCAGTTGTCATAACCTTTCAGAAATAATTGACATTGGTCTCACAGTGACTTTGGCCAGCTCCCACAGCACTCGTGGGTGCTTCCTACCAGTTCCCATGGATTTATGTATGTCCAGTTATAAATGTTCCCTAACATGATGGTCCTCATCCAAGGGCTAGTATTCCTTGCTCCAGACTTTTCTACATGGATGTGCAATTGCTGAGTGTAAGTTGTATTAGTAAAGACCAAGGTGAAGAGCACATCAAGTACTTCAGTCTTCCCTGTGTCCTATGTTACCAGGTCTCCTGCCTCATCCATGTTTCCTCTGATCTTCCTTTTGCTGCTGATATACCTGTAGAAGCACTTTTTATTGCCTGTCACATCCCTTGCCAGATACTATTGCAGGTGGACTGGGATTTCCTAACTCCATCCCTACATGATCAGACTACATCTTTATATTCCTCCTGAGTCACTTGCTTCTGCCTCTTGTATGCTTTCTTCGCACATTTGATCTTAGTGAAGAGCTCCTTGTTCATCCATGCAGGCCTCCTCCTACCTGTTTTTTATTTTCTGCTTGTTGGGATGGGACTCCTGAGGTTTGTTGATCTTTAAAAATCAAGCAGCTCTCCTGGACTGCTCTTCTCTCCATGGCCATATCCCATGGGATTCCACAAAGCAGGTCCCCAAACAGGCCGAAGTCTTCTCTCCTAACATCCAGGATTATGATCCTGCTTTTTGTCCTGCTCCCTCCTAGCCAAAGGTTAACAAATGAGGAGGAAAGAAAGAGGAAGCAGTGAGAAGATTTAAAAAAACCACTTCTGTACTTCTCCTTTACTGATACTTCTTTTCATACTTCCCCCTTTTTGCTCGTCTTTGCTTCTATTTGTGTCAGACACTTTATATACTTTTAATGAAGTAAAGACATATTTGGAAGCAAACTTGCCAGACTCCTAGATCTGTTTCAAAAATGAAACTCTATCTACATAATTTCAAGTTATAGAGAACATTTTAAGACCGATTCATCTAGGTACAGAAGTTTTATTTGCTTGATGACAATTGAAACATTTTCATATTAGTTTCAAACAGATAGATTGCAATAAAATGTGCACAGCATTGTCAGCTACAAAACCTCTTAATCCACGGCTCAAATAAAATGTATTCCACATGAATGCCAGCAAAGCACTGGGAAGCTTGCCAAACCAAAACCATAAGATACTGTACATTTAATTCCTTACAGTGGAAGGTCAGGGGAAACTCTGTAATGTTATTTAAACTGTATTATTTTAAAATGATGCTAATCTCTTGAAAGTTTGGGCTGAAATATGGCTTCCATTCAAAATCTGGATATGACATCATGAAAAGATGAACCATTTTCCTAATATTTAAGGCATGTAGTCTAATGACAGGTAAGAATTTTTCTGAAAGACTATAGGAGCACTTAATTTGGGGAAGTTCTTCCCCTTTTCCTTCTCCTTCCCTGTGTTTCTTTTTCCATCCCCATGCCCTGCCTACATTTTCCATTTCATTTTCTGTATTCCTGAAAGTACAATTTTCCTTCACAAAGATTTGTGCCTTCACCTCATTGTGGGATAGTTAAATTCTGAAATATCAAAACTACTACGCAGTAGATATGGACTAAGAAGAAATGACAGGAGCAGCAGTAGCACTCAGAGAGTATAACAGATGTCACAAAAAGACTGATCTGGAAGGGAATAGCTTCCTTCACATTTAACCAGACTTAACCAAATTAAGAAAGATAAAAAATCCAACAGCTTCTGAAAAATTCTATTTTGGAAACACCATCAGAGAGCACTTCTAATGTAATGTGTGCTTATCAGATGCAGCAGCTAATTGGTGGGACTATCACTCTGTTCTGTTTCCCTGCTATTTGATTTAACCAAACTGCTGCCTGACATCCCAGAAGTCCTGGCTCCACTCACACCTGGAGCTTCCAGAGTTTAAGTGCTGTCATATTCCTGACAAAATCATACTTTCCAGTGAAATCCAGTTTTACCAGAAAGTGTTCTGCTGCTCTACTCCTTCATAACACTGGCTGTAAGATTTCTCTGAAGAAGGAATCATTTTGAGTCCTTTCTCTGTATTTGTACAGGGCTATATCTCTTAGGGAACCATCCGTTCCTCTCTGTAAATACCTCCAACATAAGAAATGGAGGTATGATATCTACTCTCACTTCAGCTTCCAGCCACTTTATCTTATATATTTCCTTCTCTTATCAGATTCTTCTTCCTTGACCTATTCACTTTCAAAAAATTAACTGATTAAACTGCACAAGGCATTAATTAATCATGTATTAGGCTCATGTCTTCTTGCAGAAACCACTCCAATACATCAATACTCTCGTTCTACTCAGGTCACCAGGACAGACCCAGTTTCCGCTGCCAGTAGCACCAGCGTGTCATACAGAGTAGGGTATGACAGCTTGCTTTCCTGGGGGTTTCTGAAGCATGTTGTATCTGTCAACTAGAAGCAACCCCAGCTTTATGAGGAGATACTTTCTTTCCAATCTAATACAGCCATGGCCCTTTAGAATTTTTTTTAACCTTGCTGTAACACCAGTCAGCCTACACAGTCATTAATCTTCCCACAAATGTATCTGCTGTAACTGATCTCTCCATGCACTCTGTATCTATGGGTAATGTGTGAGACTGGGGGCAGCTCTGACCCCACTGTTCTATTTCTCTTTGATACCAGCTTGCTTAGATGAGGCTAGATTAGTTATTCTATTTCTCCGTGCCTGATTTCTCAAAGTGGAAAAGTCAATCATAGTCATGGTTTTAGTGATGGTTGTGGTCAGGAAGGAGTCAAAATTTGTTACAAGTAAAGGGAAAACTTTAAAATGTATTCCATTTCCACAATTTTCACTGCTGTCAGTACTGGTGTTAAGAAATATTATTTGCATAGACTTTGGCATTACCCAGATAAGACAAGATAAAGAGATTCAGAGTTTTCACATGGCCCATAAATACATACTTTCATTGTATTCAAGTCAACCATGGGAGAAAATGCCTTTGGTACTATGGGAAGTCCCCTATTCCAGAGTAATCCTCTTTTTTTGTCAGATCCATGTGGACTTTGGACAATTCTTGTACATTCTTTTTGCTTTTTTACTGGCAGTAGCATTAATTATTTTTTTATATGTGACTTTTTTTTTCCTGGTTTTAGTGGCCAAACTGAGCAACAGAAGAGTGTGTGAGCACTTCTTGCAGGCTCAGAATAATCAGAAGCTGACATTAGGCAACAACATGTGAAGTAGAAACTTAATTGTGTAATTGATCATTCTGCTCAGCAATGCCTCGCAAATTGACAAAGCCAATCTTTAAAACTTTGCTTATAAATAATAACTGTGCAAAGCAATTTATTAGGCTGGACAGGGAGTGAGACATACACCTGTATCTTGAAATCCAGAATAGTTTTTCTTTTTAAGGGAAGATATACAAACGGAAGGTAATAGGATAAAAGCAATAAAAATAGGTAATTATCCATCCACAGGTAGCACTCTGCTGTCGGTTTTGTTCAAGATAAAGGATCCAAAGGATCCAAACCAGCAGTCTATGGGAATATAGAAAGCTCTTACATTTATTTTAAAACAAGTTGGAAGTCAGGTACAAACACTGTGGCAGAAATGTTACCACAGACTGCAATTACTAAGCTAGAATTTCTAGCTGTTTTCTTTAAGCAGAGACCATATTGAGCAGATGTAACTATTTATTCTGTTATTGCTTTATTTTATGGTGCAGATAACAGGATGTACACAAGTGTCACAATGAAAATCCCTATTTTCAAAATCCCTCCTGTAGTTATTGTTGTCTAATATGTAGTTATCATTCCATACTTTATGTAAAAAATACATATTATTCCTGGCTGTAGGCCTTACATTTTCTTACTCTATTAGTATTACTTGAGTCAAGAAACAGCTTAGCCAGTGCACTGTACCACTAAGGGAAATATTCTCATAGTGTTTGATCATATGACCAAGCTATGGTTTAAATCATATTAAAAAGCCAAATTAAAGGAAGGGGAAAAAATGCCAAAACCTGACAGTATGTCATTATGCAATGTAATTAGCTTCAGAGAATCTCCATTTTTCTGTGCTGCTCCAATCTTGTTCAATGCTTTCAGGGATGCCCATTTTTCAGATGAATCTCTCCAAGTGAGTCATTTTAACATGCTCAATTTCAGAGCTGGCAACTCTGATGATAAAATTTTTAGCTACACTCTGTACCTTTCTCTTGGAATAAAAAACATGCAGGATGTGGCATGCGAAATGGGTTCAGTTCTGTAGAAAGTGCTATAGAGATTCGACACTATTAAGATCAATTGGAATGAATATCTGAAACATGATGGAAATCCTTGCTTTTGACAATATTCAGGTCATAGAGTTCACAGAGCAAGAAGACAGTCAGAAAACTGTGAGAAAGATCCGTCAAAAATAGATCAAAAAAGGAGGGCTATAGCTGTGAAATATTCAGCAAGGGACAGAAAGCTTTGCTATAGGGTTGTGAAACTACACCTAACAGAGATGCTACTGGGTCTACAGAGATATGAAGAGGACAGATGTCTTGACAGCACTGTTCTCTGTTTACTGAATGATTTCCTATCCAGGAAATATTAGTCAAGTAATAGTTGAGCTGAAGTATTTTGTACGATCTCAGAGGCAGAACAGTTCAATTTAACACAAGCTTTTACATAGTGTGATTTGCAATCATTTTGTGGAGCACAACAGGTATACAGAAAGAAAGATTTCCTTGGCCAAGGAGAAGGATTTATTCAACAGACTCCTAACCCTTGTGTGGCAGCCACCCTCTTGCATCGATCTCCTGAATGTCTTCCACAATCTATATGAATTGCTGCTACTGTTGCACAAATTTGAAATACAGCTTGATAAAGCCAAGGTTTCACGTAAATAGTTTTCCTCACTTTGGTTTACCATAAGGTTAAGAGGGAAGAAGAAGATGTTTCACTGTCCTTAAAGAGACTCTGGTGTTTGGGAAGCCGAAGCTTTGAAGCTGTCTCTTGGTTTAAAAACCCTTTCCCACAGGCATCTTGCACAATGTTGCTACTTAGCTCGGCATCCTTCTTGGAAAAAAGATGCTTGAACAGCAAACACGATTCAAAGAGCTAAATACTTTCTACTGCCTGCCAGAGCTGGCCACAAGCAGCTGGCTCCACACATGATCAGGATGGCTGGAAGCCTCAGGCGGGCAGCCTGGGACAGGGACACACTCGCCCCTTGCAAAAGAGGCCCAGGGACTTGGTACCCCAGCACTTGTGCAACAGCAGCACTAGTAATGGCATGTGAGCCCAGGAGCTGCCCAGGCCTGTGGATGGAGGCAGGAAAGGGACAAGAGCTGGGCAGGTTGTGCCACCAGGACTTACTCAGAGGCAGAAAGTGGCCTGTGTCTTGACCAGCCTCCTGAAATTTGACCCTTCTGGTGGCAAGTGCATCTCTTGGCCTTGAAAATGATCAAGATAAATTGCATCATTAAAAAAAAAAAAAAAATTACACCTTTTCAGTTGCAAATCCAATTACCTAAAACAAACATTAGAGAAACAAAAACATCCAGTTGAAAAATGAGCCCATCAGTGTGTCGCTGTTTTTATACTAAAACAAAACAAAAAAAACTAGCTAAAATTAAATTATGGAATTAGAAACAAAAGTGAAGGATGAGACAGGGAACAAACTCCAGGATTAAAAATACTATAGTCTTAAACATGAGTGCACATAAATTGCATGTATTTTCTAGAATAACTGCTACTTTAACAGTTACTTCTTATCTCTTCTTTTATCTTTATTGTCCTTGCAGGACATTATTACATGAATTGCATTTCCACAATAACAGCCTCTGATAGACTGCATAGTAGCAATATGCATATTTTTCACTGAAGGATCCAAAGGCAAGAGAGATAAGATGGTAAAAAAGAAAAAAAAAACTGTTAATTTCTCACAGGTTTCAGCTGTTGGTCTTTGTGAGGGAAGGACGGTGTATTGACAGGATTGCCCAGACCAAATATTGGAGGCTAGGTAGTCCTTTTTCATGATTTCGCATAGATATCCTTATGTTCCCATGTATGACTACAATTTAAGGGCTAAGCTTAACACACCTGTAAAATAAAAAAGCTGTCCCCTGAAAAGTCACTCACACAAACCCAGCACTTTGTTTATGGAGGATATGCAGGTAGGCTATTATAACAGAAAGGAGATTATATATAAACCTACAGGAAGACCTGGGCAGGCTGAGAAAGGTGAGAAACCTTGGCTGTGAAGCAGAATGCTTTGGGGATCCTGCTCCTTAAGCTGTTCTAAAAGACTCATATATGTGTTACGTACATACAAGTAAAGTATTTGATGATGGTGGACATGTGATAAAGATACAAATTGTTTATGAAGAAATAAAATGGGGCAATACTATACCATTCCTCAGGGTGAAGATTTCCTTCCTTTTACAGGAGAATTACGCCTGTAAAATAACTTTGTATAAGTGCTTTGATTTTTTAAAACTTTTGCTCCAGCTTACTTCAAAATGCAGCTAGCCAGAGTCCAACATTATTTTTAACAGGTCCTTACTGCTATGTCCCAAGTTCATAATATTTTCTGATTTTCAGAAATGTGATAATACCTGCAAGTGTAACTTCTTGAGCCTCCAAGATCTCTGAGGAAACCAGGGAAGTTACTGAGGTACCTAAGTTCAGTCAAGTATCTCAGCAGAGGAGGATAGCATTTGAACTGGTTGAATTTTTGTTTTAAAGGCTAACCAAAAAATAGGTCCCCCGAGTTATGAAGACCTACTTTGCAAACTTTCTTTGGATTTTTCCAGTTTTTCTGCTTTTTTACTATCCTTTTATGACCTTTCCTTTGCTCTAAAATAAAATAGAATAAATAATGTCATGCATTAGTTTCCCTCATTGCCCACCCCAAAACAATAATCTTTCCTATTTTTCCTCCATTTTTCCCTTTGCCATTCTAACTTTTCTAAAGGTTAACAAGCAAAAAGGGGAAAGAAAAAATGGAAAAAGAAAAGTTGAATGTTTTAATTTTATTGTGCTCAGCTGGTAAAATAGTGGTGGTAGGCATGACCAATATTTCATTTTTAAAACTGAGACTAAAAGTCTAAATATTTAAACTTTTCACAGAACAAAAGCTCTAAATAACTCTCATCCAAAATATTTTGCTTCATCATTTCATAGTAATAAAACACTTCAGGGTTCTTCTTCATGTGCACTGGTGTTGGCTTGCTTTGAGTACGATTCAATCCATTTTAATGCTCTTCTCCCACTGTGCCTCCAGACAAACATATCTCTGATGCATCCTACTGCTCTGTGTATGTAGAGACATGCTGCAAGGAGGTGCAGTCTTCTCCCTGGGCCTGGGTCCCTATTTGGGCTTTGTCACCAAAGAGGGAGCTTGGCAATGCCGTCCCCAGGAAGTACCGTATATGGGTTAAGCCAATAGCAAGACAACTGAGAGGCACGATGTGCTGCAAGTCAATGTAGTTGTAGCTGTAGAATGGGGTAGGAAACACCTGGATTACTACTTTTCTGAGCTTATGGGTAGCTCCAGTGAACAGAGATGCACATGGACACTCCTGAGCTGGTTTTGGGGGTACAGAAGGAAAGTAAAAGTGATGGAAGGTGAGGAAGGGAAAGCTGGCATTCCCACAAAAAAAAAAAAAAAAAAAAAAAAAAAAGAAAGTGAATGATGCATTCTCTGTCATGAAATCACTGACATCTCTCTCTCGTAATCAGTTTTGGCTGTTCACATTTCTCCCTTCAGGCCTCAGGCCAGGTACCAAAGCTGATCATTCCCTCCCTCCTTCCCCTTGAGCTCACCCCCATGCGCTCACTAGGACAGTGTGTGCCCTCAGAGCCACTTCGCTCCCCTGAGTGGCAGAAAGCAAAATAAGAATCAACTCTGTTGGGGGCTGGATCCATTTATTTTGTCCTGATGGAAATGTTTTCATCTATTGTGAGACATTAAGTGGTTTTGAATAGCACTTTCCTAAATTTGGAAATATATTGCATTAAAATTGAAATCAAACACTTCAGACAGAAATTTCTGTCTACTTTTTCATGTATCGTTTTTTGGAAATCGTTCTGCTGGTTAGAGTTAATTAATCTCTCTGAGGTGGTAAACTGTGGTTTAATTGCTTTCTTTAAGTCCATTGATACTTGTACTTAGTTCCTTAAAATGATACTTTTTTAATTTAATGCAGCAATACTTAATTTGTTTGCAAAGATTTCTGAGTTTAAAGAGGTCTGTCAGTGACACAGAGACAAAACCAGGCAGGGCTTTTTTAGATTTTTGGAAGAACATACTTAGTGAGACGAAAGACTATAAAAATACGGGGCCTTTTCTGAGACCATTCATGTACTGCTGAGTACTCTTTTTTATATTCAATTTTGCGCTAAAATTTTCATTTTTCCTTGAAAATTACTTTAAAGAATTAATCTGAATAAGTTCTTTTCCTTCTGTATGGAAAGCTCTGTTACCTTTTTGATATAAACCTAATGTTAAAGCTTGATGAAATATCATTTCCTGTTAAATGGGTGGTTTTGTTAAGTAGAACGGCAGAAGAAGGGCAGTCTGGAGTCACATCCACCCCAGACACAGTCCACAGGATTGATTAAATGTGGGAAGGTCTGACATTGCAGTGAGTCTTTATAAAGGCTGGCTATACTCTTGCCTGTAGTCTCACTGCTCCTCTGTACTGGTTTCTAATTTATTCTAATTATTCTAATAATTCATATGTACCAGAGCATAGAACATGCTGTGAAAATTTGCTTCCCTTCATTTTCGTTTTTGCTGGGTTATATTTGGAGCTTAGTATTCAATAGATCTGATCCAAGAGCCCCTGAAGTCAGCAGAAACCCACCTAGCCAACCACAACAAATTTCTTAACACCTCAGATCTTTGGTGCTCTTAATATTATTTCCTGTGGTAAGGTATTTGAATTAATTTAATTGAGCACACAATAATGAATTTTTGTCCTTCTTTTCTGCCCCTATACTACTTACAGTATACTTATAGAAAGTTCTGGACTGAATCCTCCTGGGGGCTATCACAAGTCAAATGAAGCATGTGACTGGGAAAAGCCAGCATGGATTCACAGAATTACAGAATCTTCAGAGTTGGAAGGGACCTCTAGAGATCATCTAGTCCAACTCCCTTGCTAAAGCAGGATTGCCTAGAGCACATTACTCAGGACTGCATCCATGCGGGTCTTGAAAATCTCCAGAGAAGATTACTCAACAAGAGTAAATCATGCTTGCCAAACCTGTTGCCTTCTACATCAAAGTAACCTGCTCAGTTAATGTGGGGTGAGAGGTGGACATTGTCTACTTGGATTTCTCCAAGGTTTTCAGTATGGTTCCCCACAGCTTCCTCCCAGAGAAACTGATGTGTTACGGTCTAGACAAGTGGTCTGTGTGGTGGATGGGGAAGTGGCTGACAGACCACACCCAGAGGGTGGTGGGAAATAGCTCCTTTTCAAACTGGCAACCTGTCACAAGTGGGGTGCCCCAGGGATTGATATTGGGCTCAAGGCTGTTTAGTATCTTCATAAGTGATCTGGATGGAGGGATCAAGTGTACCCTGATGAAATTTGCTACGACACCAAACTGAGAGGGGAAGTGGACACTTTGGAAAGAAGAGCCACCCTGCAGGAGGCTGGAAGGGTGGGCTAACAAGAATCTTTGAAGTTCAACAAGGACTCGAGTAAGGTCTTGCACCTGAGAAAACATAATCCAGGAGTATGGCACAGGCTGGGATCTACTCGCCTGGGGAGCAGCTCTGTGGCAAGGGACCTGAGGGTCCTTGTGCACAACAAACTCAATATGAGTGAACAGTGTGCTGCTGTGGTAAAGAAAGCCAACAAGATGCTGTGTTACAAGGGCATCACCAGCAGGCATAAAGAAGTCATTATCCCACTCTACTCAGTGCTTTTCAGGCCACACCTGGAATACTGTGTTCAGTTTCGGTCCCTGCTATGCAAAAAGATGTGGGCAGGCTGGAGAGGGTCCAGAGAAGGGCCACAAAGATGATCAAAGGACTGGGAAGCCTGCCATAGGAGGAAAGGCTGAGAGAATTGGGTTTGTTGAGCCTTTAGAAAAGAAGGCTTAGGGGAGACTTTATCACCATGTCACAGTATTTAAAGGGTGGCTGCAAAGATGATGGACTCCTTTTTACAAGGACTTACATGGAAAAGATGTGGGGAAATGGGTACAAGTTACTCCTGGAGAGGTTCCAATTGGACACAAGAGGAAAAGTTTTCACAATGAGAACAGTCAGCCATTGGAATAATATCCCAGGAAAGTGACAGATCCACCAACATTGGACACTTTTAAGATTCAGTTGGACAGGGTGCTGGGCTGTCTTGTCTAGACCACACTTCTGCCAAGAAAGCTTAGACTGAATGGTCCTTGAGGTCCCCTCCAGCCTGGTTTTCTATGTTTCTATGATTCTAGGATTCTATGAAGAGTTGCTTTGCTAATTTAGTTTGGCAGGAGCCAAACAGAAAGAATAAATTCAAGAGGCAACATAACAAAATAATTTTAATATTTTTTTCTTTTTTTTTTCTTTTGTATTGTTTGTGTGCATCCTTTTCCTTCAGCCTTTGGATAAGTATCATCAGTGGGCCTCTTCTGTGAGCTTAACTTTGTTGTCCAGTTACTTTGAATCCTGCTTATTTTTAAGTAGATTTATTGCAGTGGATCCAAAAGCACCATCTTTGTGCAGATTCATCCCACAAGCCCGCAGGCTGGGACCTAGAGTGCAGATGGGACAAGCACTCATCTATGTCTGCAGCCACATGGCTGACATCAGAAAGACACAGGAGCACCAAACCTTTTCTAGAAAGGCCTTTCTATCACCAGATCCTGCTCCTATAATAGCATAAATATTTGCTGCTTAGCTCCACACTAAGCTCCAGGCCTTCGTGATTACAGTATAGATGCAATGCCAGCAGAGCAGGAGAATATGTAAAGCTTGAGGACATCTCTTTTCTGGCTTTGATGAATGTAAGGTGGGACTCTTTGGGAAATCTTGGTGTACCAAGGGTTAAGGTACATTCTGGAAAAGGAACTGTTTTTTCTGTATCCGTTTTGGTGAGAATTCAGATCCACCAACCTGTTCGGGAGTTATTGTCTGAAACGTGGGGCAATGAATGATCCCTTGAAGAGTCAAACACTGAGGCACAGAGACCTGGCTACTTAGAGAGGGAAGTCAATGCTCCTAGCTCCTACATACAATGTTAGGTGGAAAAGTACCCCTCCAGAGCAAGTCCATATACAAGCACTTGGTGCACAGCATGTCATACCCTAGAAAATATGCAAGTCTCAAAGCCTCTCCACTGATCTGATTATTTCTGACAATGGAAAACAATTTTGTGCCTGGCTATAAAAAATATTTTTCCCTTTGTATATCTTATTTTGTAAGACTGCCTTTCATTGCTTCAGAGTGCCTCAGCTACACTAGCCATGAAGTTTTGAGGTTAAGTAAAAATGAATAGTCTGGCTGAATATTTTAAAATATCTGAGTGTTAATGTCACTGGATGATTCATAATTATCAGCTTCATCTGCAATTTTTTTTTTCTTTTGCTCTTGCCTGCAATGAGTCATGAGTATGTCTGGATTACTCTTCAACCATGAAGGAGTGAAATGTACTCCTAATGGACAACACAAGGGTCACACATACCACGTACATCCCCCAGAATAGAGCTCTCAGTCCTGTTGCTATGAAATTTTAGTCCTTCCACCAGCTTTCTTGTGCCAATCAGCTACTTGCTCGGTGAATAGTTCCATTCACCTCATCAGGGAGGTGCGAGTGGCACAGGGAGCTGCTCGTCATGACAGCACCAGGATGTGGCCCTCTCACAGGGATGGCGCTGTGCTCACAAGGTACTCTGTAGCCTCCTTAAGCTGATTGCCCTTACTGGTTTCACTGGATCCTTGCAATGGCTCCCTTGTACGTTTATGATTAAATGTGTCTTCATTCATTACTGCAAGGTCTCTTCTTCCAACAGGAGATTTTGAACTGGAAATTATAAGGCTCTCAGATTCCACAGCCATGGTATCATTTTAAGCTTTCACTGTGGCTTATGTAATTCCTCATCTTTGCTGTTTGCCAGCCTCAAGTGTGGTGAGTTCAACAAGATTCCTGCTCTGAACCGTATTACACTGTTTCCATTAAGAAAAACAAATTTCAGGACCAAAGACATGTTATGAGTCAGCTTTGATCCTGAGCATCTTTGTTTCACAAAGCAAACGCTTCCCAGTCTGATGTCTGAAAATCCTCTCTAATTAGCGCTTCTTTGCAAGCTAAGAGGAAAACTATTGTCACTGTGTTGCCTCATTTCATACACTTTTATTGATGCTATGTTGATGAGCTGTAACCTTGTGTACTTTTAAAAAGCAAGAAGCACCCCTTTGTTACAGCTAACAGGCATAGCTTTCAGAGTGATGAGTTCTCTGGTCTCATGGAAGTCAATGGGCATGAGCTTTAAAGACAGAAGCTGTTCTCATTTGGGGAAAATTAGGTGCATGGGCTTATTTAACATTTCCGTTACAGATACTGCTCAGCGGCCCCGAGCAGGAGGTCCTGTTACACCAGCAGATCTGCAAGACAGCACTTGTAGTTCCTATCTCGCACTCCCTGACCCAAGGAGGAGGGTGGCAGACTGAATGTGAAGGCAAAGACATAGATCCAGATATATTCATTAGCAGCTTTTGAAAGGAGGTAGCAAACAGCATCCATCTGCATCTTTTCTTCAGTGCTTTAAGTGGGTATTTTTCTCAACGCTGTATGAAAGAGAGAGAAAGAAGCACGCAGGGCCACTGAATCAGCTCACAGTGAGGATGGTTAGCACCATACAAACAGGATCAGGAGGTGGTTATTCAGAGTCGCTGCTGAAAGAGCAGTTAGAAGAAGCTGGCACCCCTGGCAGGGAAGAATGAATGCCTGCTTGTATCTAAAAACAGCTGTCAGACAGGAAAGCAGACAGCAGGTTCTAAGCTTGTTTTGTTTCATTTTCACAGCTACATAATGGAAACAAAGATGAAATTATGTCATCATTAAAAATATGCAAAAAAAAAAAAAAAGTAAGACTGGCATCCAAGTATTTCTTAGAAGTAGTGCAACTTGGACACCATTTATAGCATGTGTTTTGCAATTATTTATTCAAGTCAGTAGTGAACGACAGTCTGTCAGTATCATTTGGTACCTAGTACGGGAGAATTCTACAACATCAGTAGTAAGAAACCGAGCTGCATTTATTCCCAATGTTTCTCATAGCCAAAACCTCACATACCTGCCATGAAGTAATGTTTTACATGGACTCTATTAATCTGAGATAATATTCGTGCCACTGTAAAAAAGATTAGAGAAAACCACCTTACAGAAACGTCCACCAATTTCTATGTAGGTGGGTAAGTATATCTTGAAACTTGCAGGTCTCTAGTCAAAAATGACGTGATGAATCCCATGCCAGTGGCTCACACAGAAATGAACAGAGGCCCCAAATTATGATTTAGTGAATGGTGTACTAACATGAAAAATTTGTTTGTTGAAGTATTCAGGTCTCTGAACTGTCTGAAAATTGGCCTCCAGCAAATTCTTTTCTAGGGATTGCTGGTGAAATCCTAGTTTCAGGAAAATCAGTGGGATTTTTACTGTTGCCCATGATTAGGTCAGTGCGTTACCCCTGGCCCAGTGGGCACAGCTCAAGAGATCCCCTTTGCATCCTCACAACCTCAAAGAGAGCACAGCCAGCCACACTCTGAACTTCCCGACACTCTTGATGCACGAGAGGCTTATCGCCCATAGAGGCACCTGGTGCTTAGGCCACCAACCTCACCAGCCCTTACATCCCTCTAGGAGGAAACGAGGGTCATTGCTGCTGGCTGCTGTCACCCCTGACCAGGGTGAGTGGCATAGCTGGAGGAGGCAGAGTCAAACCCTTCAGGTGAGGACATCTCAGACTGTGTGCTTAAGGACTCATTTCCCTTACTCTTGGATCCCAGCCTGAGGACTGCCAGTGAGCCAGTCCTGGGGTGCTCTAGCCGGCAAGGAATTTAAACAAGCAGCTGTTTTGGCTTTCAGCCTAGCATGACGCTATTTCACACAACACAGAAGATGAAATCTATGAGTAACACATTCTTATTTCAGTCAAACCTTAGCTTGAGTCAAAACCTTAGCTTTCACGTCAGGTTTCCGCACGTTGCCCGTCCCATAAGAGGATACCTCAGCAATGGGCCTAAGATTGGACCTTACTCAGCTGCTTTAAAAAACAAATCATTTTGTTTTCAGACAGTGGAGTCCTTTAGACCTATTATTTTGATACTTCCAGATTACCAGTTCATTACTGGGTTGAAACAGCTTTGTATAAGCAGTCCTACTGATTTCGTAAAGCATTGTGACTCTGTCGTCATCGAGAAGATGGATGTACCTTAGCTGGACCCAGGATGGTTACCACTGGTGCATAACGTGGTCTTTCAGCATAGCAAAGGTACATTTTTCAAACATGAACAGCAGCACCTTTGACTCATTTCTCAAGGTCAAATTTGTCATCCTTTAGGTAGTGACAAAGTAGCAGTATATAGTTCCTCAGATATCTGTGTGCCGAGATGGTTCATCCTGGATTATTTTGGAGTAGTCGTTTGATAATGATATATTTCACCACCACACAGAATTTTTCCTCTGGTTGTATCAGTAAGTTATAGTTTTTATCTTTACACTCATCCTAGGCAATGTGATAAATCATACCAAGTAGCGGTCAGCCCTACGAGAAGATACATTGTTGTATTACTTAAGCAGCCTCCAAGAAAGTATAGAACGATATCCTTATTCCACAGAAATGAATGACAGACTTCCATAGGGTCAAAACATCAATTCTTGCTTTCTTTTGCTTTGAAACGTCAAGTTATAACTTACTGAATATTTTCTTACTTTAAAAAATGCCTGATTTTTCTTTTTCTTGAAAATATGCGTATGTGCCTGCATGTTTACATACACATAATTTTGTCTCTCCTGGATAGCAATTTTGATATCTCCAAAGAAGGTCAAGGTTGACTGACCTGCAGTCAAAACATCCTTATTCTAATGTTGCTTATTGAAACTAAGTGGGTTAAGCCAAAAACTTGCATTTTAAATAGCTTAAAAATCCCTTTTCATTACTTTAAATTTGGCTGTCAGCCTTTGTGATTCTTTCATTTCCCAAGTTCTCCAAATCAATTTAGCAACTTAGTGAAGAATTGAGTATTCACTGAAGGAATAAAGAAACAATTAAAATAGTGGTAATGCAGAAAACAGACCTCTTTGAGACATATATCAGGAAGATTCAAGGTTTTTTGTTTTTCCTTTTCAGTTCTGATTTGTTAGAAAAGTATTTAATTTCAAAGAAGTAATTATTTAGGGAAATCTCATTTCTAAGATGCTTCTGAAATCAATTCTCTATTCAGGCTCTCCCACAATAGGATGAACATTTACTGATACTTTGAAAATTAACCTGACTTACCAAGTTTCATCCTCTTTGTGTACTGTTGGTCATTTTTCTATTAGTATTCCAGTGACTGTTTTCTCTTAAGACATAACTATAGATAGCACCGTTATTGCTATAAATAGCCCCATCAACATGTAAACAAACATACTTAATTCACTGTTTACTTAGTTCTGCCATGAAAGCATGGGAACTAATTAATGCCATTTATTGTAGAGGAGAGATTGCAATCCATTTTTTTAAATTATGGGCCTTAAAACTTTTTAATCAAAAGGCAGACTCCTGTTCATAAAACCTAAGCCTTCCAAACACAGGCTTAGTCATGCTTTTGCAGACCACCTAGAAACAGTGCAGGCATTCCCAAAGCTTTCAGACCACAGACTGTAAACTACTGCTGGGGGCGACTATCTAAAAAAGTAAAAAATATCAGATGCGTTGTATAATATGTCAAGAATTTATTTTTGTAAACAAAGCACAATCAGGTCCTAAATAATTCAGGATAATTTGGGAGTGCCACAGTAATGAAATTAACTGAGCAAAAAGAAGGATGCATACATGTTGTACAGACAAAAAAAAACCACCACCAAAATTACATGTAGGGGAAAGCAAACAAATTCTTTGTGAATCAAACTCTCAGCCTTGAATACAAAACTCATCAAATCCAGCTTTTATCTGTAGAGTCTGTAAGTCATTATTTAATAACCTGTGTGAAATGAGTGATCTCAGTAAAGTGTCTGGACGATTTGTAATTATATTTAATTTTTAAAAGGGCAAACTATTTGGAAAGTTCCCAAAAGAAAAGGAGCAGGAGTTTGGAGTCTTTTTTCTGATGCTTAAAGCAGAATACCTCACATGATGGTTTGGGGAAGAAGTCTCATGCTTCCTTTGGGTGCGTATCAAGGGGACTTCATGCCTTTTTTTAAAGAGCACCATACAGTGCATCATAAAATGGAAAACAATAGGAAAATGCAACAAAAATGCCAGCATGTGTTACTGGATGCAAAAGGTATGGAGTGCTGCTGCTAAGTATTGCAATAAAGCAATGTATATAGCTGAATGGTGGCCAGGTTTCCTGAGCAAGAAGTCATCGGAAAGGGCTGCTTAAACTGGAAAGGCACAAACCCTCACTGTACTACTGGCTTGAAAACACTTCCATATGTGCATTCAGGCACAGAGCGAAATGCCGGTCCCAGCACTTTTGCTTTGTTTGCTCCTTCTGAACAGACACAAGAGGTTAATCAATAGAGTGGCCCTAATGCTAACGAAAAGAAATTCATTAGACGCCTGCATTTGGTGAGGATTCCTGGAACAAACGTGTTCCATGACGCAGGCATCATTTCAGTCTCTGCTTAACGGAGGTTTTATATAACAGCATGTTTTCAGGCTGGGGCCAGGAGATCACAGCTGGACAGCACCAGTTCCTAGCTCTATGAAAGGACTAATATTTGTGAAATTCCCTCTCCTGAAAAGGCAAGCTCTCAAAATAGCTATTTCTGACATGGAAAATAGAATTTCATGGCTCCTTAAAAGGCATTTAAGCAGATTATACTCCAAATTACTCAGAATAAAGAGCAAGGTTCATTTGTTGGATAAGAATGCAGAGCCAGCAATAGGATGCAATTCTCTTTAAGATTAGAAACAGAGATTGGTAGCCAGATACTGGTTTTCAAATTGCCAGAGGAAGCTTAAAACTGAATCAGTTCTTGCTCCTAAGAGAGCCGTGGTGAGCTGGGGTTACTGAATGAATCATGTTCTTCATGATGACTCAGAGACTTTGAAAGAGGCCCAGTTTTTAAATGGATGTTGGGATTTGGGGGTCTTAATAAATAAGGACTTGTTTTTAATATACAGATAGTTTTGTTACACCAAGGTTATACAAGAGTTTTCCTTCTGGTTTAATGCAGTGCTGTACTGTACATACAGGAGTACATTTTGTACTGTACTAGGCAACGAGGCATATGGGATTTATCTCCGCTGATTTTTAATATTTTTTTTCTATTCATTTTTTTCATTTTTAATGAATGGTATGGTCAAATAAAATGGCAAAGTTCCCTCTGAGCATCAGCACAGAAAGAGGGATGGGGGCTGAGAAAGAGCAGAGAGGAAGGATAGTATGTGGTTGGAAGAGCTTCTGGAAACTTGCATGCTGATGGCACAGTATGTGAAATTCCTTCTGTGTTTGCATTCTGGACCTAATTCCTGACTTAATTTACTTTGCTGTTAGCTGCCAAGTGCCAGCTTATTGCTGCTGCTGCTGCTGCTACTGCTACTACAGTGATCTCCTGCTACTATGACATGTGTGCGTATCTCCATATATTCTGTACCCGCACCCCTGAACGGGATGATTTCAGTGTGTAGTTTTGTAAAGCACCTTGTCAATTATCTTTAAAAGCCCATTTAAGAATAATCCACAAAGATGAATTATAGGTTCCAGTGGCATCGCAAGAATGCTTGAAGTCACCCTGCTGGGTTTTATTACATTGGTATCTCTGTAGCAGTGCACAGAAGACAGTGCACATCACTTAAGGCCAGACTATGAAAAGACATTCCTAGGAGTTAAAAGATATAGTTTCCAGATGGAAATTCTGAATTTCAAGCACAGAAGTTGGATTTGACTATTCCCTACTGTAAACCCACCCTTGTTTTTTTCATTAGACCATATTCCAAACTGGACAAGACGTAGTTTCTACTTCCTTTTCTAGAAATGGCCAAATCTTTAAATCAGTTGAAATCAGCTGATCCCATGGACTTTTTGCTGTTGAAACTTAGAACAAACAATAACAGCTGGCAAGGTTTTGGTGCCAGTAATTAATATTCAAACAGCCATCCCAAATCAGCGCAGGTCCTAGCAACCTTATATGAGTTACAGAAGGAATATTTATGAAACATTACTTTAGTCTAGATACTATCTCTGAACTCCCCCCACAGAAGATAAAGAAGATAGATGAAGTATATCTGCAGAAGCACTTCCTATGATGACTAGGAGGGGCATCCACGAATATATTCCTACACGTTTACGCTAAATGTAATCATACTTCTCTATTTTTGCAAAACCCCAGCCATTCCTTCTCGTTGTGCTGGTATGCAACAGCATATAGAACTGCTCAAATCCCACAGCTCTGATGAGATCATGGAACAGAAATAATCATGAAGAGTTGGCCAGCCCAGACTAGTTTTTCAGCATGAGTTGTACCTAATGAATGTCAGGAACACTGAAGAAGCCTGTACCATTGCACATGAGAAACAGTGAACGATCGTGTATCATTGTGTGAATGCGGTTATAAACACTGAAGGAAGCGGGTGCTTGGGATGAAGGTCTCGTACATTCACACGTGGTTCTTACCTTCGGGATAGTATGGTATGTCTCCACTGGAGTTTTATAACCCTCAGTAAAATCTGAGTCTTACTTCCCTCCTGAACCCTAGTTCAGTGGTGGGCAGTGCTTACACTAGTACAAAACCCAGCGCCACAAGTGCACTGCACTTGCAGAGTAGCCTTCACTAGCTAAAAACCTGCCACTGCATACACTCTTTTGCTGCACAGTCCCACATAATCAGTGAGGTGGAATAGACCCTCAGAAGGACCAAACTTCCTTCAACAGGTTCTCTTTTTTCCCCTGAAATATATATTATTTTTTTTTAATTTCCCTCTGAGCAGAGCCTGAACATCTATCTGAGGTTCCAGATGTCCAGAAACCCTGGATATCCTCAAGGTTCTTTTGTAGAGTAACCCCTTCTCTGTGAGCAATGAACCCAACGTGACAGGACTACAGCATAGTCTACACTCTATTGAACAAACCGGGAATGTGGTGAACCCACTGGGTGCCACCACCCAGCACACACTCATGTAGCCTTGTCCGGGATGAACAGTACTCTCCTCCTTCCTTTGGTTGACTGAAATACGGCATTGCCACTCAGGGGACTCAAAAGTGCCCTTGAAAAGCCCTCTGCTGATCAAGGAAGGGGACATTTAGCCGGATGGAAGCTGGGATAATATTGTTTCCTTCCATAGGAACTGCATCAGAAAATAACCCCACTTTCACACTGCAGAAGTGGTCTGAAGTGTTTCTTTTCCCTGTTTGAAATCTTGATTCCAACTTCGTAAAGACAAAAATCAGGCCAAATCCCTGTAGTTACTATGTTACATATGATTCAACTCTCTGTAAGCCAACAGCCTATGTACTTGTAAAAGTGTTGCCACCCTGGGAAATCAAATTCAGTCCCAAAAGGCAAATCCTGATTGCTTTTAAAATCTAAGTGGGACATTTACTAGAGAAGAACCTGTGCAGCAGTAACTAAAAATCGTGTTTGGATGGCTTCATATCCACATTTGCTCTGCAGCCTTTGATGGATTTTAATTTTTTTTAATGTTCATTTTGAACCTTGCTGAGAGAAACTGAACAGATAACTTATAATATACAGGTGTTCATTTTGCTTTGCCCCATTTTTGTTTTATAAGCTGCTCTTGAACTGGTCTTTTCAATACCTTTGCATCTCAGATAATTCACAAGAACTAGTTAATGCATATTGCTTATACTAAGTCACATGGTTTTGTTTCTGCTCCCAGTTCTGTTGTATGTATTGTTCAGGTAACAAAGCATGAATTAAACTGTGTTTGCACAATTTGAAATTTATTTTTATTTAATATTTGTGTTTTCCATACCTAGTTCCTCTGATTTGCAAGTGTTCATTCCTGTAAACTTTTATTGTCTAGAATATTAATGGAAAACGTATCAGGCACAAGAGCTTTGAAGAGTCAAAGACAGGTATTTAAAAAACAGACAAGTTTTAACTTTAGCAAGCCCTGACACATGATTAACATGAGAGCTAGGGCTCACAGAGTGTAATTCATCTAGTACAGGTGCACAATATTTTACTTATATTTGTATACAAATAGCATGTAGAAGTCAATTAATTCATTCAGGTTTTAAATGATGGATTCCTAATGTTCAAGTCCTTCAGAATGGATTTTCATTAAGGTGAAAGTTCTTACACTAGCTCTGTGAAGTGGCAAATGGCACAGAGAAAGAGCTGAGTTTCATGATCTGCTGAGGGTCTCATGATCCACTGTTCCCATAGACTAGCATCAGATTTCTGCACCGCACTGGTGGGCACACTGAAATCACCACCTGGGAGGAGGTGAGGTGCTCAAGGCATTTCTCCATAGCCATGCTGTTTCCTCTCCCTCTCAAATCATCTCAGCTGCCCACATCAGGTCCTGCACTTTGGTGAGTTGCCCGGAACCTAAGGACTGAGGGGCTGAGAAATCAAGGACTACTGAAGGCAGCACGGCAAGCAAACGACGGCTCCAGCTGAATCCTCCCAGACTCTGCACAACCCAGAGAAAATTAAAGAAATCAGCCGTAATCCATCTATTGGACACCAACGTCCATATGCCCAGAAAAGACAATAAATCCAAACAGTTCCAGACTTGGCTGCTCATAATAGTTCTTCCAGCCGCTCCACTGGGACTGCTGTGGATGTAGGCTAGAAACGAAGTGAACAGACGCATTCATGCTTAGACAGAACGCACCAGGGAGGCATACCACAGATAAACAACGAGAGGAATCTCCTGCTTTGTAAATAGCTTGAAGTGCTTTCAATTTAGTTGAAAGACTCAAAGGCGTACTTGTGATGGGATTTCTTTGCGGAGAGGTTAGTTTCTGTTCTTCAGCGCAGAACCAACAACAGTGGTTGTGGTTTTCACCCGTCTCGTTCATTTGGTCTAAGATGGAAAGATTTCTTACAAAGGAAAAGCCTGACTAGCAGTTTAGTGAGCTGTGAGTGTAATTTTATTTCCTTAAAGAAAATCCATCATTTAAAGACTCATGTAGCCAATGTGTGATGCTGTGCTCCCTGGTGTGTCTCCTTGGATAAAATCTGCACAAGGGTTGCTTTGTGCCATTGACATATCACCTAGGTTCTTGGGGGTGGGTAAAAAGGGGGATGAAAGGAAGTAACTTGAACTAAATTATATTCTTTTGAAAGGGCTGGCCATGGCTGCTGAGGAGCTGCAGACACTCGAGCCTTTTATGACTCCCTGCAGGAGCACAGCCCCAGCATACTGTTCCACAGACAGCTGCACAGGAGCGGAGCTATTATCCAAACTACACAGCGCACAAGAATACATTCACGCACCACTGAGAAACACCTCGAGCAATACGCAGACATATGTACTCTGTCCTGGCAGAGTTGACCTGTGTCTACACATGGAAACTGGGAGGAGGTTTTCGATTTTTTTGGAAAAGAATACGCAATTTCCATAGCACTGAATGATACAGACCTAGTATTAGCAGGAAAGGTTATTTCAGCCAGTGAAGTGCAATAAATAAACTACTCATAAAATGTGAACTATATTGAAGTGTTTGATGTCCCTCCTTCCGTTTTCCAAGTGCACTGTAATGAAAGACTTAGACTGTCAAGAGCAAAGTTGAGTCCGCAAGTGTCTCTGCACACTCTTCTGAGCAGGATGTTTAGCAAGGCTGAACCCTCACTGCTCCAGTAATTTGTTCAAATCAACCAAGTCACTTTGCCAAGAAAAGACAGTTGCTTCAGAACGTTTTCAGAATACTAAAATGAAACCCAGATGAATAATACAATGCTCCAAACAGGTAAGCATCTTTTCACTTGAGGTGAAATGCTATTAAACTCATATTCCGCCAACGACAATAAAATCCAGATTTTAGCCCTAAACAGAACATCTCTCTCAGTGCAGTCCACTACATCTCATTGAGAGGAAACTAATCAGGTGAATGAATTGATATTCATCCCCCTGTGGATGTTTTCCTGAGGACCCGGGAGTGTTTGTCATTATTTGGTCAGACAGAAAGGGCCATTTAGTTCAGTCCAGTCTCTGATGGTGACAATATCAGAATCACAGAGAAAAGTAAAATCAAGGTGTATTGTGATTATTCCTTTTCCCTCTCCCAGCTTTTGATGGCATGTTCTTCAGAGATTTCTTGAATCAGAAGCAGCAGCTTTGTTCTCAATGGCCCTTCACGGATTGCATCTTCTTAGATGCAATGGCTCTCATTGCATTATGAATCTACTTTTGCACCTACTTTCACCAGGCAAATAAATCTGATGGAGGTCATATCGTCGTCTGAGGCTAATGGACTGATGGGCTTCTACTCTTCATATTCTGGTTTTTGAATGAATGACAACATTGCCTTTTCAAGAGGTCTGACCACAGGGACTTTTCTTTGATGTGTCCTTCGTACCCCAGTTTGAATGGGAAGACGCAATGTTTTCAGTGGTTGCAATAAGATTGATTTCATCTGTGTGAATCCCACTGTCACCTGTAGTTACTGTACATTTGTAGCTGACATGACCTTAGTCTCACATAGTGAAACAGATTTTCAGGCTAAATTCCCACAGGTCATCCAGGTGCAGTTTGCCTCCTGCTTTCCACTGCTTTTGAGGTATAAGTGATTGTCTCTCAAGTTTGGAATAAACGGTGAATATCTATTCAAAGTTACCATGATTCTTATTACTAACTACTCTCCCAGCTTATTCTTCCTAGATTTATATCCAAATTGAAAAACTGTGTTGCTGGGTGAAAGTCCTGGAATAGTGATGACCAGAACATCGCTACTAGCATACTAGCACTGGAGATCTCAGGCTATCTGATACCTGATGACACATTTCTCACAATTTTCTGCTATTCTTAGGGACCAAGGCTCATTTATGAAACAGCAGCATTTTAAAATTAAATAGTTTCCTCTTTATATGGGATGTCCTCTTGAATCTTTGAGATACTGTCAGCAGAGAAGAAATGCAATTCTCAATCCAAAATATTCTGGAAGGAGTTTGGACCAGGGATATCTCCACAGCCTTTCCTTGCCTTTTACTAATCACTGTTGCTTTGTACTCCTAGTCTGGAGGCCCTCTTAGGAGTACATTTTATTCAACAGGTGGATTGAAAATGAAGCTAGTCTGGATCTAAACAAGGTTGCTGCATGAGCTCCATTTTTAAACTCAAATTACAGACAGAGTTTTTCTAGTTCAGATCTGTTTGATCACTGTGCAAAGGGGCAGACAGTACACTCATTCTCCAAAAGCAGGTACCAGCGATAGAGCATGCCACATGTTACCCCCCTCCCCTAACTATCCCCTTCTTTCTCCCCCTCTATCAGTAGTCACCATATTGCTAGAAGGTGGACTGAAATGTTTCAGACGTCTTTGAAATCCTGGCTGCTTTCTGGGAGTGTTTTTTGGCTCCTCCACCTTTATTCATGAAAAAACAAAGAGACTAATCTTCTGCTGGAAAGCACAGAACATTTAGAGGAAATTTCAATAAATAGGAAAGACAGGTTTTGGAGGCATTCTGCAGAAATTTAAAACATATCAGAGGTCAGCACTGCATGGCCTCCTAGGTGAAAAACAGAGGCCACAAAAGTGACCATTGTGACAATATGCCCTTATCTGTTACTGAACTAGGAGGCTCATCATTTCTCCTGGCATTTGCTCTTGAAATATTAAAATCATCAGTATGGCAAGATGTGAGGCAGTTGAACAAGCTGGTCTTTAAGAAACTCAAACCTTGCTCACAAGCCAAAGTTTGATCTCACATATTTAGGTGAAAGCCGTTTGGTAAAACAGCCAGATCTGTGGTGATCTTTAGCCAAAGTCAATTTATTTTTGTTTATTTTATTGTGGGAGCAGTAGCTTCTGAGATTTAAATGAAATAGACTAAACTGTAATGTGTTTCAAAACAAATGTTTGGGAAGTGTCTTCACCTCCCTGTGTTTTTTTCCTATTACTTCTGTCTTCTAGTATGTATGTTGCCCTTTCACAAGGAAGACAGTAGAGGCAATGTGAGGGGGTTCCTGGTGTCCAGAGATTCCTGTCCAAGGAAACCCAACACTCAAAGAATAAATTACTAAACTATTTTTCCCAATTTACAGTTGATAAAAAAAATCCCAGTTTCATCTTTAGCCTTGCTCAGTGTTCTGCCTCTCTGTAAAATGTTTGGCATTCACATACAGATCAATTAACATATGTCTATACTTCATTTTTATTTTTCCCCAAATGCATATAAGGAATTCCATCCAGAGCTTTAAAGTCCACCTTCATTGAAATCATCATAAGGTTTATTACTTCTTTTTATTTAAAAGTACAAAATATTTCCTGTCATTTTTCCCCTAGAGTTGTTATAACCCAACAAAGGCTTTCAGTGTTCACCTGAAGTACCCTGCTCTGCTAGCATGCGTTGATTCTTCTAGGAAAGGTCTTAAGGAAATTTCACTGACTCAGAGGGAAGAAGACACTATGTTAATTTTCTCCCAGATATAAAGGATTTGAGAGAGGTTTTACAGAAAATATCTTTCACTAAAAAAGAAGGAAGCAGAGGAAGGTAAGGTAAATTTGTCAATAAGACAAGGCACTACGAAGGGTAAAGATTTGTGAAGTCAGTCCCCATTCAAGAGTTCCACAGAGGTGAGGTGTCCCCTGCCCCAGTCAGGTGCATCAGGATAACTATTGGTAACACACAAGTTCCTTCCCCTTGAGCGGCCAAAGGAAAGACAGCTGGGCAATGCACAGCCTGCTGTCTTCACAGAGTGGCTAAAAGACCTCTACATAGTGGCCAAGCATACTGCAAAGTGTATTTGCCCTTCAATGTAAGATCAACCTGAGGTATCTATTAAACCATATACCCAGGTGCTGGCTCTTGCACCTTCCTGGCATGCTCTCCTGGGTGTCTTCCTCACACTCGTAGTCTATCCTAGCAGATAGTGCAACACAACACAAGCAGATCTGTAAAGCAAAACATCCGGTGCAAGAGGGCCTGCTGCCCACACTACACATTTTTCGCGGGAGGGTATTTCAGTTTGGATCTACTCCAGTACCATGGTCCAAACAACTGTCAGCGACTGGTGCGCATTATCTGCACTTCTGGAGAACATCTTCCCCGTTGATATAGTCAGAAGGAAATCCAGTTCACGTGCTCTGACACAGCTCATGGACCGAAGCACAGCAAGTAGGTATGATAGAGACACTTGCCTTAAAAACACACTTCTGATTAGAACCAGGACATATATGTAGGCCTACCCGTAGGCAGCTGAGTTGTCTAGGGTTGCAGGCACTCTTTCTCTAGTTAGTGGAGATATTTCAGAGGGCAGTTGAGATCTACAGAAGATTGAATTGCTGTTCTAAGGGGCTTCTTTCTTTCACAGTTAATGAGCTGAACTCGATCGCTTCAGAAAGTCAGCCGAAACTTGTCTTGATGTCAAAAATATTCCTATGACTTGAAAGTGAGATTTTATAAAAGACTAAAAATAAGGCAGAGGATGTGACCTGTAGAATTGATCTTAACAGTCTGCTTTATCAAATTTCTCTGTAGGCCTCTACTGTTGAAGAATGACCCTCTGCTAGGAACAGGGAATAGCATCTGCTTGTAGCTGCAGTTCTCTTTGAAGAGATTTAGAAGGCTATAGAGAAATGAAAGGGTGCCCATGACACCACATATAAATCATGAGCTGTGTAAATAATGTATTTGTCTTGCTTGTTTGAGTGAAGTTCCAAAAAGTGAATCCTTGCTGGTAGCAAAAACTGAGAAACGTCAGCAACAGCAATCTTTATTAGCAGGTCCCTTTGTTTGGTGCTTTCTTTTTTTAAATTGAGACATTTCAAGTACCCTAAATCGTTTAAGAAACAGTAGGAAAGATTTTTGGGTTTTGAACAATGTGGTCTATTAAGCCAAACATAGCTAATGTAGTATAGAGACCACAATTGGAAACAACTGTTAGTCAGACATTAATTAGCCTTGTTTTCAGACTGAACGTCAATAGACAATGAAACCACCTAAATTAATCTAAGCGGCAAGCTAAAAACAGGCCTTTGAATTGCATCTTTAAACAGGACTCAGAGGCTGGGGTCCATCTGCCAGAGGTTAGGCACCTGAAGTACAGTCAGACACTGGAGCCCGGCTAGACACCTTCATTTAATGTAAAAAAATCAACTGTGGACAGTGGGATCATTTTCAGCCACGACACAGTCTGTATTCTCCAGCTGTCCTTGGAAAGAATAACGTGCCTCAGTCATGGAGGTAGACTTTTCTTGATATAAGATGAATTAGAATGGGAAGGCGAAGGATGAAACAGCTTTCTGGGACCCTGTGACAACAGGCCATAGCTTCCCAAATGACCCCTAAATTCCAGGCATAGCTCAGGAGAAAGTCCCATGGTACACATATCAGCAATTACAATGTTGGTACCCTCAGAAGCATATTATAACCAGATTTCA
>NW_009648955.1:1944818-2040690 GCF_000708025.1 Charadrius vociferus
TCAGCAGGACAATATTTTTTTTTTTCACCTTCTTGGTCACGTACCCTGTTTTTCATCTTCATTGTATTTCCTTTCATATCCTTATATTCTTCTGCCAATCACTGTACCAGTCCAAGTGTTCACTAACCCCACAGGCTGCTGAGGACAGCTCTTCACAAACTACAGATGAAGAACTTGAACAAGTCCAGTTTGAACGACTGGGCTCACCATTTCAGACAGGTTTCCTAGGACCAAGCACCATGTCCACTGTCTCCAAAGCTCAAAAAAGAACATTGTCTCCAAGTGGCAGCCTACTCCTGTGGCAGAGGCCTCTTCCAATTTGTCATCTGGATCTCAAAGAACCAGTCCAGATTGTCTGGGCAAAATCCACACCAAAATCATAGAATGCAATCACAGAATCGTAGAATATTGGGTTGGAATCTTAGAATAGAAATTGGGTTGGAAGGGACCTTTAAAAGTCATCTAGTCCGATCTGTCTGCAATGAGCAGGGACATCTTCAACTAGATAAGGTTGCTCAAAGCCCCATCCAACCTGACTTGGAATGTTTCCAGGGATGGGGCATCTACCACCTCTCTGGGCAACATGTGCCAATGTTTCACCACCCTCATTGTAAAAAATTTCTTCCATATATCTAGTTTAAATCAACCCTCTTTTAGTTTGAGACCGTTAGCCTTTGTCCTATTGTTACAGGCCCTGTTAAAATGTCTGTCCAACCTTTCTTCTAAGGCTCCTTTAAGTATTGAAAGGCCGCAATAAGGTCTCCTAGGAATCACTGTTCAGCTCTGCATACAACTCCTTCTATTTCCCTCTCTGTGTTGGGAATTGGCAAGTAGCAATGATCACATCTCTTGCACATTATATCATCTCTTTTCCTACTTCTCGATTCTGCTTCCTACCACCCTTGAATTTCCTTTCTCCATTCCAACTCTTACAAAATAAACAACTTTTTCCCCATTGATTTAATTTTTTGTACATCCATATGCAAATTTGGTGGGTTTTTTTTACTGTTACCTAGGTAATTTCAGCCCTGAATGGTATTTCTGATATACCTAGGTGCTGTTAGTTATGTGGAACACAGTCCCTCCTGATTTCCCCCAGAGTTAAATACTCCTTTTCAACTACCTAGGCTGGGTCATTTCTCATGAAACTTTCCCTCAACCACCTATGACATACTGTCACACCTCATGGCATGGAAGTTTTTCAGCTTCTTACACTGCTATCTGCCATGCTGGACAAATTCTCATGTCATGCTAGACTGTTTCCCATGTCCTGTTAGATACTTTAACCTCAGACCAGGGACTAGCAGATGACATGGTGGTCAGCCTGCAGCTGGGACGCCCTGAAGTCATAGACTGTCAGAAGACCAGTTGTCTAGAAAAAGAGAAGTTATATGGAAGAAGACGGGCAGGATTTATATGGTCAGTCAGAAGAGGAGTGAGAGGAACAGAAACACCTCATTATTTTGGCCAGCAACCCAAAAGAGCTCTCTGCTTTGAGAGGCAGTATCGAGGTCCAGATCTGGGCTCTCAGCATTGGAGTAGAGGAAGAAAACAGAGCTGGAAGCAAAGATCAAAATCACCATTATTAATGCTTTAAAAATCTTCACTGCTGACCAGTCTGTACCGGCCAGTAGAGATGAATAGGGAAACTAATCAGATATTCAAGAACGGCCCTCACCAACACAGAGATGCTGGAGTCTTCCGTCTCAGGAATGCTTTACATGAGGAAATAAGAAAGCAGGGTTGTCTAATCTCAGGGTTTTTTTCATCTTACTGATAAAATGTTGTGCTCCTGGCACCGCATGGGTATCCACACCCCTGGTCTCAGCTGTATGCATTTCACTCATCTGAAAAGAGCTCAGGCACAAAGCTTAATTTATGTCACATGGCCATTCTGCCTACTGTTTGGAAGAGTAGAGTTTCCCAGCAGGCATCCCCTGAGAGTAATACAGGGAATAACAACCCTGGTTGCATCCAGAAATAAGGGAAATAGCAGTAGGGGGGAAAAAAATGGCATCTAAAAAAGATAAGACAGAAGCTATTATTTCTAGTCTTGTTTCTGCCTTTCTTGCTGTCATGAAGCCGGGTCCCACAGACCTGGTGTGATTCTTTATCCCTTGGCTCCTAAAAGACTAACTGTCCTCTGACTTCTTTTTTCTGCTGCCACTGAGTCTTTGCTTTCCGGAACATCACTCACTCCTGGACTTCTTTCCTACCATATGCTTGTTTCAAATGTCTCACCAGTGAGGGTCACCCCTTTCGAGATCCCCCATCTGTGGCATTTTCCAGTTTGTTGGAGGCTGGGCAGAGCCACCTGTGGAAATAATGGAAGGAGAGGAGAGGAGAGGAGAGGAGAGGAGAGGAGACGAGAGGAGAGGAGGTGTGCAGTGACTAGGAGAGACAAAGGAGTTATCCAGCACATGCTTATCAAGGAAATATCTATCTTCACAATTTTGGCAGGCTGCACAAAATAGTGAGATCATGGGCAGGCCAAAAAAACTTGGCACAGACGTCAGTGAAACAAACAGTAGCAAATAACCATTCAGTTCATCAGGAGGCAAATTTGGGATATTGAGGAACAGACTATTTGCTATCTCAGCACCTTGGGGAAACAAGCTGATTGAAAAAATTGAGTGTTCAGATTGATTTGAAACTACATGGAAGCTAATTAAATGCTTGCTGTACTCTCCCCAATGATCTTACTAAGAACCTATAGGTTGTGAACTGCTTGCCAGTGAATATCATTGCTATGGATTAAACAGTAGCTGAACAAGACAAAGAATACCAGTTTTTGCCTATCATGTTAGGGAAAGGACATGTTCATTACATGTTCAGAGTTATTTATAGTGTCCATCGTCAGTGTGAACTGCCTTATCTGTGAAGCCTAAGAAGCTAAAAGTGGAGAAGGGTCTAGGAGTATAATCTCCTCCTAAGCCATGTCTCTGTATGCCACCTCTTGTGATCGCATGCTTTAGGATAAATGTTTTGATTTTCTTTCAGGTCATGTCTCAAGTCTCCCCAGAACTCATCCATTCATTTTCCTTCCCTAGTCTCTGCCCAAACCAAGCCTGAATAATCACTTCCTTAAAGCCTCTCAAACTACCACTAGCCTCTTGACTGTTCTAGATATGAATACCAGCTAGGCCTTTCTGCTTGACCTTATACTGAAAAATTTGTATTGTGACAAACTGTGCTTTTGCTCTATTCTCCACTTGTGCCAGGACAAATGCAGATGGGATCACTAATTAGCTCCTCATGAATGAACAGAACTCCTTCAGGAGAGCTGGATGCTGAGGTTTTAAAGACACTACATGTAGAATTTAGATGTCTAAGAAGCAGGGCATGCAAAGGTCATAAGAACATAGGCACATACACTATCGATGTGCAGGAAACGCTGTGTACCTACAGACATTTAGCATTTAATTTAAGATATTTTAATAGACAGTAGAAGTGTGGAATGGTCAGTGAAGGCAATGGTGGATAAGTAGATACACCAGCTCAGGAGGAAGCCTAATTTAGGCTAGATGAATCCCAGCCAGTAAGTCAGAAGCAGAGCAGCAGGAGATGAAGAAACTAATTCACAATTTACATCTTCACAAACTCCATAAAAGTATCCCAAGGGGTTTGTCAACTGTTCAGATGTTCTCTACCAAAAATTGTGTGGTTCTGCACAGATGTTCAAGGGATGAGGGCAACAAACAGCATTTTCTGGCATTATCTGTGATGTTGGAGCCAGAAATCAGAGGTGGAGAAGAAGTACATGGAGTCAAAAGTATTGAAAATGAGGCAGCTTGACTTTCAGGTCCTTGATTGAGCCTTTTAGTAGTCAGAGTTTAAAAATTCAATAGTTGGACAGTGTATGAAAATGGAAAAAAATAAAAAAAAAACCTTAGCTATATCATTTTATGGTCACTTTTAAGAGTCTTAGTAGTGTATTTTTAACTTGATAATTTAACTTGCCTGCCTCCCCATGATACTTATAAAAATAAAAGAGTACATTCTTTATTTTAGCCAGAAATACTATATAAACAAATTCCAAGGAATGCATTCAATTAGAATGATAGACTACAGTAATGGGTGCACTTGATTGCATTTCCGTCTCACAAAGCAATTCACATTTGCTACTAATATGCTAAAATTTGTGCCAGTCAAAATAAGCTTGTCTATCACAGCAAGAGAAAATTGTCAAAACACACAATTCAATTCCTCTCTCACTTATACTAATTTTATGCTGGAATCACTCCATTATTTTTTTTCAGAGCTGTGCTTGACATGTCAGTTAATTCTATCACTTCTATCAATGTGTATACAAACTAATTCAGGTACATGAATTTCCACATACTTCTGAGAACGCTTACGCATGTATGACTTATGCCTGTAAGTAATCAGCTTCCATGAACCATGGTTACATTGCTCAGACAGTTAAACATAGCAAAAGAGACTATTTGGAGAGTTCTTCTTAAGGCCTTTGTGGGTATCAATCATAGACAACCCATAGATGTCTTGAAGGAAGCACCCTGCTGAACAAACTAGGAAAAAAATGCAAAGCAGAAGAGTCTCAGGCCTGTTCCAAATACCTGCCAGGTCCACTCCGTTTCTAATGCTTTGCTTTTCCCCAGGAGTGCAGGAGCTATTATCTCTCCCAGTGGTCAGAAAATCACAGTTGGACCACCCTAAACACAAAGAAAAAAATAAAAATCTGTAGCACAAGCTCATGTCCTGGTTCTTTTTTGGCTTGGAGAGGCAAAAAGAGACCTGCTTAGTCTTCTCACTCACTCCCTTAACCAGAAAAATGAGAGCACAGAGTGCTCCCCCTTTCATAAAAGCGCGTGTGACCTTTAGTGTTATCCTGTGCTAACACTAAGTGCAGACTCCTGCCCATTCAGGCAGCAGGCATTTTTATCCCGCTCTGGCTAGTCACCTACACAACCTCCTTTCTTCCTTTTATTACTGCTGTACTCAGTCAGTGCAAGCGTTCCTTCCATTGGCAGACTTTTGGCAGGGTTTGTGGCGTACAGCTGACTGCACATCAATCATACCGTTAACTCTTTATTGCACTGGCTCCATCTCAAGTTTGCGTGCCCTGCCCTTGCAGCAGTCCTCAATACGTTATCTTTATCAACATTTTCTTATTAAAGCAGAGGTACGCTATTCTGGGTGACTAGAATGTAACTAGATTGCATTCTCTATCCCTGAAGACGCTTTACTCCGTCATCAGTTATGGCTTTTTCCACTAGATGTTAACATACTTATGTGCATATATGTACATATATGGTAAAGTCAGTGACTAAACATTATTAAGTCTTCAGCAAAAAACCATAAAGTTCAAATTAACTGATCAGATAAGCTAAAATAAATGCACTTCTGACAGTGAGATACCAGATGACAAAGCACTTCAAAACCTGAGATCAGCCTGAGGGGCTAGCTAAAGACAACAAAAAAGTGTGGTCATCTCGGACCACTTCCTAAAAATGCTGTGCTCAACAAATGCCAACTCAGCCAAGAGATTAGCAAACAATTGACACAGTCAACAGTCTCTGCCCAGAGCTACACTAACATGCTGACGGCATTTCCTACCATGGGCCTCAGAGAGCAGGACGGTTCACAGAAGAATTAGCGTGTGGGAAACCTGGTGTTGAGGAGCAGCCGTGTATCATAACGGGTTTGATACTTAAAGTTTGCTGATGCTTAGCAACATTTAAACAATGCTCTTTGAAAGAATATTTTTATTCTGTGGGAATGGTTTTGCAAAGAGGTTTTCTCCTCTCTGTAATCAATTATGAAAAAAAGACACAGATTTCTGACATTTTTTATTGTCATTCTCCATTTTTTAAGTAGAGCTTTGTTGTACTTTGCTTGAATTAGTTATTTACTTTTTGATTTCCACCCAGCACTGATATAAAGCTCTTCACTGATAAGTGATGGACCTCAGAAATGGCAAAATGTATTGAAGAGGGAGCTCAGTTAATGCAGACTGTTTCAAGTTCTTTTTTTCGCCTTGCAGATTACATGTCTGAACAGGGAGGAACTGGTAACTGCAAACTGATTTAAGTCATCAATGTAATCTAAAGGAGAACCAAAAGACAATTACATCGTATGCAAGTTTCATCTTTTATAAGCCTAACTGTCATTAATGGTGGAAGGAGTCATTTATACACAGCAAGTGGAGAATAAGTGTCTGACTTTGTTCTTTGTCTGAAATGTACTGTCAGAAGAAAGGAACAGATTTTGTACAAGCCAGTAGTTTCTCCAACAGATCACCGTTGGGATTTTCAAAACTCCCAGACACCTTCCCTGCCTGCTACCAACCCCTGAAAGGGGTTAGGCTCTTCCCTGCGACAAAGTAGCTACCTCCGCTTGTTTTGAATGTCCCAGAGAGAAAAACTGATAATAAAACTATTCTATTCCCACCGAAGTATTTTTTAGTGTGTTCCCCATCATGCTATTCAGCACCTTTTAAGAAAATGCTGCCTCACTGTGATTCCAACGTGAGGCATTGAGAGAGCCACATAAACAGGCAGGGAGAGGTTTGGAGGGAGCAGTGTCAAACAGGCACGCAGCAGGGAGAGGTTTGGAGGGAGCAGTGTAAGTGAGTTGACAAGACTGATAAAAGAAACAGTTGTGCACTTACTACGTTTTTGGGTCAAATCACATTCACAAGGTAAAATTGGAAGTAAGGAGATTGGGACTGGCAAAATATGACTGACTATCTTTGGGTGAGAGATATAGGCAGTGAACTGCCAAACCCTTACAACACCGTGAAAGCTGAACCTGAGGTAGGCAGCTTGGTCCACAGAGATCCTCATCCTCCTTCTGTGCCTCGGGGTTTGAGCACTAGGCTGCGGCAAGACTAGTGATGGCATCACGACGTAGAGACACAACAGTATCTCCTTGTGTGGTCTCATTCCCTCATGGAAAAGCTGCTGTTTTCCTCACTGCTTTTCTCTGACATTATCTGGGACTCATCAGTTTCTGGGTTTTGTTTGTTTCTTTAAGCCACTCACGTGGATTACACCTTGTTCTCCTTTATGAAGTAGTTTCTTTGAAATATATTAGTTGAATGGTTTCAATATTCCGTTTGTTACTTCCCTCTGAGTAGGTGGTCATGCCTGTATCTGGCTTCACTCTTTCTAAATCCTAGGGAATGTGGGAAGGGGATGTCCATCTTACCGGGACTTGGGGGGGGCAGAACATAACCTCCCCAGAAACTCAGCAGTTATGCAAGGTAGGGAGACACCACCAGCATATAGCCAGCTGAAGGATGGGTTGGTAGGCAGGTTGCCAGTGATAGCAGGATGCCCGGCTCCCCAGCAATCCACCCCGTGGGCTGAGAGGGAGCTGCTGGCCTCAGAGTCTGCTGGCCAGGCTTCCCGTTCTGAGACGGTGACTTCCAGACCTTGGACCTACCTGGATTTCTGCTCATTGAAATGCCACTGCTACAAAGGTGTTGGCCTTAAGAACTGTTTGGAAAGGTGGAAATAAAATAGTATTTGAATTTTTGAAAGTGTAGATATTTTTTTTTGGCACTTTTGGTTTGTTTTTTTTTTTTTTTAATGGGGCTGAGAGGTAAAGAGTGATCAAGAACTTACTCTCTTTTCAAATAGGGGTCTATTTTTTTTCATTTGAAAATTTCTATAGAATAGGAATTACAGTTTCTGGGCAGTTCTAACAATCTCATGCTATATCCCCTATATATGCCTTATTCTTAACAGTAAATTCTGAAGAAATCTCATAAGCGGAAACTTGAACACATGCAAATACAGATTATTATGAACAGATAGAACATATGTCCACATCTGATGAATTCCAGTTTTACTGATGACCCTATTTCTCACAGAACTTGAACAGTGAAAACATGTGATTTATGGATGTGTGTCTAAGGTTACAAAACAAAATGTTTAATGTTTTCTAGAAATGCCTTGGAAAAAAAATGAATGTCAAATCCCCAGATGCTTGTAAGTCAAAATTAAATAACAGGTTTTTAGGACAAGACTTCTTATGATTAGAAATTATAAATGAGATTCGACTCTCAGTTTCAAAAAAAACCCCAAAAAGGCGGCATTTATGAACAGACAGGGATATTTTGAGGCTACTCTCCACCTTTAACCCAAAGAAACCCAAGTTTAAATGTATTTTTCAAAAGCAAAATTGGGAGAAAATAAAATTCTCTATGTATGAGATAGCATTTGGAAGACTACCATGTCCATTCTCTTTTTGTCTCTCCGACCTGTTCATCACACTGCACATACACACACAAACACTTCCTTTCAAATGCATCTTCAACGTTTGATCTTGAAAAGTCTTTTCTTAGAACAAAGCATTGCCAGGTGCCAGGCCAGGAAACAAGATGCAATAAAAGGGAATTATTCTTGTCCTACTCATAGAACATGAGAAAAATAAATTAAAAAAAGCTAGAATTGGCAAGTAATTTTGGCTTCAAAATATCTAAACTTTCCAGCAGCTATCCAATGCCAGAGAGATATTATTTTATACGTGATATCAACATAGGAAAACATTGCACTCTAAATGCCCTCTGGAAAACACAATTCTTAACTGTTGTATACACTATTTGTTATCAAACTGATTATTTTACTCCCTCATAGGTCCAAAGAATCTGGTTCTTGGAGCCCAAATTTAGCTATATGTCATTCAGAGGGGGGTGAATAGGTTCAAACCTACATCTGTTTATTTCTGTGTGTCCTAATTTGCAGGCTGTACTGGGAACAAGAGAGAAGGGCAGATATCGTGATGCTCTTCCCAAAGTCACACACAACATTAAACTCTTCCTTAGTTGCACGTGACCTCCCTGAGTTTCACCAGCCTCCATCTCTCCTTCCCTCACCCAAATTCACTTAATGGCCTCTTCACAGCCTCCCTTCCTCCCTGGGATCAATGGATACCCGTACATCGCTCTCCTTTCTCACCCTGCTACTGCAGCAAACCCAAATCTGCTGCTGGAAGCTCCCTGACATTTGCACCCATGGCACGTCCTATGAGGGGCATGTGCCCAAGCCCGTGCACCTGCGCCAGCCGAACAGATGCAGCTGTGCAGCCACATTGCCTGCCACATGCGCACATCTTCCCCCCACTCTCCAAGGCTTTGGACTTTGTCCACTGTGCATTTATAGTAGGACCTAACAGCGGAGGCTTTAATATCCACCTGGTGAAAGTTTTCATTGCGTTTGTTGGGAATTTATGAGTAAGGATTTGAGAACTTGGTTGGTTAATTCTTTGTGGTCTTGCTCACTAGATTTTCGATTTACACAGGGACTTTAACTAAAAGTGAAATTCTTATAGTCAATTAAATTAGGGTATCTTTTTTGCAGGGACACTTTCAGATCAATCTCAGCCTTGTTTATATTGATTTTTTTACTTGCAGAACTCATCTAATGTTGCTAGGTCCAAATGAGCACAAATATGCTTCTGTGAGGCTTTGCAGGAATGTAATGTGCAGGGTGGAAGCAAAGCACAGACAAAGTGAGAAGCTGCAGCGCTGTTACCAGAGCAAACCAGTGTCCTGAATCCTCCATCACCTGGAGCTCCATTAACTCCTGCTGAGTAAATAACCACCTGGCACAGAGACAGAGTGCTTTCTCAGTCTATTTATTAGAATTTTTTTTGAGGGAAAGGGAGAGAAGAGTGAGGCTATGAATCTGAACTCCAGTGGTAACTAAATAAATCCAGTATATTCTTCCTAAATATAGAGTTATTCCTAAGGGGGAATAAGAAATATACTTCCTCCACTGCATGGCCAAGGTTTAGGCCTTCAGTTTGTGTCTGCACTCTGTGGACTGTCCTAGGGAGATATTTCTTTTTTTTTTTTTTTTTTTTTTTTTTTTTTTTTTTTTTTTCCCCCCATTCAGTGTCTTAAAAATAAAAGCTCAGTGAGCTAAAACGCATTTTTTAAAGCCATTTGAGAAACTAGTCACTCACAAGACCAGCACAGTAAATAGAGTTCAAACTCATTAAAAGTAGGGACTCTCCTCTGTTGTGCACAAATCTGATGTCACAGCAAATAGCATGAGGCAGTTTCCAAAGGCTGCAGCACGTCAGGAAGATGAGACGACTGTATAGTGCCTTTTAACTTCTTCCACCTCCTAAAGCAGCAGTCCACCATTGCAAAGTAGTGTAAGTGACAGAAAGGAAATCAAACCTATCTCCATTTGACATTTTAGGTAGTGGGAGAAATTAGTGCCACCTCCCTGGGCTCTGGGTGGTGATGTGCGACGGTACAAGTGTAACTGTTTTGGAGGTGGTAGCACTGGGTCTGAAGGAGAGAGGGGGAGCGGTACCAGGCAGGCGGTCCAAGTGCCCTTGTGTGACAATCCAACCGGGATGGAAAGGATAAAAAGCCAGGTTCACGCCCTAAGGGTTAATTAGTTATTTTATTTACCCTTTACAATAAAAGCTGGGAAAATTAAAGGGTCAAAAGGGTCTGCAGTGATTCTGGGCTTCCAGGCACTGCAGTAATACGGCTATGTGGGGTTCTGTGATCATTTTGATTTAATGAGAACTTTCCTATGAAAGACATAATTCACTCACAGGCGGCACGCAAAGCCAGCCCGACCTGGAAGGATCAGTCGTTTATACTGCTGCTGGTTCCCAGTACATCCACAGGCAAGCCACTGTTAAGCCTCTTCTTGAGTTTGTATTTACTCTGCACTGCAGCTTGAATATGCACTGGGCCTCTTTTTAGAAAGGATGGCACAGACAGGCACCCATTCCTGTTTGTGAGCAGGAGCCAGCCAGCACGGCTGCCTAAAATGTTCTTCTGTCTAAATCGCCACTTGAACTGGAGCCATGCATTCCCCTTCGCCCTGTTCGCCAGCATGGGTGAAGAAGCACAACGGATTTTTCTCCCAGAGCGGAGCCCTCGCACCTCGTCGCTGCCCTTTACACACCAACAGAGGCAGGAGAAAGCTTCCAGCTGCCACCGCAAGTGTTCCCCCCCTACAGAAGTCTCCTGGCACAGATGCATCTCCTGCAAACCTTGGATCATCACAGCTGGCTGACACCATCCTGAGGATGTACATGTATTGACGGGCCCTTCTGACAGCCAAGTGCTAATTAAGGCAACCTATAAATCATGATCTCTGGCTTGCCCAAAGGGCAGATACAAGCCTGGTCTGAATGGCAGGGTTGTGCAGCCAGGAAGCCACAAATGGACTGTGGGGCACAGGACCTCGCATACTGCATCAGGTCATACCTCTTCACCCCTCTGCCGGTAAATCCACCACAGAGGGTCTTAATATAGAGAAAGGTGCAAATTCATCATCAGCCCTCCCAAGAGCATACTAATTTTAACCAATGTTGGAAAGTTTTCTTGGAGTCGCAGGAACGTTAGGGATTTCTTTAACTATGAAGAGTATAGACATGGTAATGAAAGCTTCGTGTACGAGCCAGGAGGTGTTAGCCATTGCCTGCAGGTGCCTGGGATGTGAAGCCTGTTTCACTAACATCAAATGCACCAAGTCTGAGTATGCCAAACAAGTATGCCTCCTTACCTCTTTCTCCATATTTTGATACTATCTTTGATAGGTTAAATGAAAATAATTAATTAAAAAGCTAGTTTTTAACCTAACTTTTTTTGGTTTCCCTGGTAAGTAAGCCCAGTCTTGCACAGCTGATCTCCAGAGTACTTAAAGTAGCCAAACCCTGCAAAAAGCTCGACAAAACAGAGAAACCAGGAACTTCCAGGTATCAGCATGCACCACTGGACATATCTGGATCCCATCTCAGAGTGACACCTGGGAATGCCCCTTAATATTCCCCATGTCTTGGCTGTAATAAGAAGGAAGCCAAATGTATGAAATAGAAGGGGGGACCTGCAGTATATTCCAGCCATTCCCCATGTTGGGATGCTCATCAGACTACTGCAGATGTGGTGGTGCATACCTGGTGGTGGGACCCCGTGATTCCCCACCAAAACATCACTCCAGCAGAAACCAGCACTGCCTCCAAATGGATTTGTCCTGTCCACTCACCTCAGCAGTTCATTCTGCCTGTTCCTAGTGTTCCTGCAGCCATACTACATCTCAGAAAAAGCTCATATCCAGCTCATATCCAATAAACATTTTTTCTGAGGATATTAGTCTGCTGAATCCATTCCCTGATCCGCTCTCCACACCGCCTCACAAACGTGAATGCCAGGTATGGGAGGCCAGCAGCAGGAAGAAGCTGTGATCATCCCTTCAATGTACTTGCACTTGCTGTATAAAAGTGATTGGGAAACCACAGGTTTCATCCAGGTGTAGTGAAACCAGGCTCCTAAATTTACTTAAAGCACAACTTTGTTCAGTGAAGTTGTACCTGAATGTAAAAGTGTTATTTTCAAGAACTTCCCTGTGCCCAGTATCAAAATTGGTTTAAGCACCTTGAGGCACACAAAATTGCGACAGATGTCTACTGGGATTATCTTCCAGGAGTCATAATTTTTCTCTTTGTCACATCTAGTGTCATATTTGCACTTTTAAGGGCCTAAATAGATTGCTAAAAAAAAAAAAAAGAAGACTTTTACTAGCTATTGAAAATCAAAGGGTTTGTATTCTCGTGGCTAATTCTGAAAGTGAGAGATTTGCTCCAAGTGAAAATCTGCATTGGTACACTCATTGATTAGGCAGCTGGCTGCCCCTGAAGCAAACCAAATAAGTCAAAAACCCCCCACCTCACTCCTAAGTCTTGAGAAATGCTTTTCCAATGTGTCTTCCTGGAAAGCGCTGGGTAAACTGACTGTGGGGAGTCAGGTCCAGTGGAGTGGTAAGACAATGACACCTCTCTGCAGCCTGAGCCATGTAGCATGGCCACCTCCTCAAAAGAGCCCTGAAAGAGGACAAAGTCACCATCACTGCATTAAAGAAAGCAGAGAGGCTTTTTACTGGGGCTGTGATGAGACTCTCAAACTTTATAAATGTGTGTCTTTGGGAGAGAAGGACAATGGCAATTGCCATTTCAAAGAAGTCTTTTTTTCTGTTTCTTTTGTAGAAGTGAAGTCTGAGAGTCTGTGCAGATCCAGAGGAATTGAATCCTGTATATATCCTAAAAAAAGCTCCTAGCATTAACATTTCTGATGGCATATACAATGTTTTAATGCATCTGTAAGCTGGAGAAAGAAGGAGAAAACCTCAAAGCGTATTTTAATGGAAGTAAACAACTAAATGTCTACAAAAAGAACCTGAGAGGGGATACAGGAAGGAAACAGCATGACTGAATGTGATCTTGCAGTATGCATTCACAGGACACAGGGAGAAACGAGCCATGACTACACCTTGGGCTGGAAAAGGAGTCCACTATGGCTGTGCTGAGAGGTCCTGCTCTGACTCCAACAGTCGCAGCAGGACAGGAGTAGCTCTAAGAAATTTTGAGGGGGTGTGAGTGTTAACTGATAAACCTGATGAGCCAGCAAGGGCAGTGATAAACCTGATGAGCAGCTAAGAAGGACTGGTGATGCTACTTATAACCTTAGTAATGTATCAGAGGGGGGATACTGCTCCATTAGCATAAATCCATGTTAATAAGCAAATGCATTTTTTCATCTTTATACCCTGTTTAATGATAAAATATACTCTAATATACCCTGGAAGATCCCTTATTCCAGGGCAGACGTACAAAATTCTGAACTAATGGATTTCATTCTGCGACAGTCACTTGAGAACCGGTGCAATTTTATTAAGAGATCCACAAACAGCCAGTAAGAAATCAAGCTTACTGCCAGTGTACTTAAATTCACCCTGCAGGAGCCTACAGCAGTGCTTGAAAACATTTAGAGGATTGCAGAAGAGTCTGAAAAGCACAGTTGCTGAGAGTCTACAACCTTGGGTTGTAGGGTGCCCAAGAGTGTGGCTGGCAATCTGCCACGGACATCTCCGCAGGAGCCCGGCTCATGCAGGTAACACGGGCTGACATTCTCCAGAGCTGCTTTTATCTTGGCAAGCATTAGCCTGAGCTGCTTTAGAGAGGAGCGAAATTATAAAGCCTGTAAGGCAGGCGTCAACATGAGCGCCTGTAAATTTCACCTTTTGTAAGGAGCTTCCAATTAACAATGCGATATAGAAAGCAAATAATTATTTATTATGTTTTCATCCAACACTTCGCTGGCCCTGTGCCCCTGCAGAGCAGAGTCTTTCTGTCACTGTGAGCCTTTCCAGCAATGATCTTCTGTAGCTTCACTCACCAGAGGGCTATATCTGCAAAAGACAAATGAATAAATGTGCAAACTATTAAGATTTTGAACATTCTTTTTTTGGGGGGTATTGTTAATACTTGAAAAATGTTTTCTGCTTTTATTTCTCTCTTTTCTGAAACCATCACAAATATGGTAGCTGAAGGGAGCAGCTCTTGGCGGGGAAAGAACAGAGGGAGACTCTTTCTTCCCCTTGTGAATTCCAAGTCCTAAAACACGAGAATGTGCTAAATGTGTTTAACCACAGGACAAAGTGTTTTATATTTTAAATGACTTCCAGTTGATTTCTTGTGCTTGATACCTGTTTCTTTTCTTTTCTGGTTAGGCACAGTGTTTGCCACAGAGGCTTCAGGGCAGAAAGTGCATCATTACTATGGCCCAACACTCCTTCATTCTTTCCTTCACTTCATGCCACTTTGGCTCCCTAAGAAACTTTTATTTAAGCATCTTTTCAGCACAGAGACCTGTTCTTGGGCATCGACGTGAAAATAATTTGTAGCTCCTAGTGGAGGAGGCTTGAGCTAGCTACAAGGAAATGCAGCTGTTAGGTGCTTCCCAGGAGAATGGCGTACAGGCTATAATCTCTCTGAAACTGCTCTTAATTACACTTTGGAGCATAGATACATCTCAACACAGGGCAGTAAGGGCGTTTTAAAGGAACTGTAGTTCTCCATATTCCTAGTCCCTTCTACTACAGGTGGAATATGTGTTTTAGTGACAGCAACTGATATAGCAGAATCCTGACATTTGGGGCTGTTAATGCACTTCTGCTTTAAATAAACACTCTTTACAGTCAGTCGCTAGTTTAACTGTTTAATTATACTCCTAGGATTACAAGACCATACTGTCCAAGTGTTTCACAAGTGGCATGCCCTCAGTAAGGAAATGATGCACTTCCAGCCCTGAAAAGCAGAGGAAGAAAGTAGAGCAGCAACACCGCTGTGTGTGCTTTGGTATAGCTGAGAGTAATTAGCTAAGGCAGAGCAATCCTTGGAGCCAAGGTGAGGCTGAGCCAAGGCAACCATTGTTTCAGTGAGATTTAGTACCAATTAACTCCATATAGCATACTAACAAAGAAAGTGAAACCAAGAGAAGACATCTGAGAGAGGGAGGATGAGGGAAAAAGTGACTGTAGTCTCAAAGGGGTCTGTCTTCCCACTTTCAGAAAATAATTTGAAACAGTGGATGATGTGTGTGGCAGATACATGAGCTGCGGCAGACAAATCTTTTGGCACAGAGGTGCTGAATTCAACACAGCATTTGCTTACTAGTCAAGGGCAGTTCTACTTTGCTGAAATAAGGGATGGATCTCTTACAACAGTAATGAACAAAGAGATCCATTTATACTGCTGCAGAAGCCTACTATTTGAGTAGGCTTTTCTTTACATTTATGTTTGGGGGGGGGGGCTAGACAGCAAAATAAGCTGGTGTAACTTACACGACCAGTGAAAATATGAAAATGCTGGTTTTAAAATTGTCTTGTGTGTCTTTTACTCAGTTACATTTGCATATAATTAATATAAAATGCTTTCAAGCAAAATTGTCCCTTTACTTCCACCTCTGGTATCTTTTCATGCCTTTTGTATTCTGAATATACAAACATATCTGTCCTCAGATAAGGAGCAAGCCATTGAGATTGCACTCTTGAAATGAAATGTTGACATACTGGATGAGTAGACGTGTAGCTCATTCCTGCGGGATGTGTATGGGTCAAGGTTGTAGCATGATTGAATTAGGTACTGGAGACATTTTGATTGAAATAGAATTTATATTGGCTAGGAATCCAATGTTAACATATATAACAACAAAAAGTACACTTAAGGATGATAAAAATATAACTTTCCAAGATAAAAATAATATCTTCATCCCAGGAAGTAGAATGAGTTTTTCAAGGGGAGTAAGAAATACGCTTTTCTTCATCTGTCTATGTTGGAGTTTGTCCGTTTTAAGATCCTGATGTCAGCAGTTCTACTGGAGACAGAATGCTAACTTTTTTGGCCTTGTCTCATCCAGCATATGAACATCTTTATGAAGCAGCAGTATCAAACCCAATAAGGACAGGAACCTCTATTCGACAAATAACAAAGCCTTAGGCATCAAGATTACAGTTAAAATATAGAAGGAAAAAAACCCAAAACCCATACAGATTCACAGTGGGTGATGCTTCAGCCCCGGAAATTTCTCTGTGTTCCAAAGACTTGAGGAGGAGCTGATGCTCAAGACCTACTGTGAGTGCCCTGACATGGTACTTCCCTCCCGTTCATTATACCAGCATCCCTACTTGACAGTAAGGCAAGTCCTCTGGAGCTTATGATCCTCAATGACATGTAGTGCACGTACCACTTGAGATGCCTCACTGAATTCATGCCCAGTTAGTGTAGTCCCCACTGGCTATTTTTACAGCTCAAGAACTGCAATGATAATATTTTCCCTCTTTCCACATCCGTTCAAGGTTTACTTGTGTTTGTGTTAACTTTCTAAGCTCTTCTCTAGCTTCTCCTGACCCTGGTAAAAGTAGAGTCCTCTGTCCAGCTCATACCCAGCTTGGTATTTCTTTACAAGTTTAGATTTTTGTTTGGAAGCGATGAAGGCTGCATATTCTGCAGGATAGCTAATGCATGCTCATGCTTTCACTCCATTATTTAAACTCCCTGGAGCGGACAGGCTTCTGATCTAACTCCCATTTTAGTACATTGTTTCTTTGACCTAATGTGGAAATAAAAACTTCACATCTATATATTCTGATACAGAGTCGCGCTCTCATGCTTTGGTAGGTATGGTTCAAACAGCCGTTACCACAAGCACAGCCTAGCCCAGCTTCCCCAGCTACTCCAGAATTTCACACAGACATCCCAAAGACCTTGAATGGTATCCAGACGAGTAGCCCGTATCATGGTCCAGCTTGCCATTTGTCACTACTTCCCAAGCTACAATCATAATCCTGGCTGCAGACTAGACACAAGACCCCAGCAAAGGTTTCAGGAAGAAAATCAAAGAATGCACTTGTCTATTTTGTGTTTGTATATAAATATTAATGGTCATTTGCAGTTACGAAAACTTTGAGAAATTATGGGGAAGAAAAATCAATAGAAGTGACATTAAGTCAAATTAATTCAATTGACCGGCTGTAGAGGTTGGGTAATTACTTCATCTCAGCATAAGTACATTTGTGCCTTTATGGAATGCACTAAGACTTGAACTTTGGCTCTGGCCAACATGAAAAGCAAGGCTTTGTAGGATATTCAGTAATTTCCACAGCTAACTTGGCTACAAGTCACCCAAAGGACCTGCCACTGAGCACTCATTTTTCAGACAAAGAACATCCAGTCTATTGCATTAAAGCAGAGAAGCGGTTTGGAGAGGCAGTTGCTTTCTAGAATCTTGTTGTTGTTGTTGGTTCCCATTTTAGAAAGTAATCAAAGAAAATCCTATTTTTTGATGCATTATTCACTTGGCCTGCCATGCAGAGAAAATTGGGTTTCTCTCAGTCTGAAATTTCTTCCTGGAAAAAAGATGCGCAGATTCAAAGCACTACTCTGTTGATTTGACTATATTATTGGAACATTTTTAAAAGTTTTTTTTTTAATGTGTTAGTCAACAGTCAGCATATTAAGAGATTCTTGGCCCCACAACATGTAAATGGACTCAATAAGACCTTTGAACTAGAACAAAGGGGACTTTGGACTGAGCTATTTTCTTCAAGATTCATATTCATTCTAAGAAAAGAACTTCTAAGCAATTATGTAAACCTTAGACTCAACTGAGCATTAAAGAAGTGAATTTGAAGATTTACTGCTCACAGTTTCTTAAGGAGGAGTGTATTTGGGCTGGTCAGGCAAGAATCTGAAATACAGTATAGAGAGAAGAAAAGCAGGTACTGTTCTTATTCCAGAAAAGACAGCTGGAAATCATTTCAAATTTAGAACTACTGGCATGCACGGTGCATCCATTAGGTATTGCTGTTAGTCAGCACATTCTGACAATCATCCCTACACAATGAGTTTGGAAAAATAAATGATAAAGACATGCCAAGGAGGAAAAATAAAAGAGGGCAGTTGTCTATAGAATATGTCTGATAGCTTGTGATTCCAATAGTATCTTTTCAAATATCTGGGGAAGCTTAAGAAAACTAAGCTAGAAAATTATTACTTTGTCACTCCAAAAAAAAAAAGGTTTTTGGAATGGAAAAAAGAATCATCAACGCACTCAAGCGTATACCTCACTCTGGTGTCAGTTGCAAGGAAGCTGGAAGAGAATAAAAAGGGGCAAGTGAAAACTAATATGGATTTTTTTTTTTTTTAATATGAGAAATTGGGGCCAATGAGTGATCAAAGCAATATAAGGCTCAAAAAGGGCTCAAGGTTTCTCCTGATTTCTGTGATTGTCCAGTGGTTCCTCTTTCTTTGTGAGTACTTTGGTATTTTTCTTTCACTTTTTTTTTTTGTATACCGTTTTTGTCCTCCTTACCAGCAGTAGCCTGAGCAGTGCAGGCTGGTGCAACCGTGTTCATGTGCCTGTGTTTCTGTATGCTCTGGATAGCACTTTTTAGGGACTGGATCACAGGCAGGCAGAAGGGCTAGCAAAAGGGACATCAGACCTTTTCCTCCCCTTCCCCTCCCCAGGTCAGCCAGCATCACACGTGCTCCCATGCCAAATGCCCGCGCACATGCACCCCCTCCATTTCAGACAGAGCTTCATCCTCTGTTTCTGTGCTCCAAATTCCACAGTGTGACAAAACACAGAGAAACTTTTAGTCTTTTTCCACAATTGCCAGTCTTCTGATGGGATAAGAGGAGGGATGGGAACTGCTTTGGGGAGCAGTCGGACTGTCCTGCTGACTTCCAGGAGCTGAATGTAGGTCTTGAGTTCTAGCACAGTGTGCACATGAGTTTCCCCTGTCAGTGAGCAGGGGTTGCACCAAAGTGTCTTGTAGAAAGAAAACTAAGAAACAATCAATGGAAATTGGTGTTTTGGTTTATTATTTAAGAAAATTAAAGGAAAAATTCAGGAAGGAATTAAGTCTTGGCGACTCACCTAGTTTGTTTTTTATAGTGTATTGGAAGACTCTGCAAATGCTTTTGCCTTTGATATTTGCATTTCTTCACTTCTGCTATTGAGGGACACTCATGACTAATAAGCGGGAAACACGATGCTGCCTGTGTAATGTTTTACCATGGTAATTAAAGTTCATGGTAGCGGAGGGAGGTGGGGAGTTGTTCATAGGTGCTACAGCCGAAATATGCAGGAGTGCAGGGTAGCTGGGATTTGCAATGCTGTTTCATTTACTTACATTCCTACTAATGGCTCTGAAAAGCCAAAATGCAGTTCTTCACTGCTGCGGAAGGATGCTGCAGCAGAGCATTTGTGATCGTCACACCGCACAGGACCTCTGAGCAAAGGGTAGAGTGATCCTCACTCCCTCCTCAGCGCCTGTCTGATGGTGCTAGCCCTCATCCACCCCAAAGGCCAAGGCATCCATTTCTCTTGGGTGGCTCCAATGCAGTAAAAGGGACAGTGATGCAAAGGCAAAAGATCACTGAATATGTCACAATCTAAGTCAGCCTGGTCTTGGGACGGATTGCAGCTCCAGTCTTCCACAGCTAGTAAGTATTTGTCGAGTTGTCCATCACCATGGTTCCAGGACAGGACAGAGTTTCATAGCTTATAATGCAGGAAAACATAAGTAGTAATACTGGACGAAAGTGACTTGGTTATGGAAAAATTGCTTCTGAAGAATGCATTCAACAAGAATATTCAGATGATCAAAACAATAAAAGAGCAATTCAAGATTTAATAAAACATTTTCTTGGACTGAAAAATATTTAAGATGTTTAGATGTGATAAAATACAGCAGATTTCAAAATGAGGTGTTATTTCTGCATGAAATAGAAAATTATTGATTTTTAAAATATTTAATCGATACCCTTATACTTTTCCCCATTTTTTATTTAAAAAAAAAAAATTGAAATTGAGTTAGACATATTAAATATTTCAGTTGAGCCAATTTTGCAATTTTTATTGAAAAAAAAAGCCATATACAATGTCTTGTTGATCTCAGCCTGTGTCTGCCTCTTCACAAAATGTTGACTGAATGAATAATAACACTTTCAGTTTAAATATATAGCAAGCCTTCACATTTGAGGCTTCAAAAATTAAGCTGGAAATGTAGTGGGCATCATATTTGCAGGCTTTTTTTTTTTTTTATCTTGAAATGGGATAACCTGGAACAGCCATGTGCTTTTTTATTTCTTCTTTTTTTTTTCCTCTTTTGTTTTTTCTTTTTCAATTACCTCATCTTTTCGTATTTCAAATCTGAGACTTTTAAGGATCTTTCTTGGAAGGCTTAAACAAGTTCTTATTTTTATTTAAACTAGACAAATAAAACTTTGAGAAATTTAATATGAATAAAACCCCACTGGCATCAACTAAACAGAATTCATAGCATTAATGGAATGTGGTAACAAAGTTTAAGGGATTTGGATCTGATCTGAAAAGCCTCTAGCCGTTCAGGTGTATGCACAGTCTCCCCATTTTAATTACTTACACATAGAAAATACCTAACAGGAAAGGAACGGGTCCTAGGTCAGAAATAACTAACAGCTAATTAAGATACAATCAAATGTTTGTGCTGTGGCCTGCTGCAACCAACCGGGACTCCCAAACATTTATTTCCATGTATCTATGCTAAGCTGTAACCATTCAACACTTAAAGCTTGCAAGTATGTGCTCCTTCAAGCCTCTGGCAGTACACCTTCGTCTTCTATTTGAATATCAGAGACTGGCAGCTTCTGAGAGTCACAGTCTAACTAGTATTTTAGAAGTTTCTTGATTTACTTCAAAAGCCAACTTCCACTGAAGTCACTGAGCATCTCCCCATTACTCGGGTCTTTCCTGACACACAGATGAAACACACCTATTACTAGATTCAGTCTCACAAAACAGACATCCGAAAGAGAGTATAGAGACACCAGCTAGCAAGTTGTCTCATAAAATTAGCTGTGCTGCACTGTACATATTAATTTGCAGTAGCTTAGGAGAATTTTTGCCGTTCCTCAGACTTCATGATCCTGTTCATACTAAAATGTTCGAGTAATTAAAAGAATACATGATAACTTGCAATATTTGATTATTGACATTCTGAAACTTCCTTTTTGTTATTTTTCATGCAGCCTGTTAGCTCAGGTAGACACAATCCCCTGCTGCTGCTGGATGGAATGTCAGGTTTGCTTCTCGCACAATTTTGTTTCTTATGATTTTGCCATCGAAGCTCTGAGAAGATTAAAATACAAACTTCTTACTTTGTGTCATCTACAGTTTGCAAATAGCGGGCACAAACTGCATAACAGAATTGCATTTGCTAAAGAGTTTCCTTCTCAAGAGGAGTCAGAAAATCATTCTTGCAGATATCAAGAGCTCTGCAGAAAAAGAGAGCTAAGGTCCGAAAAAAATCCTCCCTGTGGATGCACAAGTGCTAATGGGAAGCTTCTCTCCATTTCTGTTACACATCTGAGTAGGCTGAGAGACATCCATTTTCCACACATTTACATGGAGAAAACACCCTCCATTCAGCTGCTTCTTTAACTCCCTGCTGGGGGAAGGTTTGCAGAGTCATTTGTCAGCAGAAGAAAGGATCACATCATTAATGACGTTTCCATCTCCAAAGGTGTTTAACACTGATATCACCGAACTTGTAAGAGGAAAAAACATACAGGTCATGGAGTCTGCAGTTGAGGGAAGACTCTTTTAGCTATCCGTCTTTTAAAACTCCAGTCTCTGTGATATTTTAGTGCTTTAAGAGAGGTAGGATTTCTTCCCTTCTCCTGTCCCCAGACACTTCACAAAGTAAAAGCTAATTTGACGTATTTTCAGCACTTGATAGGAATCCAATTCCTAAAACTAGAAAACATAGTTTCTTTAAATTATCTTAAGCCAGGTACTAAAGGTATAAAATCCTCAACTTTTTGACTGCCAGAGTCTGTCACATGTATCAGTCCCTCTCCGATCCACTTAACCCATAGTGTTGGCCCCCGAAACTGAGTTATCATCAGATGAAAGGCAAATGAGAATGATTCAGTAAGAACATTTTGATTAGCTCTGAAAACTTTTACATATTATTTTACATGTCTAGACAAATCCCACAAAGCCTAGTAACCAAAATAGAAAATGCTTCATATATATCAAATATACATGAAACCTTGTGGCTAATCAAAAGCCACCACCTGTATCAGCTACCATGAGTTAGACCTAGTTAACACAGTTCTCAGCATAAGCCTATGAACTTTAAATGAATTTCTGCTGTAGTAGGCGAAATATGATCAGCTACCTGCCCCAAACAACAGAGCAGTCTTTGGTGTGCTCAGGGAAATAGAGATTGAAACTATGCCAAAAAAAAAAAAAAAAAAAAGTTAATCTTGAAGGAGTACAGAAGCGTCCAGGACATGTCTGGAACAAATTGATTGTGGATGCCAACAACCGTGGTGACAGCAAATCAGGCAACAACAGCTTAGGCTGATCAGAGAAATCTCCAATAGGGTATTTTCCTACCCAATACTATTCCTGAGGAAACCTAGGAATGAATACTGAGGTCTTCCCAGGAGCTCCAGATGAATTTGTTGTGATGAATTTGCAGTGATGAATTTGCACAACTGCACCCAGATCCAGAACCACCTCTCCAACCTTTGCGGGGGGCAGTGAGGAGGGAAAGAACCCAGGGGATCCCATGTTCCTCTGCCAAGAAGAAGTACAGCAAGAGCCACCACGTTGACCTGCCCAACCTCCCTCTTGGACTGTGCCATCTCACACACGGAACAGGGAGCTCATGGAAGAAACCGCTATGCTAAACTGCCCAATTTTTCTCTTTCAGTACACCATCTGCCCCACAAGACAGAGAAGTCCCGTGATTCCTAAAATTGCACACATCTGTGAGTAAAGTGTTCTCGTACCCAAATCCACAATACTACCTTCCAGGCAATCAACACAGAAGAAATATATTAACCTGCCTGGAGAGCTCAGACTTTCCACTGACAAAACTTTACATCCGTGTAGGCCAAGAGCCACTTCATGGCACTGGGAAGTGATAAGCAATAGGGGATTACATTTATTGTAGTTCTTTGGGATGTTGGCAGGCCCTGATGATGAGGTGAAGGAAGAGCCATTCTTTGCTTCTAATCACTCTCATCTAAGCAAACAAAAGATTTGTCAAGTTAACCTGGAGTACTTGAGCTTAAACCATACAGGTAAGGATTGCACATACCTGAGCCTACATGCCTTGTTGAGGTTTGTGTAATAACAAATACGTTGCTTCATTTACATCATGCACTATGAGGTAAATGAGAAAATGAGAAAAATCCACAAACTATGCAGGTTTCTACATACTCATTGAGGGCTTGAAGGAAAAAAATATGAGAGATGACCACACTTTCCAGCAGAATAAATCCTGGTCACTAGCACTGGGGATGGCAGAAAGAAGGTGCAGACAGAAAGCCAAATGAGTTGACAGACATTCTGCCAATGCGCTGCCACCTACTTCAGGCCAGTTTGAACCAGCCTGCTTTCAGTCCCAGTTGGTCAAATGCTTCTTCCTGTCCTGCAGTCTCTGTGTTGTCCTCGTTAGCTGTCCATTAGCTACATGCTACTATTTGCCCCTTGAACTTTTCTCCTTTGCTAACAGTATTATGGATACACCAAGAAAAAGCAAGGAAGGAACAGGTCCATAAATAAGCAATTTGCTGCAGCTTCAGCTTTGCCATCAAGTATGCCTGTGCTCATTTGCCTTCACCAAATGCTTGCAGACAAGAAAAGACTGGACCAATACAGCTCAAATCAGCCTTTATATTCAGAAAATGGTCTGTGTTCATTCTCTTAGCTGAGAATAAGACTGGCTTAGCATCGATTCAGTTTAATCTGTGGCTGAAAGATTTAAAGTACATCCAAATAAATGTTGTCGTTGCTCTGAAACAAGGTGTGAAAAAGGATGCAGCTTTCTACATTGCTTTAATTTCACGATATAAATTCCCACCTACAGTTATATTGGTGTCACGTTCTCAAGCAGCAAAGCCTTTTGGGACTTCCTGTCTCTCTTGCTCTGCCTTCTGTTTCCTTATTCTTTTCAAGGTTAATGACATGATTGCCCAAACACAGTGATTTATTCATCCCTTATTATTCCAAGGAAGTTGTTAACAAGTCATGGATTGGGTGTTAGGTTATTTAAGGCTATTAACAAGACATGCAAATACTCAGATGTGTACTTGTGACTGACACAGAACTGCACTAGTAAAACACATATATTTTAAAGTTTCCCCTGGCTCAAACTGTATGGGTAGCACAGCTTAGAGTTGTCCTGATCCATTAAGGTTTTCAGAGCACGTAATTGCTGCTAACGCTTTCTGACTTTTTAATTGCTCTTCAAAGGGCGCTGGCAGCATGCTGGGCACACAACGCAGACTCAGCACGAACCAGAGCAGGGGACCAGTTATCAAGGAAGTAACATTATTCCTGAGGAGAAAGCTAATGTCCTGACTGAAGAGGTCATGAAGGGAGGTTGTTTTGTTTGGAAACACTAAGCTCTTTGGCAAAAAGGGGAGGAGAGTCCAAAATAAATTCCCTGAGGCAGACGCTGTGGAATTAAGGAGGTGGCAGCGTTTGCACAGGAGAGCTAAGAACAGGAGTGCTTCAGAAATAGGATTTTCTTCACTCTCCTTTTTGCTCTAGGAAAGACACAGCAGAGCAGCAGAAAGCCATACTATAGGAACTAGTGGAGACAAGGAGAGGTCTAAAGTCTTCTTATCTCATTGACCAAAAAGCTCCATCTATTGAGGACACTGAGGTTTGAGGATGAACTGGCTGCCCCCACCACAAGTGAGGAGACTCAGACATAGGAAGGGGACTCACAAAAGCCATTGCAAAAATATAAAACCTTCTTAAATTAGTAAGCTACACTGAGGTGTATGTCTTGTGACTGCCTTTTTGTGGGAAAAGACACCAGATGACTAACTCCGGGCTGCCTGGTTTGGAAGCCAACGTCCAGGCAGAGGCATTAGCTGAGACCCAAAGGAAGAGAAGACAGCATTAAACTGGAGGAGCAGGAGGGAATCAGCACTTGTGGAAGCGACTTGGGTAGGGCTTGCTTGGCTTTTACCTTCTGCAGTAGCCAGGCAGAGCTCGTACCTGGCACTGGCAGTCTGGTACCCAACAGCATTATTAATGCAGTGCCTAGCTGAGCATCTAGCAATGTATAGAGACACCAGGAGACTTTTCTTAGGAGATGGAGCAAAGTGTGTCAGTTTAATAACCTCCTCCTTTCAGAAGCACCAGTTACTTCCAGGAAATACTTCAGTATAACCCGCACCTGTAAGTGACTAGCTAAGGGCCAGATCATGAAACCAAACATATTAAACATGGAAATTCAGTCTGTCCAGACCTTGCTTTCAGATCCCAGCCAGACTGCTTTGTTCTGCTTTTCCCCAGAAAGAAGCAAACAGCGATGCAACTGAAATACACAAGACCATTTAATTTAGCATGAGAAGTTTCTTCAGCCCTAGCTGAACACTGAGTGCTAGTTTTAGGAGCACAAGACAAAAGTTTGTTTGGAGTGAGTATGATAGCACATGTGAGTCTCATAAATGCCTGTTGATTTGACCTAAATCTCAAAATAAATAATCCTCAAATAGTGGGTTAGAAATGTATCATTCTGCTTCAATCTTGAACTCCTCTAACAGGGAAGTGGAATACCCCATGGCATGCTTTGCTAGAGCCAGGCCAGACGCCCCTAACAAAAGTCAGCATAAGGCCACGAACACAATTGCATAGGACTGCGTCATTTGAGAGCCTGGCGATAGACACATGTCATAATACACTCATTTCTAAAATGGGAGCAAGGTAGAAGGCACCAAGAGGTCATTTATTTTACCTACTGTCCCCAAGGCAGTATGAGACATACCTAAATAGCTGACAGTTTTTTGTCTAAAACGTCTGCTCTCTTGCTGGGGTAAGTTACACCGCAGACCTCTTTTCTCAGAGGCAGCTGAACGTAAAAATGCATTTTCAAATGAAAGTCACAACTAACACATTAGGTGTCTGTTAAAGTGGAAAGCTATTGCATAGAACCAATGCACATAGCAGTACCACAAATGTATGTAGATGTGTAATGTTGCATGTACGTTAGTTTTGTAATCTAAGAGGGGATGGTATGAAACCCAGAGGTCTGATCAAACAACACTTTCTGCATTGTATTCTGCAAAAAAAGTTGCTGAACTTTCAGCTGATCTAATCCGTTTCTAACTGTGTCCCCTTTCCCTGTGCAAATAGCCTGCTGTGCATTAATAATTAGCACACTGGTCCGAGGCCAGGGAGCAAAGCAGCCCCGCTCACCTCAGCGAGACTGCCCGTCCGGTTGCAGCTCCGATGGCAGTCACGCGGGACGTCTGCTTCTTACATCACCGCGGCAGCAAATGCACATTCAGCCATTCCATACATTACAGCAGATACGGGTCAACTGCTTTGCCATGCCCTGCAAAGCAGCCTAATTCCTCTTCTCTGACTTCATAAGCTCTGTTTGGAAAAGACCTATTAGAGACGAACGTAAAACAGCTATTAGAGAAGCAGCGTAGCAAGACAAGTTATTTTTTAAGACCAAGTATGACAAATATTTTGCAATACATTCAGCCATGTAAAGCTCTTCAGATTTTGGCAAGATCCCTTGAAACCTATGTCACAAACGCACTTCACACAAGCATCTTGGTTTTCGCAGAGGCTACTACGGTCCATTCACCGCAACAGCTTTTAGTCCCCGGCTCTTTATGACTCCATGTGTAAAACTGAGCATATACAGGAATGCTTCTCAGTATTGGCCTTAAAACTAACACTGCTGGGTATGTGCCCCCTTTGAGGACTTGGCTTTAATCTTGGTGTTTGTTTCATTTGTAACCTGAAAGGACAGTCCCAAGTCTGATCAACACACTGTGAACACGTGAGAAAAGAGATGCCAAGGATCGAGGGAAAGCAAAATAAAATTTTCTTTACAAAAATATTCCAAAACTGCACACTAATTTTACAGCCAACAAAACCTCATCCTTTATCACATCTGGAAGAATAACCGATTAAAAAATGCTACATTTTCCTCTCAAATTATTCTTTTATCATTACCTGCCAGCATACTGGCTCACAAACTTCTGAATATATAATGGTGTTCTGAACCTTCCTTAACAGAAAGTTTTGCAAATAATCTGCCCAACTCCAACCTTATAATAATGAAATATTTGAAGACTGCTGCTATTTTATTATTATTTTGAATATTTGTGAATTTTGAAAACTGGAGAAAAATAAAATCAGTTTAAAATTCCACGCAAATTCTCTTTCAGTCACCTCCAGTAACTGATCTAAGCAGCTCTGCAAATAGACAGTGTGCACTTTTCATTTTCTTCATTTCCCTAGTGACTAGGAAGCACATTTTCAAGCCCGATATATAAATATATTTTAAATTGGATTCCTACACAGTTTTGCATGATATGAAACTTACTCCTTCGCCAACGTACTCAGAATCCGCAAATGCATTGTTCTAGCATAGATGAAGACTGGCCTCTCACTCACCAAGAATGTGCCTTCACCGAGGGCAAGAACACAAATCAGGGCTCTGCAGCAGAGACACAGGCGTTGGAAGAGCTAACACAGTCAGTCACTGCAACTCAGCTGGCACGGTTATTTGAGAGACAATAAAAAGTCTGTTTAAACTACCTCTCAAATGGTGTACATAATCCTAGTCCCTTTCAGGACAAAGTCATACAGTTGAGCTAAAGTTACCTTTAATGTCAGTTTTAAGATAAGTTGTTTGGCTTTGTACTGGAAGAAAAAATTAGAGTGCTCACTTGGATCAGTTATAGCTAAGGAGCGATTTAAAACCACTTGCCCTCAGCTGTTAGCTAACGCATCTCATCTGCAACATTCTGTTGACAGCACCAATGTAGAAGGAGTGATGCATCACATGAGAACGAAATTTTGGTAAGTCAGCCCACCACTGGGTCCATATTTTAAAAGAATAGTGTGCTTCATGTGTGTTAACTGAGCAGGGCTATGACATTGGTAGATAAAGACAGACTTTCCTACCTGTAATAAACTACATTTCACATGGTCATGTTTTGACAAAGGTCTGTATCATGTTACCTACCAATATTTTTTTCCAATTTTGAGGTTTGTGATTTAATGAGATGCCCAGTCTTTGCTGTGCCTCATAGACAAGGCTAAACTGTGGAGCTGTGATTCTCAGCACGTTCCCTACTACATCTTTGTCTGTTCATGTGTGCAAAGCAGGGGAAAAAGGAAAATTTTGAAAGTCTGATTTTCTGACTTTCCTTACTGTTACTTGCAGTCTGAATTTCAGGAAGACATATAGTCATTTTTTGTAGAAGTTATTTTGCTGAAATGTAATGGTCAGACTTAGACCAAAAAAAAAAACCCAACCCAAAAACCTCAAAATGTAGAGCAGCAGCCTCTACTTCATAGTGCTCTCCTTCAGAGAGGCTAATCACTCAGCCTTTGGTGGACCCACTCATCTAAACCAGGGGTAAGACTCTTGTTCCCCAGCCTCAGAGCCTGAGACTCCACACATAAAATTCACATGATAAGGTGTGGGTATTTAAAATGTTGATGTCTACAGCTCAAAGTTAGTTGTCTAAATTTTCTTTACAGTCACTAGAGAGAAAAAGCATTTCTAGGATATGAGTCATCTCATCCTCCTGCAGATGTCTAAAATATGTCACAATAATTGTGCCTGAGAAGTGCCTGTTTCTCACCAGTCATTATAAAGGAAGTCTTGAGTGGCTAGCTCAGATGTAGGCATCTCTATGGTTGATGTTTAAATTTGCTGACAAATCTCATTCCACTTCAGTTCATGACAGGGCATGTCTATGGTTGTGGAATGGGTGAAGGACCACACCAACAATTGCAAGAAGCACGTCTAGTAGGAGTCCTTGCTCCACTGTCCATGTTTGTCTCCAGCTGCAGCACAGGCCTGTGGCACCGAGATCCCAAACAGCCAACGCAACAGTTCAGCAGCAATTGTGGCTCAGGCTGGGCATCATACGCAACAAGCACAAGGGGAAAGGTGCTGATTCTTCATCATGAATGCAAGAACTACAGGCAGAGTGGTGGGGAGTCGACATGGCAGTCAAAAGAAGGATTATTATCATCATCAATGCATGAGACATGGTTATCAGGGTGCACAATAGATTATTTGTAGTACAAGATGGAAAATATGGTGCTGGCAAGATGACTAATGCAGGAAAAAGCATAGACAAAGAGCTTTGAGAATCTGTCTACAGAGTCGGGTTCTGAGCAAAAGCTGCTATTATGAAAAAGTGAACAACAAGGATTTTAAACTATAGGGGGAACAAAAAAAATTCTAGATTGGTTAGAAAATGTAGAAACTGTAGAATGACAAAGCAATCCAGACTATTTTGAGTGTAAGAAAGAGATAAATGAAGATTCCTCCTCAGCAGAATTATGACGATCAATGCTGCCTGAAGAAGAGCAAATAAATGAAAAGTAAAGTAACAATCTGATCTGACAAGTATGTAAGTGGGTGATGAAAGGGAGAATTTCAGCACTACTAGTTCAAACATTTTATTGAGGAATGATGAGAAGCTTGCTTATCAATGAGGACACTGAAAAGACAATGGTGATTTTTATAACACAGAGGCAGGAATACAAAAAAAAGTATAGAGAGAAATTATGCCAAAATATTTTAAAAAAATGGGGCTTAGAAGAAGAAGATAATTCTATAAACAATATGGGGAGAAAAGTTATTTAATGAAGCAGAATAAAATGAGAACATCGCTGAAGACAGACACTGAAGTGAACCCCTTGAAGACAAGTATTGACATCTTGTCTGGGAGATGTATGCTGTGTTTAGAGGAAACGCTATTGCCGTCCCTCCAGCATCTGGTATTTCTCATGTCAGCAGGTGACAGAAAAGTCAGATGAAAATCTCCAGCATGTTTCCTGTTGTTCTAGATGCATGTCTCTCTGTTTACTCCTTGCACCTGATGTGCAGCTCTTCTCTCCAACTGTTCAGCATATTCCAAGAGTTTTCTTGTAAAAGTGTGTAAGCATTTATGGTAGAAAGTGAGAGAGAAAGTGAAGTGTGATGCTGAAGTGGAAATATTCAGAATGTTTTTTTTAACATAAACCAAATTATTTCAAATTAAAACACCAATGTCCTCAAAACGTCTTTTGAATTGGTTTGTTGTATCTTGGCTCCTTGCCCTTGGAAATTTGTTTAGGAACAATTTCCTTGTTGTATTGTTTTCTATAAACATAAAGCACAAACATTTAAGTTGTAAATTTCTTTGCTATGTACTGTACAAGGATGAAACAATACGAGAGTTAGAAGCTACTATGTTGTGTGGGAGAAAGGTGAGTCACTGCCATGAGATAAAATTAAATTAGTTCTTACATAAGTTCATCATAATCTTCACTTCTTCAGCATCAAAGCTGATGACTCAGTATTTGTTTATAAAGGGTGTTCATTGTCATATAATACCTGGCAGTCATCAAAGTTTCTTTATATTATATCTGCCTATATCTACTTTTTATAGATCTCTCATAAGATTACTGTGTTTCCTTTATGACCAGGTATATGATGATACCACCTGTGATTCTGTCTTTGAGCCATCACTCTTCACAGCTTTGTGATCAGAAATTAATAGTTTCTTCTAAATTCTTTAACAAATATCTCACAGTTTTTGAAGCAGAAATAAGGGGAACAATATGCAACCTGAGCTATCCAACAAGAATATAGATTCATATTTCTCTTCCAAGAATAAGAAATAATGGATTAGAAATATTTCTTTTGCATAGCTATGAATCAATGTAAGAAAGCAAACAATTATGTGTGAATTACTGAAGTCTTGATCAAGAATTTCAGCAGATTAGTTTGGTTTATCGTGAAGTGTTTGTCCCCAATAAATTAATATATTTGTTGTTTTACTTAGTCTCAAAGTAGTTTTATCATAAGGAAGTTACTTTGGAAGTCAGTAAATGCAGAGTTCAGCTCCCTCATGCTGCTCCAAACATACCGTTCCTGAAGTGTGTTGGACGGCGCCTTGAGTTTCCACTTCCACAAAAACTCTGCCCAAATAATCTGTACTGCGAAAACTTAAAGGCTGACCCCAACTAAAGCCTACAAAATGGCTTCTCCAGAAATAAAAGCCAACATCCATCAGAGGGGGTTTTTTTTTGATTCCTAGGGCTGTACTCAGATTCTGCCTACCTTCTTGTGCATAATAATTCTTGCAAGCAAGTCGCTGACATCTGCCCACTCTTACCTCCCACCCTCTACACTGTCCCTCTGAGGTCTCCATTTCCACTTTGACTAGATGTGGAATTGCATGTGCTTGGACATAGTGCTCCACTCTTCTTTAAGCTCCCAAATTCCTTGTGACTGCAGTTGGAGCATAAGTACTGTCACTGGATCTATGATAAGGCATCCTTTTAGGGACAAAGGATGAACTCACGCATACATAGGTATTTTGCTGAAGTAACTATGTGATAAGTCAGTGGCCAAGATCCTCTCAAGCACCAACAGCCACTACAGAAGACAGCCAGCCTGATGGCTGTTAAGTAAGTGTTCCCTTGAAGTGCAGGCTTTTGCCATGTTTTGTTATTTGACTATTCACAGTGGTCAAAAGACAGAAAGCCCATGGAGTGGAAGATGAAAAACCACAAAGGTCTGGTAAGAATACATTAGGAGACATCTTCAGACTCTCCTGCTTAGACTGGTTGATCAGCATAACCATAGCCGACTAACATTAGAGGAGAAAAAAAGAATATAGTGATTATTTTTTTTTAATTATTTTTTTTCCAAAATAGAATGTACATACATATAGCTATTGAGGAGTAGTAACAGTCCTATACCTAGGCCAAGACAGTTTCTCCACGTAGGTTGGGCCCCCTGCATTTCTTCTTTTTTCTGGACTATGTAAAACTGACACTATTTTCTGCAAGCACCATGGAAGGAAAAGTGTATTCTGGAGGAATGTGAGGATTGGTCCAAAGCTCACTAAAGTCAATGAAAGTCTTTCCATTGACTGCAATGGGATTTGAATCAGACCCTAAATGAAGAAAGAAGGACCTTGGAGTTCTGGACTAAGGAAATAATTCCATTGGGAGTGGCATGGAAAAACACATGAAGGTGAGAGCACTTGAAGAAAACAAAAGGAGCTGAAAACTTGGCATTGGCGACTGCTTCGGTATTTTTGGAGGTCATAAAAACTGACAGGCTTTCTCTGCTGCAAACTCACCCCCCTCAAAGCAGGCTGATTTGTTCCTGTGTCAGAAACATATCAAGCACATATGAGACTAATCTCCTGGTTTTCTTCCTTAATTTGTGCTTCACTTCAAAACTGACTATCACAATGGAAATGACACAATGTTGTCAACTCCTCCCAGAATGTCACCTAATTTATCACAGGCAATTTCAAATAAGTGGTTATCCAACTTTTCCATTTCTCTCAATTCCATAAGAAGCAAAAATTCCCCAGTGCCCCTGGTGTCCCCATATGGCCTCTCTGGACTGATCATTATCCAAAACTGACTGTTTTATTAGCTGCTGAGTTTTCAGATCCCATAATAAGTGCCTCAGAAATGCAAGCTGTGCTTCTACGTAAGTGTGCATGAAAAACAGCTGCCAGGTGAATTGAAGAAATACATATTGCAAGGAATCAATATTTTGGGGAAATATATGTGTTTAAAATAACACTGATACTGTTTTGAAACAGAAGATAAATGGAAAACATCAGTTGAACATAATTAAAGCAGAGGAAAAAAAACCCTTTTCATTCAGATTAATGCAGAACAGCTGCCTACTAAAAAAAAAAAAAAAACCTGCAGGAAAAAAATTGAACCAAAAAGAATTCAAAATAAAGTTAGACAAGGGCTGAATGCAAAGGTGCAAATTTAAGCCAGATCAAGAGAACACATCAAATCAGAAGTGAGGCTTTTGAAAGATAGATACAGTCATGTGCATTCTCATCTTGGAGAAGCAAATACAAAAGAGCAGCCAGCGTTATTGGCTCCTAAGGGAACTCTGCAAAATTTTGCAATTGATCTTTTAAGACAGTTCTGCTTTTCTAATAGCATTGCTGTAGCTGTACGCTGGGGAACAGATTTGGATACAGGAGCATTCACCGGACTCCAAATTTTCTCTCCTGGTATAGATTAAGTGTGCTGCAAAGACAGAGCAGGCATGCCAACTAGCACTTCTTTACAGTATGCTTCATCTTTTAATTTAAGGAAGACTTGCTGCCTCAAAAGATTTAACTGTGAGGCAGAAGCAAGTGAAAAAATTACTTCCTTCTGCCATCAGCACTTAGTAGTATGAAAACGTGTCATTGCTTTTGTGGATTGGATTTCTTTTATTTTTATATTTTGAAATATTCCTATTTAATATGCTAAATATTTTCAAAGGGGGGGAACAGAAGGAAAATATTTACATTAGGTTCAAAAATGTATAGTTTTGTCTTCTGTTAACAAAATGAGAGTAATATTGCTTGAAGTGCTTAGCTAGTCCAGAGAAACAACACGTTGGGCCACTGTGCTATTCTTTCCACAATGTCTCTCCAACATGCATTACCTTTGAGTGTCAGGGACTAGGCCAAAAATGCGAGGAGCATCTTTATCTGTTCTTGGACTCATCTGCCCCTTGCTGAGTATTCTAGAGGAAACGTAATGTATGGCTTTGCTTTTCCTGTGTAATACACACTGTATGCCTCCCTCAATGTAGAAAGGAGGCTCACTGCCAAGCAGGGAAGTTCCTGCTGTCTCTTTCTGGGATGGGCTGCCCTGGGACTGCACCAATCCCAGTTCAAGGACCCTAAAAGTCCAAAGAGACTAAAAGTCTCAAGCCAGTGATGACTCACCTTATGTTCGTGTTTAACACTACAGGTGGGATCCTATGCTAGACTCCTTGTTTTAGAGTGCTGAGTTTTGGGGTGTCTCTTTCATGGTGTCTCCTTTAAAAGCTGTTTCACTTCAAAAAGATCCAAAATTCACCTGAAAATATTTCTGTTCCCCTGGCCTTCCAATTCTGAGTTTCTAAAATTCTTCATTTTCCTGGCTCCACATGCAACTGAGAAAACTGAGCTTTTCAGCATCCACGTGCCCCATCACACATGTTGCTTTAGATGTGAGAGCTAAACTGGAGTGAGGAACTCTCACTGTAAAGAGTATTGGTGAAAGAAGAGGTTCACTGAAGAAATAAATATCTTTGTGCGGAGAGTCCAGCCTTCAACCTTCCCAGCACAGTGAAGGAGTAGTAGGGTAAAACTCCTCCTATTCCTTGCCCCTGATGATCTTCCAGGGCGTAGGAAGACTGGTTACTTGCTCAGGGTTAAAATCTGTCTCTTGGACAAGTAAGCTGGGTGAATTCCCAGGTGAATTCTCAACGGACATCTCAATGCTTCATTGACTCCCCTTGAAATAGATTTGCAATCATAATGACCAGTCAGTCTCCTGGGATCATTTATCTAAATGTAGGAGTCTTCAGAGTGAAGCCTCGTTCTTTAGACTTCCTGTAGAAGGGTTACTACTGCTTGGAGTACAATTACCTCATCTTAAGGATGCTACTAAGACAGATCTGAACAGTCATGGCTTACTTCTCTTTACTGCCTACACAAGAAGCCTAGATGACTACACCACATATGCCTCAAGATGGATGAGAAGAGTTCTAACATAGGTGCCTACTAGGATAAGAGTCATAGCTTGTACACAAGTCATTTAGGAAGTGGATGGGGACACATAATTTTGACCATAACCCCTTCCTACTGTCTACTGTATTTGTAAGTGCAACAGAAGGATGAAAGGCTGCAGGCTACCTGAGATCCCTTTAGTCGTTTTTCTTCTTTGCTTTTATATTTCTCATTGAGTTTTGCCAAAATTAAATGCAAGAGTTCCATCTTTTTGCAGTATGACAAACATTTATAGCAAACTTTGGTTTAATAGGTCATCGGAAATAACCATGTCTGAGAAGAAACTTTCATTTTTTTAAGCAGAACAGGATTTGAATCCCTTATGACTTAAATCTAGCTACCCAGCAATAGAACTGCCATCCTAGATGATGTGTGTGTGTGTGCGTGCATATTTGTTTATTTATTTATTAGTCAGAGCCAAGTATTGACATTCTAAGATCTTGGCTGGTCAGATAAAAATCTCCTTCTTTGTCAAGATTGGCCATTTCTCAAGCCACAGGAACTTTAAACAGTTTCCTGGCAGACACTGAGCAAGCAGGTTGAAGTGGGCAGTGTGATGAAAGGGGAGACCACCCCTTTAATCCTACAGGTTGCTGAAATCTACAGTGGGTTTTTGTTTTTCTCATTATTTATTTGTTTATTTTATTTTGTTTTTTTCCAATCTGGTTAAATGCATTACAGAATCTGCAAAGAAAATGTCTCAAAAGCGCTATGTGCCATACATTAATTTTTAATTTTTTTTTTTTTTTAAAGCGAGCATTGCATATTCCTCATTCTGGTGGATACAATATCTGCATTCACACCTGCTCCATGGCTACACCAGCCTCCAAGTGGAAACTGGTTCAGCCAGTAGCTTATAACTGGACTTCCATGGAGATCTGCCTGTATAATGTTTGCAGTCTTGGGCTCAGATCAGACCTGTAAAATCCTCGGCTTATGTGAAACTGGCCCTACAGAGACATGAATCTGTATGGAAGAAAACAGAAAGGTTCCTTGCACCTCCATAATGCAAGGGCTCCTTGAAGCTTGTGCCAGCAATAGCAGAAGCTGCTGAGAAAGGAGTTGGTGAGGACAGGGACAATGCATCCTTTCAAAGTGAGGTCCAGTGCTCTGGCCAGGTTTCTTCCTGCATCTGTAGGTGCTGGGGCTGCTTGCCTTCTTTCATGATATATTAAAAGCACCACTATTAAGCTCCCATCACCAGATGGGTACATGCCTCCAAGAACCTGATGTGAGAGAGCATCTATGAAATCTTCACCCAGGCCATTAGCAGGATTTGCCTGCAGGATTAGAAGATGCTTTTTTTGCCACGTCGCTGAAGGGCCATGATGGCAGCACTGGAGGACAAAGGTATACACAATTCTGTGCAGTGAGGCACTGGTGGAGGTGACCAAGACGAAGCTGGACGAGAGCTTTGTCTACCCACCTTGAAGCAGTGTTGTGCAGAGGCCCCAGACTGGGTCAGAGCCCTGCAGAGCTGCAGTAGCAGATCTGCCTCGAGGCTAATCAATCCTACTTTGTAGCATTTTTACTGGTAAAAATGAAAACTTGGAAAAATTTCTGCTGAAGGTAACTCATTTCCACCTCATTAACTTCCACTTAGACATAGGTTTCTATAAAACAGGATCACTTTCCTGTTAGTCTCACCTGGCAAATCCAAGGACTTCAAATGCATAGATGATGACTGGGAGGAGGAGAGGAGAAATCTGCAATTAATCAAAATTAATGGCCACTTTTTTGATTTTCTTTTCCTCAATTGCACTTTATTCACTTTTTCTTTGGCTTTCTTTTCCCTCAGGAATATTCTTTTCGCTCCCTCATCAAGAATGCAGTAGCAGGATCACATCATCTATCAAAGAGGTCCCAGAATTGCCTGTCACTAATTCTGTTATTATCGAAAGGACTGTCCTCGGGGCAAAATCTCCCTTTGCTTCCCCCCTTTGGGAATAGATTTCTTCAGATCCTGCAGGACATTTCCTTGCCCAAAGACACAATCCTCTAAATAGGCAAGACATTGAAGGAAGCATAAGGACAGAAGGGCTTTGCCAGTCACAAATACCCTAAAGAGCAAGAGTAATGCACTCTCATGAATGATGTATCAGACTTCTGTTGTGCTGTGAGCTGGAGGGCTTGCAGAGCAAAGAGAAATCCACAAGTCGCTTTTAGGCAACAGTGCTGGCTGGTCTTACTCTCCACTCTGGGAGAGGTTATGGTGCACTTTGGGCTGGGTCCCTGGTGTTCTACCTAATCCTGCAGCCCCTTCCCCCTATGGCCAGATAAATGCATTATGGCATAGGAGCTGCGGTTGCACTGTGTGTGAACCACACTGATTTCAAGCACCATAGGCCAGATCGCACTACAAAAGGGACAGCAGTTTGTGTCCAATTCCTAACATACACACTTACTTAATGTATTCCCGCAGAAAGACTATGTATTCCCGCAGAAAAGACTAAAGAAAGACTTGTGTTTTAATTAACTGGCAATAAAGACACAGCCAAGTTAAGGTTCTTGTTAGCTGGTGGGATGTTAGCCAGCTTTTCATATTAAAATATATTTTGCTAGAAACATACTGAAATTCTGATTAAAAGAAGAAAAAACTGACACCAATCAGGGGAGTCCAACACACTGAGGAGTGCCTTTTTGATGTACTTGGACTTAGAAACAGTATTGGTGGTGAAAATTTGTTTGCGGATTTAAACCTTAAATCGTTACACTCAATACTAATTTTATTAATTTTATTAATCACAGTCCTATATTACAAGCAGTGAGTACTAACTTTTTTCCCAAAATAATGCTCCATGTGTATAAGGCTTGTGCAAAGCTTCTACCATAGCAGCCAAATCCCTGACTTTCTTAAGGCTCTGCCTCAAAAATTATTTTCTCTTTCCATGTCCCTATTTATTCAATCCCATGAAACTTAAACAAAGGTAATCTCAGATGAAGAAAAATAGAAACTGAGGGTATTTCAGATGCAACAAATATTGTGACAATAAAGAGTAATAAGTGAGCACTGAGGTGTATGACTGCTCAATATGTGCTCAGTGAGGACTTGAGGTGAAAACTCGGCTATGATGAAGCCAGTGAGAATTTAGCCATTGAAAGAATGTATTTTCACCCAGTCTCCAATATCACTGCTCAAAGGATGAGGCATGAACACTTTTTGACTTTCCTGTGCCTCGTGAGCTGTCACAGTGAAAATATTTTCATGAAATTTCCTCCTGGAAGCTGGTTTGGCTGCAAAAGTGGTTGAGAACTGCTAAAACAGTAACTTCAGCAATGCAATTTCTTTATTGTTTTTTCTTTCTTTTTGATTAATGAATGATACTTACTCTTTGTGCCATGCACATGCTCCACATACTCTCCAAAGTTCTCAGATCAGTTTTACAAATTTCTGGATAGACACCAATAAAATTCCTCACATGACTGAAATAAGGCAGGAGGTTTATATAACCTGGCAAAGATGGGTTAGAAGTCCACTTCAGCTGTGACAATATGGTGAACTCCAGTTACCCCGAATAATCTTGCCAGTAAAGATATATCTATAATGTGCCAAATCTGGCTACCAGCAGGAAAATTCTGAAAAGAATTTTTGTAGATATACAAATGACCCCTGTTTTCACATGAGGAATCAAAAGTCAACAGAAATCCATGTCCCTAAATCACTGAGATGGTTTAGAAAAATCCCACCCATAATGAGCTCCACAGCTTAAGCTGGTGATGGTTCAAAGGATCTGCCATCATGTGACAAATTTCTCCCCAGCCAACCTGCAGAAACAAAGGACAGGACAAATCAGTACATGTCCTAAAGGAGGAACTGGTAGCGGCGCTGACCTGACCGCTCCCACAACAGCTAGGGAACAGGAAAGATCCTAAGTGGATCCACAGTCTGGAGGAAATGTTTCACCACATTTCTAGGTTGAAAAAATAAATGGAATCATTCTAGGGACCCTCTTTCTTAACAGAGTGAGATGTTCATACAGCAATATATAGCTGAATACGTTTTCCAAGTAAAATTCCATCTCTTTGTCAAATAACTGGCTCAGAGATACACAGGTTTTGCTTATAAAAAAAGGAGCTGTAGGGAATTATGCTCTTCACATGTGTCTGAAATATTTGGGGTCATTAAGTTAAATGGTTTGCTTCTGCCAGATACCAGAATTCAAAGGAAGAAGAGGGAAGTATTTTCAATTTACCCAGGAAAAAAAAGGAAAATACTAGCGGTAAAAAGTATTTGGTGCTTAGAGATATTATATCATTAAATGTGTCATCTCATACTTAGAACAAAAATTCTGTCTTCCCAAAGAAACAAACAGTCCTCAGCCCTCTTCAAGTCATATCTCTAACAGCCTTGAGACCAGCACGTATACAGAATGATGAATGAGCTATAGCAGCATATAACATATTGATGATATATGGGTATATACATTCTGCTCATATATCTCTCTGAACACATATTAAAATCTAATTGCAGGCTTCTTCAAGAATTACATTAGAGATAATGACTCTTTAAATATCAATGTGATGCTTTGAGATAAAATACATCTCGCTGTTCTGAAAACACTTTTTCAAGTTTCAGAGTGAAGCATTCATATTTTTTAAATTTTGAATGTTTTTTTGTTTGTTTTGAGATTTATTGCTATTGTTCTTGAAAATTAAAAAATTGCAGCTACCAGGGAACATTGCAACAAAATATTTCCTTTTACATTCTCCCTTATTTCCCCCGTGCTCCTGATGTTTAAGAAAATTTGGTTATTTAATTTAATTTCAAATAGACCAGATTTCCTAAATCCATTGTTACATGAAATTTCTGATCTGTATATGGATTTGGAGTGTTTATATGTATATAAAAGCAAATACAAAGACATACCATTGCACCGTTAATCACCCACTTTATAGAAATACAAAATTATTAAATACTGGATTATATTACTGTTACACTTGACCCTTCCTGCTATTTTACTCTGTTGCAGTAGTGCTCCTGTGAATTTTATTGCATGTCTGTTAGGCCTTCCAAACCAAGGAATAAATTCTCCATAACTGTCTCAAACTGTCTGACATTTTAAAGTGCTAACATATTTGAAATAGTTTCCTATATCCTGTGCCCCTCCGCATTTTATTTCATGTCTATGTCTGCTGCTAATTAGGACCATCTTTCTTCTTTTTTTTTTTTTATTTGCATTTGGAGATTTTACATTTAAACTTCACATATTGCTTTTCTCTAAGACCCTTCTCTTGTACAATTATTGGTTTTGTAGCTATTCAGGTTAATTTGGCTGCATCTGGGTTTTTTTCCCTCTAGCAGAGGTTTGGGTTTTTTGGACTGAAACTATGAAAGAGCGTTGGTTTAAATTTAGAGCGAGGTAACAGACATTGACTTTATTTGGTTGGCCCACAAATGCTGCTCAAAGCTTTATTTCAATTATAGTTTCCCTTTCAGAGCATGTATTTTATTAACACTGTGCACAGAATTTTGTTTAAGAAACAAATCTCTTTCAAAGATTTTGTTGTGATTGGTACTTTTAAAATAAAATCCTTGATGTGTTATGCCAGTGCTTCCCTGATGTTATACGCTAGTGAAAACTCAGCTAAAAAGGTACTTGCTGAAACAAGTTAGTAATGGTGAAAAATGAAGAATGAATAAAACAGCCTTTGCAAATACCTACAAATTCAAAGAAAAAGAAAAGAAAAAGAAAAAGTCTTAGGTTCAATAGCATGTTTTATTTCAGAAAAAAAATAAATTTTCTTTCTTGAACTTGCAGATCTGTCTGAATATTTATCTTGGTTCAATTGCCTCTTTACACGCTCTAGTATAGATTGGCTGTCTCAGTGTCTATAGCTCTGCCCTTTACAAGAACTGCACTATTTAGCTGGAGCAGTGGAAAGATGCTTAAGAGTATTTTCAGTTTGAAAGCATCATTCAGTCCTTCTCTCAATCTGCTTATGTAACTTAAATATTTTTAGTGCCTGGGAGTTCAAAGCTGCTAATGTGTTGTGTTTCTGAATGACAAATAGAACACACTAAAAACAGCATTACACTGTTTTTTTAAGAAAGTTTCAGGAAAAATCATGCAGCTCTAAGTGAAACTCTACCCTGCCTTTAGCCATCCAAGTATTTCCTTCCTTGTACAGAGGGCTGAATGATTCATTGTACTCAGGTTCTCTGTTCACCGGTAGGTATGAAGCTGACGTGACTATATAACGCAGCCAGAGAACAGAAGCTCTTCTCAGGCTGAGAATCTGAGACATCTAGCAGCAGCCACGGAAAGGAAACTCCTCCTTAGGAATTTTCATGATATGAAGTCTTGACAGCTGACAGAAAAGGTACCTGATTTTCTTAGCAAGGTGTCTGAATTGCATTGTTCCCATTTGTGGCAACAGCCAAGGAATATTTCATCAGGAGCTATAGTGAAACTAGACCTGCAGACCGATTAAACAACTAAATAATTTCATAAAACTGAAGTATTAAAATAACCCATTTTAAAAAAGGTGTGTCTGCTGAAAATTAAAAGACTGAGAAGATTGTATTTTCTCACTCTATAACTTTACCTAAGCCAATGAAAATCACATATTCAGCTCATTCCTCAGACTGAATTAATACAGGGACACAAATAAGGAAGTGACTGACACTTGTGAGTCATGACCCCACATCTCACCTAACTTCAGCACCATTCCTAAATGCCAATTTCAACCCACTCTCTCTTTAGTTTACAAAGAGAGGTATGCATTTCCAAGACCTGTCTCTGGTGAGAATGATTGTCTTCTGGAGATGGTCCTCTCTCTTCCATGACTATAGAGGTAGACTAGACGACAAAGCAAGCCAGACTCTTTACTTTGATAGTCACAGTTATGTGAAATTAATCCCTATCCAGTCTACCTATAGGTTTTCTTTTTAAACTATGGCAGCTCTTGTTCATTCCAACATCTTCTATGGTAATCATCTTTTCTTACTACTCCAACTAAACCAGCACAGAAAGTGTAGAAACCAGAGTGGGGGTGGGGGAAGAAAAAAACAATACCTGGCTAGGTAAAGGGGGGCCACAGAAATAGAGAAGCATGCTTACAGAAATCAGAGTTGTGTCAAAATAAGGGAAATAGAAAGAACTATAAACTCAAGCAGGCTAAATGTAAAATCAGAATATGGCATGCCAATGAAACGTCTAAGGAAAAACTTGCAAAAGGCTTAAGAATTTATAATACATCTTTCTCAACCATATCAAGAACAGGAAGAGTGCAAGAGAAACTGTAGAGCCAAAAGCAGCATTCACAGAACATGAGTATAGCAGGAAAAAAAATGAATTATATATATATTTTAATGTAAGTTCACTGTAGGAGAGCTTGGGAAGAACTTTATGGAGGACACATCAGAAATCCTGCCTGAAACTGAAATTCCAATAGAAGAAGTTGTAGAACTCAGAAAGTTTATAAAGGACATCAAAGTGCTTCTTTAATCATTGTTCACTGTCACATGCCATCTAACTAGTCCAAAAAGAGAAAAAGAATTATATTTTTTTATCTATCTATCTAAGATATCTATGAACCAGTAATAAAACATAGGACATCTGTGTCAAAAGAGAAATTAACTTTCGACTTACTGGAAAAGAAAATGCAAGGAATTAGACTGAGAAAACAAAGCGGTTGTTTTTCATGATAGACTGGCCATAGAACCTGGTGCTCATATGGTGTCCATGCAATGTTTGTACACCAAAACACAAAAGGAGATTCTTTGTGTTGTACCGCCAGTTTACATGGCAAACAAATAAGACCATCTGGTGACCATATACTTTTGCTATACAGCTGATTTTCACAATAGTTCTGACGACTTTGAGAGTATGGCATTTCCAACTGTTTGAGATCTGTGGCGGTTCATTATTGCAGATGAGCCTTAGCCTCAAAAGATGTAACAAAGTGCAATGAAATAATGATTCCCTGAAACTCTCAGCGTGGAGCTCAAAGGAGAGAAACCTACCTTCACTCAATCATCAGGGTAAAGGATTCAATTCTTCAGTTTAAAACAATATCTAGCTTACAACTAGTATCTCTGATGTTAAATTTTCATCCTTAGGAGATCCATTGCTAACTTCCTAAGCAATTTATTTTGCTTTTTAAAAGAAGTTACTCTTTGAGTAATAAATGCTAAGTGCATTTACAGATACTTTACAAGAGATTGCAATATGGAGCCTTATTCTCCTAATTATTGTCATAATTTACCATGGACTTACACTAAAGAAAATATAGTGACCCGAAGGGTTTTACCGTAATAGGCTGCAGCACGAAACAAACGGAGACCTCACTTTAGATTCAGTGGTATCTTTCCATCATTTTAGATATTCATATTAGAACCAGGTCCCTCTGGAAGACACCATCTGACTTTGTTGATAGGTTCATCTCCCTTTTTTATGCATGTCTACACTGATATACTCATTTATAAGTGTATTACACATAGGTACATAATTAAAAGTCATCCTGTTAGCATGAAAAAGGGGAAATTAATTAAAATGTGTTTCCATTGATGACATTAAAGACAAAACTGTTCCATGGGCAGCAGAACAGATAAAGCTGGCTTTCCTATGTGTTTGTTGACATCTGCACTGTCATAGACCACTACAGTAACCTACAATCTATCTCTATCTGGTTTCTCTACCAAACTCCATAAAAAATCGCTACACAAGATGTCACTTCCCTCTTGCATCTTTGACCAGAACATCCCACTTTCCTCTCCTGACTTCCAACTGTTTCTCTAAGCAAGAGCAATGTGTACTTTCACTGTTCATGCTGATGTTTTTCTTTAAAGTCATGGCATCTGAATGACTCTGAGACTTTTTTCTCTCATCTGATGTAGAGGAAATTGGCTGACGGACCAGCAAAGAGACTGATAAATTTATAGACTAACAACGCACTCTCATTAGCTCAATTTCCTTAGGAGAACAATTAAAATTCTCAATGGGCTCCAAAACCTGATTTTTAAAGGCATGTGGACAGCTTAAAGAAAGGGGAGAAAGATTCCTCATGCCCAAGTCACAGTCAGCTTAGAATTTGATACTAGGATCCTGGGAAAAAAATGGGTAAGTGTCCATCAAAAACATATTTTTTTTGCACTTTGCATGGGAATTAGTAAGCTTTCAGGGATCTAAAGCATCCACATGATTTCAGAATACAGGAACAATGAACTATCTGGAACATTGGATCTCTACCTCTCTCCCTAGTGAAAACAAACTTTATGGCTCCAAATACAGGATTGTCTTATCTCTTGAAAATTTACCATTTCCTAGAAGCTCATACTGCATCTGGCCTTCAGACATATGTGTAGGAACTCAGGTCAATGTGAGTTAAGGATATTTTTCCCAGCTGTGAGAATACTTGCAGCCTGAACCCACACAGATGCCAGATCTCAATACTCATCCACGCATCCATGCGTATACGCACATTCTGGAAAAAGAAAAACATCAGATACACCAGCAGCCTAACTGGATGCCTGACCAAAAAAAAAATTGAGGCCAGCATCAAATACAATGCAATCGAATTAGAAAAAGTACAGCCAAGGATCATTTAGTAGGTTAAAAGTTTTTAGCTGAACTTAGACTAGAAGTATTCCTGGCTTTGATAACAGCAAAAATGGGAAAAGTAACAAGCCATTGGAATATAGCAACAAGCAATCGATCTTCATCTCTTTGAACAAGCACTACAAACTTTAGATGAAATATTACATCTTAGCTAACCTTTTCTGACAATAGTCTAATATTAACAGCTCAATGCATACATCCCTCTTTCTGTAGTGAATAGCTCACAAGAGTTCCTACTGCACTCTTAGAAGTGAAAGGGCTTAAATATTGATGAACAAATAAACCAGATCAAACAGCCCTTACAAAAAAGAAACAAAAAAATCCTGACCCCCCTAAACTGCAAAATATAAATTTTATTGGGGTGAAATAATGTAATCTTCCAGCAGCTTTACTCATTGTCTGTGTGAGTTTCACAAGAAGTCATGGGGGAAACAGAGCTGTTTACACGTCCTGCATCAGGTTGCAGTTCTAGCGGGCAGGTGAACTTTAGGCTGCTTAATTTACTGTGTTTGAAAAACAAAATGAGTAAATGTGTGCCTGATGCACCAACACATGAACAAAGCCATTTCAGGAGGTGCCCTTGCTCATACCTAAGCTGTGAGTACCACCGAAGTCCCCTCAGTGCAGGGGCTCAATTCTTATTTTGAGTGTTTATCAGGTATTTCCATAGAGCTACAGTTCAAGCAAGCTAAAAATTTCTATAGTGATCACAAGTGTTTTAACACACTTTTCGGAGTTCAGGAGATCTCTTTGTAGCATAGGCAAAACAAAGTGAAAATAAAGGACAGTAAAGGGCAGAGGGAGATAAAAAAAAAAAAACAACAACAAAGACACCACCTCTCCCAGCAAAAAAATAGCAAAGCCAAAGGAACCTGAGAATTCACTACCACAACATTTCACTTAGAAATTAGAAGAAAGCTGCAAACAGAAAAAAAGCAGCAAATTAAAGAGAATAAAAACAATAGCCATGTAGTAATTTTTTTCAGACGTTATTCAGGATGTCTGTTAGCCCCATGCCAATATTACATACATATGGCCATTTCACTGTGCACCTACTTATGTGTAGTTTATATCAAATTTCCCAGCACATAAGGCTACCCTTGCCTGAAGACATACTGATTATTTTTTCTTGTTGGAAATGCAGAAAACCTATGAAATTCATTATCTTCAGAATCAAATAAAAGGCCAAAGAAAGAGACAATCCTAGAGCAGATAAGGAGAGTCCTAGTAAACTGCTGAAATCTGTAAATAAGATTGTGTATCAACTATGTAAAGGAACAGAAAAAGCCTATTCCTGCAATGAGACACTATACAGATCTCCTTTATTCTCTTTGAGAGAAAGTTTTGTGTGGTATTTGTTTTTTTGCTTTGCTACAAAGATTTCCAGATGTAACATTGCAGAGAGAGCTAAATGACCATTTCTGCTTGTTAAGGTTATAGGTATCTATTTTGTTTTGCTTCTGGATGGAATTACATATAATATCTGTTCTATTAAAATAGGACAATCGTTTTACCAAATGTAAAGAAACAATTTAATGTTTAAAAAGGCTGTTAACAGTTGCAAATAGGCATTTATTTTTGTCATCAAGTTACACATCTTGTGAAGATTCATAGATTTTAGAGCCAAAATTGTCCTTCTTAACAATATCATACGACATATACAGGCCAACAGTGACTGAAGCAGTGCCTGTGTTTTTGGGTTCATCCTATGTCTTACAATTACATCTATCTGAGTCCAATTTTTCTCTCTCTAAAGGGAGAAATCTTTGCTACAGGTGTTTTTGGGGGAAGAGGAGGGTGGTTCATTCTGCCATCTTCTTCCTCAGAATTTTCATTATCTTTCTTTTATTTTCCTGTTTGTGTCTGTTCCTTCCAACTTGCCCTGATTTCTCAGCTTTGATTTTCTCAGCTTTGCTCACCACGTCCCGCCACGTCGTAGGGCACACAGAGCTTCAACCATCCCTGTAGCATTTGGCAGTTTCAGACTGTTCTCAACATTGTCTCCCATCCTTTCCTGAGTTCTCTTTCTGTTTCCTTGGAGAGCCGTCTCCCATTTTTTATTTTACATTTCCTCTTAATCCCCTCGTGTTGTTCTGTTCTTATTTTCCCATCTGCTGTAAAGTCTGTGGTGTGTGTCACACCTTACAGCTGTTTGTACACATTCATGTCCCTTCAGTCTTACCATTTGCAGTCTCTCTCTCCCCACCACCCCTCCGTCCCTGCCCCCAATTTCATATATGTACCCATTCTCTTCAAAATCTGTATTTATCACCCAAACCTTTCATTTGGAAAGTCTTTTCTCAAATTCTTTAATCAGTTTTCTTAGTCTTCTTTCTCTTTTTGGGACCGTAAACATCTTAACAGATCTTGGTAGTTATTTGCTCATGCATTGGGTATCCGTGGCGAGGTGCTGGTGGGGGGGCTGCATGGTGGCCTCTGTGAGGAGAGGCCGGGGCTGCCTCGTGCCGGACACAGCCCATTCCAGCCAGCTCCAACCGACCCACCAACAGGGCACGGATGAGCCCCACAGCCAAGATGGCAGCGCCTCGGGGAAACTGTATTTAGGAAAAGACAAAATGCTGCACAGCAGTGAGGAAAAGAAGTATGGGATAGAGCCCTGTGAACCCCAAGGTCAGAGGAGAAGGAGGGAAGGAGGTGGTCCAGGCGCTGGAGCAGAGATTCCCCTGCAGCCCATGGAAAGGACTCCGTGCTGGAGTAAGTTTATCCTGAAGGACTGCAGCCCATGGGAAGGACCCCATGCTGGAGCAGGGGAAAAGTGTGAGGAGGGAGGAGCGACTGAGAGGAGCTGTTATGGACGGACCACAACTCCAGTTCCCCATTCCCTCGCACCCCTCAGGGCAGGGGCAAAGGGGTCAGGAGTAAAGCAGTGAAGCTGAGCCTGGAAAAAGGGAAAGCAGGGTAAAGGCGTTTAAATTCTTGTCATTGTTCCTCACCATCAAATTTAAATTAATTTCCCCTGAGTCAAGTCCATTTTGCCAGTGACCGTAATTGGTAAGCGAACATGATCCCTGCCCTTACCTTGACCCATGAGCCTTTCCATCTTGTTTTCTGCCCCCGGTCAGTCCTGTTGAGAAGGGGAACTGAGAGAGCAGCTGGGTGGGTACCTGGCAGCCAGCCACCATCAATGCCATGGGGAGACACTTTGCAAGGTTCACAAAATGCTGCTATTTTGACTATAAAGATTTCTCAACCTTTCAATGAAAGTTTCAAGGGGGGGAGGGGGAAACGGGGATGGGGGAAGTACGTCATTTGATTTCTAAACAAAACTTTTTTTTTAACAGAGGAAATAAAATGAAAATACAACAAAGAGAGCATAAGAGGTTGCCTATGAGAAATATTGCCAAGTTCTCAGTTTGTTTTTCCCTCACCAAGCTCTGTTTGAAGTATTTAGACTTTTTTAGTGATACAAAAATAATACTATTTTGTAACACATACTTTCACTGGCAAGCCCTATTGATACTACAAAGATTACTAAGAGAAGCATTAATCGACATGGCTAGGTAAGGAAATTCCCATTTGACACAAAATTTAATTTTTTTTCTGTTTCTTTGTATCTCATCTGCATTCAGTGAAAAATAACTTCACCTATCTTCATCCCCCAGATAGTCTCTTAAGAATGTATATTTTTCCCCTTATGAAATTTGTAATTCCTTGGAAAAGCAAGCAATATTTATTCAAAATATTACAATATTGTGGAAATTTTTATTTTTTCGTAAGCTGACTTCTCTCTGCAAATTGAATGTATACTGGTGTATAGATTTCTCAAAATGCTTTTAATGCACTAAAACATGAGAGAGCCTCAAAATTCACAGCTTACTTTTAAAAAATAAAATTTATGTTCATTCTGGTATCCCTTCCTTACATTTTCCAGCTCCCTGATCTACACAGAAACAACCATTGCAAATAGAAAAAGAAAACAATTGATGTTGATAATAATTTCTTGTTTTCCCCAAATATTCTCTGGTCCTTCAAAAAGTCACTTGAATTTAGCTAACACTTGAGGTGATACTTCCGCTTCGATCATAAAGCCTGTGAAAGATATTTAGATATAAGTGACGAATTTTCTAATCAAACTGGATATGTTGGAGTTTCTCTTTCTTACATTTCTGCTTATTTACATTTGACTGATTAAAGGTCTGCCTGCATCTAAAATGGAGTCTGAAATTTCAAAAAAGTAATACACACTACTGCAATGTGAAAGCAGAGAGTCCTCTGAGGATGACTGTCTAACTAAAAAACAATTAAACCAGCATTAAAATCTGAGCTGTGAAGGCGTCTCAACAACTGTTTGGACTAGATTTGGGGTTTGTATAAAGTACTTATTACATAGCTTGGTAAAATGAACCTTCACTTGATCGAAATCACATATTAGCAGGGAAAAAAACTAGTTTGAAAGCAGAACTATTATTTTTAAAACCCCTCTTATTTAGCAGTATCATCTGGGAGAATAATTATGTTAAGTTCCTCTAGTGTGAGAGGGAACTATATCATATTGCCAAAGCTGAGTGTTAACTTTGTAAGATTTGAGGAATTCATTCATACCATTCAGTTTTGGCCTTTCTCAACAAGCTGGTGTATTGTCTGAGGCAACATAAACAGGTTATTAAAAACCAAGTTTTCTTCTTGAACACATCTAAAAGTTTTTCTTTAAATAGTTAAATTTAGGTTCAGGAAAGGCTTAACTTCAGAGAGATAAAAGACAAAGTGATTAGCTGTTCAGTCTGCAAATAGCCAATTTATTTGTTGCCCTGATGAAAGTTTCAGTTTTATACGTTAAATGCACAAGAACTGTAGGGTAATTTCAATAATATCTTATAAGAAAGACATAATATTTTGGGATGAAAAATTCAAATGTATTGTAAAGATATTTGGGGTTGATTCCCAAATGTTACTTTGCTTCTGAGTAAATGTAGTACAGAAAATAAGATCCTTCCAAATCCTATATAACACTAGGATTAAGAACACAATGAGTAATCAGTACCGACAACGCACAAGAACAGGAACCAGCCCAGACACCCATTGTACTTTTGCTCATGCACGGAGAAGTTGTGAGCTTTTGTAATGAAAGATAGGTAATGATTTTCAAATCTTAAAAAACTCTTTCCCTTCAGGTGTCCACTGTGGATGTGTTTGACAAGAGTAATATGATGTAATTATGGTGGGCAAGCGTCTGTGCAGTCTACAGGAGTAATTCACCAGGTTTCATGGTCAAATATATCAGTGTTGTTGAAGCTGTGTCAGTGGATTAGCTTCAGGTTTAGCAGAACAAGTGCCACATATTGTATCTCAAGTGCGATTCTGGATCAGATCCCTGGATCATTATGCTGCTATAGTGGGATAGTTCCGTCTTCAGTTTCATAAGTTAAGAAAAGAATTTTATATGGAAAGTTACACCCATGCCTTTTATCTGTAAACAGATTTGGCTGCCAACAACAGTGGTATATTAGTTTCTACCAAAAGTTTCAACTTTTCCAGATGTTTCTTCTTAACAGGAGGTTTAGACACAGTCAGTAAACACAATCAGTGGCTCTTCATCTATTCATAAAGAGACAGAAGGCAAAAGGAAACCAAGTAAACTTGATCCAAATTAGGGTGATTTCAGACCAAAGCTAATCTGCTGATTGAAAAATAAATATTGACAAAAGTGGAAAAGGAACCAAAAAGACGACTTAAAATACCCTAATCATGGAATGCTATATAATCTTGGAGCGATGTAAAGCTTTATGTTACCTTCAAAAGGCCATATTTTTTGCTTAAATTGTAAAATGTGGAAGACAAATGTAATACATTTTTCCCATTGTTGAAGCAATACAATATTTTTACAGCACAGATTAAAATAAGACATTCTTTATACTAGACCTTCATTCATTGTTAATTAGCTATTACAGTGCTGACATGTTTTTTGCTAATTCTTCCCCTAGAAATTGGAGCTTGGAGCTGGCACTAGAGAACTTCACTGACAAGAAATCATGTTCATAACAATGTACTAGTGGTTACAGAGAGGAAAACTGTAGGACTGTGAATATCTCTCCCATTTTTCAAGTCCTTGACTCTCATGAGATGAAGGGTTGTTTTCAGCCATAATTCATGGCAAATTTGGAAAAACGTGAAGATCTGAAAACTTGAGTCTATGCCACAATTTAGCAGGTTGCAGGAGATGCTTATCTTAACCAGCGTGAGTGCACATGATATACTCCATCTGACCGTGTAGCAACAGCACAGAGCCAATACCAACCGGGTTAAGTTGGTAGGCAGCTCCAGCTTAGAAGGACACCAATGACTCCTGCTAACAAAGAAACTGAGGTGATTGGCCTGGACATATAAGTTAGCAACAGATTAGAACTATCTTGCACCTCTTGATTCAATGTCCAGAGTATGGGTGAAGGAGAAGGCAAGGCTTTCACCTCATTGTTCCCTGGTCCTAATTTCAGTATAAAGTTTACCTAAGGCACCCTCTGTGCATAGATGTACCCTACTTACAAGGTTACATGAAATCTTTCTCTTCTCTTTTGCATGGTATCCATGTATACACATTAGGATGCATGGACTATGTACCTCCTATTTCTATAAAACAGGATGGAGTGACTGATTTATGGGATCAACAAGCTTCTGCTTTATGTTTGATTTTTCATGAAACTCCATAGATTTCCCACAAAGGTCCTGAAAAAAGTATATTCTCCCTTTGCCCAGGCACAGCCCTAACATGGTGCTTTAAATCTGGGAATTCCCATAAGTGGAACATATTTCAGTAGTGTTTCTTCATCTGGAGTAGCACAAAGCATAAAAACCACTATAGCAGGCAAAGCTAGCTGTGGTCCAACAAACAGAGGGAGCAAGGGATGTAAACTGACTGTTGAACAGTCACATTTTTCAGATTTCAGAGACAAAGGACTGGTTTGAGACTTATTTTGGCAGAAGCTGCCTGTCCACGTCCAATGGCTCACTCTTAGGCAGCATAGAACAAGTTAGGAAGGCAAATTGTTTCAGCTGCAGCAGAAATGAGTCTGATTTTGTGCTGGAGAACCTGGTGAAACAGAATAACAGCTCTCTCACCAGCCCATCCTTCACCAAGTGACAATTTCCACCCATGGAACAATTTAATTCCAGCTATAGCTTTCATCATCTATGTTCAAAATCCTTGGCAGTCGACAACAAGGGCAGACAAGAATTGCCACAGTTATTATGATGCTTGCTGAACATACTGATGAGACAAATGTTTACCCATTCCTTTTTGGAAAAGGCATACTTCAATGACAGCAGCCTGTTCTGACATTCAGTGCCTATGTTTTGGATAACCTACTATAAACCGGTAGCTTTAAGAGACTTCTTGCCCAGAATTATAAATGTGTTGTGCTAACATTTACGACACATAAGAGTGTGAGTTGTTCCTTTTCTGATCTTTTAGTTCTCTTCAAGATCCTTCTCATATTTCTCTCAATGTAAATTTTGTTGACAAAAATGAATCCACAAAACTGTGGAGAGAAAATGGACTTTGAATGACTTTTCCTGGGGCTTTATGTGGGTCTGAAGCCATGAATCAGAGGGATTCCTATCATCACAATTCATTATTACACTTGCTTTACCATTTTCTGTTTGAGCTTTTTTTCTTTTATACCTGCAGGATGCAGACACATCACGTTGTTCTGCAGTGCATTCCAGGGTCAGAGCACTGTAGCATGACTTACAGCAAGCAAGACACTTTTTTTACATGCTCTTCTTGAATAATTGTCTTTGAGCATCTGCTGTGCAGAAGAATGTTAATGGAAGTGATTTGAAAATGAAAAGAGATACCCAGATTTCCTTAAAGGTTAGAGCCATATCTGAAAATTGCACACATGGGGTACAATCTCAAAACACACATTTATCTGCATAAACATAAGTATTATGAAATAGTTTACAGGGCTGACATAATTTTCTGAATGCAGAAAGTAATTGTGATGCATGTGAGAAAGGAATGTAACCTAAATAATTCCAGCAAATCCTATCAGTAGGAAATGAATGATTGGATGCAAGAGGAATTACTTTTTTTTTGACTATTTCAGGTACTATATTACATGTAGAATGTAATTCCTTTTACTTATGGATAAAGCTTACTGACAGTTTGGGTCTGTACTCTTTGCCATGATCCATTTTGTTATTTTTATTTGCAAAGTGAAAAGGTGAGAGAATCAATTAACAAAAGCATAATAAGTAAGTTGCACAAATTTACTATAATTCTTGTGAAACTGCTGTTCTTACTTTATTAACAGACACATTGTTTTTATGTCGGTATAGCATGCAGCCTCCAAATTAACTTGTCCAGCTCTTCTCTAATCTAAGGAATATTTTGGTTGGCACTAGAAATCCCAGATGATTGTCTAAAGTAGGCAGCACTGATTTCAGAGGTGGCCCATGAAACACCAGCCATAACAATGCAGTTTGCTACTCTGTTCAGTAGAAGAACCCGGATTGCAGCAGCCAAATATTTCTTTTGTCCTTGGTGCTTCTGGGTATCCTTGCCATTTTTAGAGTTTCAGCTGTCTGAAGGATGAGGTACATTTAGCATAGCATCAGCATCCTTGTTTACTGGAGCGGAGAGCTGCTGCGCAGTAGTTCATGACTCATAGCTGCCATCCCATTTCTGGACGCATGCCTGCCACCTAAGGGAAATATGGCTCCTTCCTAAGACTTCTGGATTATTTTCTGAGAAATCCTGATAAAAGTTGTGTGTATGTGAGATGCAAAGATGCACTACATGCACCCATGTAGTGGCCAGTATCAGGCAACCTACCTGGAAAAAATGTTTCGTACAAGATACTGCACATGTGGTGCATCTCTCCACAAATAAATGTATTTGTGGTTTTCATCACTGTCAGGTTGAAAAGAGCTATGGAATTCTTCTACCCAGAAGAGTTAAAGCTACCCTTGATATTTTTTTTCCCAGAATTCCCCTTTGTGGGACCTTACACTGGCTTTACTCTGGGCCAGGGGATAAGAACAATCTGCTAAAAAGAAACCTCAGAAATGACCCAGAGAAGTGCTGAGCCTCCACACTGAACTATTTTGCAGGACACAATGGGCACAAATTGAAATGCAGAAGTTTCTGTCTGAACATCAGGAAACACTTTTTTACTGTGAGGGCAACCAAGCACTGGCACAGGTTGCTCAGGGAGATTGTGGTGTTTCCATCCTTGGACATATTCAAAAGCCATCTGGGTGTGGTCCTGGGCAACTGGCTCTAGGTAGCCCTGCTTGAGCAGCAGGGGTTGGACAAGATGACCTCTGGAGGTTCCTGGCAACTTCAATCATTCTGTGATTCTGTGACACGGCCTTCCTGCATGCCTCTGATCTGTGTCAGGCAGGTACAACATTTATCAACATGAGAGATGTAGTTAGTTAACACTTTACATCATCAGTACATGTAAATAGCGTATTTACCTACCCTAATACCTGACTTTAGAGACAGCGGGCTGTGAAAAGAGACATTTCCAAAGACAACAAAGAATCTTGAACTAGGTAAAACCAGTATGTGAAATCTGGATGCATCAACAAGGACATCTGGGACATCCTAGTAGTCTATCAATACAAGAAGTCGCACCTTTGTCACGATACAGTACACATCAAGAGAATTAAGCAGTCCAATTGTCTGAAACTTCGGAAAATTTATCTTGGATAAGTGGCACAAAACTCACAAATCAGCTAATGAGATATGAACTGAAAGGATTAAGCCTTCTGCATAGCTCCTCGGGGGAACGGGCTTGACAGGTTTGAAGGAAATAACAAGAAACATATAGGTACCTCCCAAGCCCCCATAAGATATACAGATAGCAACGCGTGAATAATGAAAAAAGATACAAAGAGCAACAAATTTACTGACAATGCTGAATGAGATCAGAAAGACTATCCACACACACTCGCTGCTTCTGATAAAGAAGCTTCTCTCTACTGTCTTTATAAATAGGATCCTTCCCTTGATATCTCATTTTGGAATCATTTCAGAGACTGCTAACTTGTTTTGTCAGGATTGTAATTACTTCCAGAATTGACATCAGCTCCAGGTTTAACAAGCGCTGACAAGGTAAGTTCTAATGTGCCCCAAACAATGGACACATTCCCAGAATTTAAAACCCACCCAGTCCTGCTTAAATTGACACATGTCATTTTTCCAGCATATTAAATTTAAAGCCATTTTGAAAAGAAACAGCTCAAAACCTATTGCACCAATGATGTAGAAAGTGTTCCAATGGTCAGAGAAAACAACTGATTCGAGGCTACTAAAAAGATAACCTAACTTTGCCTTAAATTTCTTTTCCTAGACTTGATGCTTTGCTGCATTTCTGCTCTTTATATTTCCATTCCAATACGAAGGTGATAAAAAGTATGGCAGGTATGTAAGAATTTGTTTATAACTGATCAAAAGGGGAGAACCAACAAGGAAAAATGATGGGTTGACTGGTATATATTCTTCTCACACTTCTATTTCAGTGCAAAAGGAGAACCGTTCAGTCAGCAGCATTGCATTGTAGGATTGTACATATTGACGAGAGTGGAATCAGACCAGATGTCTCTCCACTTCTAATTAGTTTTTTGTTTTTCTCTTTTTAGTAAAATAACTATTGTTCTTAGTATATCTGACACAGATGGAGGCATAGTGGCAATAGTGTGCATACATTAAATGCTGTTTTGAATGGTTGCTCCATTACTACCAGAGGATTGATTTCATTAACTATATACCTTATCAATTCCCTCCACGCTTCGTGCAAAAGACACCCCTACTGTTTTCTCTTATAATCTTTGCATTCATAATACGTAAGTGCAGTGTTATTTAGTCTAGGCTGGGTCCCACTTTTCCTTTCTAGAGTGTCTACACAAACACTGTATATAAATATACCTGGGAACTTTTTAACAGATGCCTAACAATAGGTCTGGGCACCTAGCATTATTTTTCAGAGCTATTTGAGTAGAGATCCCAGCAGCAAGGATGGAATGGGTAGCATCTGGCTGGAGCTCTTGTAGGAACTGAGCAGCAACATTTTAACCAGCCACAGGCACCAACCGGGTGGAGACATTCAGAGTTCTGCCAGCCAGAGCATCACAACGTCTTGTTCAGGGATCGAACTCCCACCTGCCTTATGGTTATGGAGAACAATACCAGGAAGTTTATCAAACCATACAAAACATCTGGCTTGGCATCTTGATATTTTTATCATAAACTAGGGAAGGCAGAAATAGAATGTGGCAAATATTAAAAGTTTTCTGTTGTTGCTTTCTGAGTAACATTCTCCTCTTGTTTTAATCAAACTATAATTCTGTGTTCGTAGAATATTCTCATGAGTGTTTTTTTTTAATGTCAAAGTAAAAATGCTCATTTTGTTTCTCACAAAAAGCTAAAATCTTTATGTTTACATATTATATTTCTTCCCATGTGCAAAGCTACCAGAAAAGCTTCAAAGTAGAATTATATTAGGATTGAAAAATATAACAGGTGTTGTCCTAAGTTTGTTTTTCAGTTTCTTTGTTAACTATTTTTCTCTATGACTTTAGGAAGATGTGGTGCAGTCTTCAGGTCCTGTCTGTGTCTTCTACAGGGACAGAGATAAAAATGTAGATGTGTGAGAGATAACTTCAGAGCCTCATTGGTTTTATTGTAGGTCCATCCCTGACTATATGTATATATATATTTTATTTTTTTTTAACAGAAAAGATAAAACAGGAATTTCAGGCATTATGAAGCCTGCCATATCTTGCATCATATGCAAGACTGCAGTGGAAAAACTGCAGAGCTTATTACATTGCAACTGAGGTAAAATAGAGTACAATGACGTTGTAGATTTAAGTACTCACCTGTAAAATTTAGCAACTACAGTAGTATTTACCACTATTATTTCTTATGACTTTCAGGGGGGGATTTTCTGCAAAAGTTTTGCTACTTCTTGTACTGTTCACTCCACATGGAATTAATAAAACAGAGCTCGAGAATTAAACTTAATGTTGAAAACAAAGGACAACATTAATGGTCTCAGTACAGTTCATAACACGAACATTTAAGGAGAACATTTGTTATTCTTTTCCTTCGAAAGGTAAAAACTAATTCCCATCTTTACATCTGTATTTTCTCTGAGTAGATTTCATTTCAAGGTATAGGTGTAAATTCAAGATAGTATTACACAATGGTGACAAGGGTGCACCATGCTGATAAAGCTATATAAGGGATTTGTAAAATCTGCCAGCTGATGGCACTTACAGCCAACCCCCTTCGTTTTTTGGGGCTCCGTGAGAAGAGATATACCCTTTCAGTAATAAGTTTCCATTCAAATAAAAAAGCATTTACCCCAAATTGGAACAAAATTCATAAATTTGAGTTTTCCATTAAACAGAAATTTTAAAAATATTTTGTTTTGGGGAATGAAAGGGAATATTTCAAAAATTCCAAGCCACAGAGCCAGCTGGCTAAATATCTTAGACAGAACTCACAGCAGACCATGGATTCAGCTGCTCCTAGGAGTGGGGAGCCCCATAAACCAGCAGGGAGGATCAGCTTGCCCGGCTGGCAGACTGGAGTCTGTCAGGGATTTCAGCAAAATTAATGTGTTCCTGCAAAATTATTTAATTTCACTGAAACAGAATTTTCCAGGGAACACCAATCCAACAGAACAATTGTTTAATTCTATTGTTCATGCTCTACATAGGAATAATGTATTGTTTGTTTGCCAATGGCTTCTGTACTCTTTTGCAGAATTTATGGCCACACCATGACGGGTGTTTGTGTCACTCTTGGGTAACCCAACAGATACAGCTTCCACAGACCATGAAATGCAATTTCTCCCATAGAAGTACTTCTAGCAAAGGGGAAGGATGTAAAGTCCATACATCACCTGTTTTCTGAGGGTTGTTCTTGCCTTGCCTGTGGCTGAGTACGAGAAAAGAACACATACCTCATTACAGAAAGAGGATAATGAGCCCCAGGTTTCATGTCGGATAAAGAATGTGTCTTTGAGTTGAACAAAGAAAAAGGAATGAAAAAAAATGGCTCTGTCAATGCTATTACAGCTTCAGAAAAGCTCCAGTGTATTTTCTTTTTCTTCCCCCTGCCCAGAATTATATTTCATCATGTTCCCTTATAATAAAACCCCTTTCATTTGTATTAGTGCCATTTAATTTAAATAACATATATATGGGTCTAAACATAAGCTTTGAGACTCAAAAACAAAATCAGAAGGCAGAGGAAGTTGCAGGAGCTATTATGGAAGGCTGGGGAAAAAAATCAAGTATTGCATTAGTAACTAATGTTAGAAAGTCAAAGATGACCAAGATACATTTTTTGCAGACTCTCAGTATTAGCAATGAGTTGGAGATATCAAGTAGTGCTTTAAATGGTATCCTTAAAATTTCCTTGAAAAAATTCCAAAGTCAAGCAATAAATGTTGCAGCAGAAGTCAAAAGGTAGAAGGGTGATTCCCCGATCTCAGCAATTAAACTTCAAAAATATCTTAAAAGGGCCTTGAGTAGTGAAATTTTGTTGCTTCGTTTTGAAAAGCAGAACACTGATAAAGGTTATTTGATCAGGAAGGTATACAATATTATTGTATTCCATATTATTTTGTTGGGAAAGGTACTAGCAATTGCAGTGGTCTGGTGATGTATTATTTTTTAAAAAAATCTGTACTGAAGAGTTTTGACATGGCAAACATATTTTATGGTGCACATATAAAAATGGAGTGGAAAATTTTTGTCATTAAACCTGTCCACTACCTCTTCTTGACCTGTTCTTTAAAAGGTGATAGGTAACAAACTAAATTCTTGAATATTGTGCCATTTGATGAATATGACAAACACATCAGTTTACAAAAATTTAAACTTTTCTTCTTCATTGGAAAATATAAAAAATTACTTAACTTCAGCTGTGGAAGTTTGTGTTGGAAGGGACCTTAAAAGGTCGTCTAGTCCAACCCCACCCCCCCCCACAATGAGCAAGGACATCTTCAACTCATATTTCATTAGGTATAGAGTTTGTGTAGCAGAAATCATCACAAACAGCTAAATAGCTTGTAAGTGCTGTGGAGCACTCAGAGAGAGGTTGCAAGAAATTCAATTTTGGGCAAGCTAGCTTACATGGAGTGTACCCAAGGTGGCCAAAATACCACTGAAAAACATATGAAGTCCCTAGAGCATGCACTTCATATTAGTACTAGCAAAGTTTCACTTTCTCATGATTCAATACCTTCAACAGATACTACGTACTGTGATGCTGAAGGACAAAAGAATACACAAAACAGATTATCCTTTTCATTTTCCATGCTCCAAGCCATAAAACAAATACTGACCATTCTCAGTGTTTCAGCAGATTGTATGTGGGCACGATTTCGTGCTACCTCTGTGCATTTCAAATGAAATGGTCTCGTGGAAATACTTAACAAAAGAAATAGAGAATTGGAAGGACTCCACTTTTCTCAGCCAAAGTAGAACATTATGAGCAACACAGAAAACTGTGATTGTTCAGTGGTCTGATCCCTGTGAATAATTTCAACCAAATTGAGGAAAGTGAGATTTTTTATGTGAGAGTTCATGAAGGATTTATATTTTATGTGCGGGATTTTAATCATCTAAACCAAATCAAAATTAATTAGTATAGAATAGGATATTATAGTTAGATCCATGAAGTTCTGTGTGTTTCCATGAAATCTAGTCAGCGTTCATACAAACTCAAGCTACTGCAGATGGTTTGTGTTGCGGTTTATGGGATATTGGGGGATAGAGAATATCTCAACCTGTAAAACTGAAGTTAAATAAGTATCTTGCTGTTTTGCATTTTTTATGTTTACCACATGTATAAAACAACACCTTTTCAACATGTGCTGAATATATCTCTTAATTCCAGAATTAGCTGAGTTCCCTGAAAAGATATTTAAAATATTTGTTTTCTTTTTCAAAATGAGAAGATCCCCAGGTACAGGCTATCCAGTTATATGTACAGTCATATTTTCATATACTACAATTTGTTAGTGAAAGTTACTCTAAGCACATACTTCAGAAGAAAGGTGTAGGTGAAGATCCGGAGTTCAGTCAGGTTTTTGGTTTGCAGTTTGAAAGGTGCAGGAAAATCCCTGCCTCTGTGGAGTCAGAGTCAAAGGACTTGTCTTCGGGGCAGTCAGGATTTTACCGTAACCGCTTTAAAATTTTACTCCCCTTAGCCCAAATTTCTCTGGGATTTCGGAGGCCAGTCTTGGGACCTGCACAGGTAGATCAGTGAGGCGTACCCCTTGGGCCAGAGGAGGCTGATGTAGACAAGGTGATGGGGGTCCCCATCAGCTGTGCAGACAGCCTGCTCTGCACCCTGTGTACCCACCTGAGAGCAGCACCAGGGCTGACCTGCAGCCACCTGCTTAAGAACAGCTTTATTTACTTTCGTTCTAAACTTGCATCATCAGCTGAACACCTTCTTTGCTGGTACTCATTTCAGCTGGGTTTAACGAAAATAAGTGGCTGACAAGTCAAGAAACAGTGCTGACTCCCCACTGCCAAAGTACAGCTGGAACACAGTAATCCCGGAAAACCAGACTGCTCCTGGAGTTATCAGATCAAAGTGTAAAAATGTGGTGAAAAGTACAGACAGACCAGTTATGAAATATGCAGATAAAATGTTGTTTGACCACAGAACAACTTTCAGACAGAGGTGAAAATGAGTTCAGGACCAAACTCCCTTTACAGTGTTCAGCTCCATTCTGTAAAACCATTAGTCTCATCAGACATTTTTTCCAAGTAATATTTATCTTTTAAAACTAAGAAACTGAATAAATTCTATCGCTTTCTTCTCATTAAAATCCTTTTAACTTCTGCACAATTTGTTAATCAGCTATTGTTCCTTTATAGGAGACATATGTCACAATAGATGCAGAGGCAGATGGAAAAAGCACAGTATCAATGGCAAAAGTAAAATACTTAATACTCAACATAATTTTGTCTCGGTTTAAAAGTGGCCTATATTTCAAAGCTGACAATCAAGTATGATTTGATATTAAGCTGTACAATAGGATGTTTTCAGAAGCATTCGTTTTTTTTCACATTAAAATATACCTTCATTGACTCATATATTAAAAGACATATTCAAGCATCCTGCCAATTTTAATTATTTTTTTTAAAAAAAAATTATATAGCATACTTGTATTTCATTCCTAGGCTCAGTGTCAAGAAGTACTTATAATTGTAATTCCAAAGAACTACAGAAAAGGTTACCAACAGGCCAAAACTCTAACCTTGCCTTGGGCATCTTCAGGAGAATGAAACAGAGCCCAAAGCAGGGTTTGGAGATGGGAAACACGTGAAACAGGAAACATGGGAAATCCTGGTCTGTATTTCTCTTCAGATAGAGGTTAGAGCACTTCTTGTGAGAAGAGAGTCTCCACACAATTCATCCCTATGAATTCCCCACAAATTCAAGAGTTTACAGCACAGTTTATCCAAAGCAGAGGGCAAGTTGGAGGTAGAAGCAGTACAAATGTTTAATTATATGGATTGATCACAGTAAAGTTCACCAGACATTAATATATTTATTTTTAACCTTTTATGAATAAGGGAAATAATATTTTTTATAATTCTCATATTATAAGAGTGCAGTCTAGAGATTGGTGAAACACATCTAGCAGTTTAGGGTCAGACTTCTTCCCTATCAATCCATTTCAAGTATTTGAACCATAAGAGCAATGCTCATAAAATAAGAAAGCGAGAGAGGTGAAAGAAAATGCGTGGAAAGGATAGGAAGCAGTATTGGGCATGAAGAGTTTTGGCATGCCATGAAGGAAGAAAAGTGAAGGCAAATAAAATGACAGTTCATTTGGCCCATGATCAACAGAACAAGACCTAGCTCTTTGAATTTTCAAATTATTTTATAAAACTGAAGGTCCTCTATATAACGCAATGCATTCTTCTTCAACGGACTGTCTTAATTCATAAAGATACATTGAGCATTTTTGTCAATAGTCTCGGGACACCAAGAGCAATGAGTTAATAGCAAAATCAGAAGCACACATCCTTCATCCAGGAATCTAATCTAGAAGCCAATACCCGTGGTGGTATTAACAGTGGTCAGGACCAAGACTTTGACCCTGTGCTTTGTGCATGGTTAAAGAACAGAGAACATCTGGAGCCCAGAAAACAGGGACTTGTAAAGGGAATTATACCTCCCACTCTGAAGCCGATAGAAATCCAGTCAGAATTACAAAAATCTTTCCTCAGTGACCTCATCATCCCATTCCAAGTGTTAGCAAGGAACATAGCGCTCTGAAATTCATGAAGGTGGACTCTGACTTTTAATCAATGTGAACAAAAAGTGAAAAACATTTTTCCCATATTTGTACAAAGGGACTCAGCTACAGAACACTGGTCGTAGTGAAAGTACACTCTCTTATGGACTTCAAAAGGTACATTTGTCTATTTACCTGTTTCCTACATAAGATGGTCATAAATACATTCACTTAAATGCTCCAGTGTCTTCCTTAGAGGTAAATTTTACTGCGTCCATAGTCCTCTAAAGTGTAAGTCAGCTTCCGCACGATAAAATTAATGAGCAGTGTTGCTAAGTGCCAGGTGTCCAGCCTAAATGAAATATCTCATGGAAGCTGGGACTTTGGACCATTAACCGTGGCTAATCGGCATGGCTGTTCTATACACAGAAGCAGATGTCCCTCCAGAACTGACTTCATTTTTTTAGTGTGCAGGTACCAGGAATTACTTTAAAAAAGACTTTACACATTGCTCTGAAGGCTGTCGGACAACAGCAGTGGTGATGTTTGTTCTTTCACCTTTTATTCTGATTTTATTCAATAATATTGCTACTCACTATGGTGGCTGAAGACAAGAGAGAAGGTCTATTCTTTTGTTGCAACAGGCTAAATTTACATGAGCTTCCCACACACATGTGTGGCTAAATGGACATTATCTCTGAAAGTACACAAAATATGCTGAGGTACTTTTATATTTTTCCCCAAACAAAATGCGGCCTTTTTAAAGTGCTCTGGGGAAAGAAAATGAAAGATGCCAGATGACAAATGCTAAGTGCTCATTGCTTAGCAAACATGCTGAGCAAATATCACAAATCTGCAAAGCCATTAAGTACAGGAACTCATTCCACTGAAGCCCAGAGCAGGAAGACAAATAAAGAGCGAGCACTACACTCATGATAATACAGTTAAAGGCAACCGAGTTATATCTAAATTGAATGGGAAAAGACATTTATTTTGGTGCAACCATATTGTTACACATTGCTTTAAACTACACTCAAGTATTTCATTTTAGGATAATGAAAGGAGTCATGACAGAAATGGCACAACATTATGAAAATTAACATGACATAACAAAATGAACTCTTCTTATGTAAAACTTTCATCTGCTATTTTTTCTTTCTTCTCTGCAATGAATGAATGGACCATACATTCAAGTAGAGATAATTAATCATCATTCAGTCATTTTACTAATGTTCAGCATCCTTAATCCTTGAACCATCAGACACTTTACAATGCCACACTGCAAGCTGACCAACATGCACTGTACACTTTACCATCACTTACATTCAATGGTACTGCGTAACAGAGCAAAACAGAAGGTGAGAGAGTTGTCACAAAGATGTGTGGAAGTCTACAGGTAGAGAGGAGATGTGCATGTCTGGCCCTCTGCCAAAGGCAAACTACATAAAAAATAAGGAGCCTGCCAAGTTCATTGAAGCTATAGGGTCTGTCTGTCATAATGAAGAATTTAGGCATAAGCCAAGGACACTTGTCTGAAAGTAGAAATGATTTACTTTTCCAGCAGCAAAACAGTCTCAGGTTCTCAATAGAAAGAGATTTGCATAGAATAGCACACCTCACTGACAAGATACAGTAAATTTGTTTTAGCAGTTCTGTCCATGTGGTATTTTGATAAACAAATCTTATGTTTTGACAAAGGCAATCTATAGCTCTGTTATTAACCAACAGAGGATGATTTGCAAAAGGTAAACTGGCCACCTGACCAATCCAAAATTTGAATCTAAGGGTAAACCCTTTTGGACACATACTTTATCAGTACTTTAAATGCCATTTAGTACATTTCAAGGAAAATTCTCTGAGATTGTAAGAGCTTGCTAATGTAATATTCTGGCTGTCTGTTTTTTTTTTTATGAATTATAAAGAATGTTTATGAATTGTAGAAAAATCTTCAGGGAATGACTTAGGTGAAAAGATGCTGGTAAAACACTAATATTGAGTAAATTTCTGATAGTGAAGTCAAAAAAACTACATCTGGGATGAGGATAGAAGATTTTCTTTCAGAATAAGGACCTGCTAGAAAATGTCCCTAAGCAGAAAATAAAAGTAAATGGGAGTGAGAATATAGCCTTCACATTAGTTAAGGGTATGATTTATTTGAGGAAAGAGTATTTGGCTTCTCATACCCCAGAAGGACAAATGTGGATCACGGCACAAGATTGGAGATGCTTCTCCCACCTTAAGAAAGATGCAAGTGAAGGGTGAGAATGTCAAGTCAGTGCAAAGCTCTATTCATATTTAGTGATGGGATTCAGAACCCAGGAAAAAGAGACAGTAGATAATTCCTGTGCTGTAAGTGATCATAGTCGACACATGGGGAAGCATAGACATTCTCCAGTAAATTTATGTGTGAAAAAAATTAAGAAGGGAAGAAAGACCAGAAATGTATAGGTGGGGAAGAGCAGCTGAAGCTGAGCATGAGAAACATAAAATTTTGAGGAGGCTGAATTTCACACTTCTAAAGAGTATCAGCAACAAGTTACTTGGACCATCTTCAAGGCCACAACCCAACCATACATTTTTTTTATTTTGAAGCAGGTGCTCTGGGGCAGTGACTTGTTGGTTGAAGGGGACTCAGCACCAGGTTACAGTGGCCTCCAGAGGAAACAATCAAGCAGATGCAGAGGCAGTGTTGCCTGCACAATGAGACGCTTTTCACTGTCTGTGGGACTCTGTCACCCTGTTCACATCCAGGAACAGTGCATAGCCCATGCTCAGTGAGACCACACACTATATCCAGAAGCCCCACTGAGGGCAGGGCAGTGGTAAGCAGTCAGATCATCCTGTCTGATCTGTTTTTCTGTTTGGACTGCTCTTCAGAGAGCTGCACATCAGTCACCCATGGACATGGAGCGCTGTTTATCTGGAGGTGATTACACATCATTCTTCCCTCCACATGCGTGGTGTTGCACCTGAGTAAAGCCTGCTTCAGGGGCTGCTACTTACTGTAATGAAGATTTTTTATGCTTTCTCTGCCTTTGAGGGGCTTCACTTGAAGTCCAGGCCAGAATAGGCTTTGTTCTAGACCTCCGTAGGTGAAGAACCTAGTGCAATACACCAAGTTCCTGATGTCTAGGTCACTGTGAGATGTTTGCTCCCAGCATACCATAACCAAAGGATGTGCTGGGTCACCTGGAGGTCTGCAAGTCAGAGCTGGAATTGCAGTGTGATGCTATCTAAACCATGTCACTCTTCTATGAGTGCTACTGCTGCCAGTGGGCCCAAATATAAAGCACAGAGTGTGAGATTAGGAGCCAGTGGCTAAAGAATGTTTTGGATCCTGCTTGTGAAAAAAACGGAAAAAAAACCCCAAAAAAACAAACGGAGGTGAAAAAATGAGTATTTAATCTCTATAGCTCTCTGGTGGAATTAAATACAAAACCGCCTGTTGTGGTCAGTGGTCAAGTAAGGTTCAGAAAATCAGCACAGATTCCTCCTGCACAGATAAATGACAAGATATGGATATTCACCTCTCACACCCACGTCATTCTTGCCAAGAGGTCTGGAAAGTGGTGTACTCAAGCATTCAGATGAAGGCCAGTGTTTACTGGAATCTGCTGTGAAATGCAAGAGGATACGTATATTATTAGGCCTCAGAACATTCATTGGCTCCATCTGGGGAAATAGTTTCCATATTGTCAATGCAGCCTGCAGCCCCTGAAGGAAACGCTGCAAAGAAAACCACTTAAATGAATAGCAGCAACACTTACCACAAAGCAAGCCAATAAAGTCACAAATTTGACAATAAAATTACAGAAAGTGGGCTGCTAAGCCAGAGTGGTTCCAACCCAGCGTTGCTGTCGGATAACTTCCTGAGGCAGATTTTGTCCCAAAGTTACTGTTAGAAGTGGTAGTGGATTTAACTTCCCCCAGAAAAAAAAACCTCAAACCCAAATCAAATGGAGAACAGGGGTGTAAATCCACTTTCTTTCCTAGTGCTTTTGTTTCAGTCTGTATAACAAGTTCTCGTTCTGTCATATAAGGTGGTAACACTGGCTAATGCACAGGTAGCCCATTTCTGGGCTAAGTGTACCATGTTGGAAAGGAAATCAGTAAATACAAAAAAGTAATCACAAAAAGGTCAGGAGAAAGGTTTTGTTTAGCTTTTTTTTTTTCTCTTTTATCTTGTGTCAGTTATCATGCATTCTTAAATGAAGGAAGTTGCACACACAAAAAATCACTTTGAGACATTACGCAAAATAACAGAAGGTCAGACAGTGACAAACATTTTGGAATGGCAAGTTGTTTTAATGTGAGAATATGTTTTGAAGTACTATAACATTTTTCTCATACAGAGAACAATTTCTGCAGTATTTTTGTTTTGTTTAACTTAGCAGTCCTGGTGCCCTTCGCACGCTTCTTGGCTTTGAATTCTTTCTTTTTTCCTAGTGCAGTGAAACCAAGACAAATATCCATCAAAAGGCTAGATCACTCAGTTAACAAAACCATTCAATTATAGACTCCAAGAGCAGGAGGAATTTCCCCGTGAATAATGCCTTACTGTTGAATTAACATTAAGATGTTGAGGGGAAACAGTCACCCCTATCACATAGTTTATATTGGAAAAGGCAAGTACATTAACATTTCTTGCAAGCCACAGTATTATACTGAGCCGACTTGAATACAGAGGGAATAGAGAAGTAGCTAGGCCCATTTTATGGAAAAAAAGTGTCAACATGGGCATATCAGCCAAGAAATACTTATATTCTTTCCTTCTCCTCCTTCCCTCTCTTCCCTCACCCCAGAGTTTCTCTTCTTAGGCGTTTTTATTTGTTTATTTCATTTTGTTCCTTAGGACACAGATAAGTTTTCTAAATAAATCCATCTGCTCCATAATTGTTGCTTATTCTCACACACAAACTTATGTGGGCTATGCCCAGTGCTGATTCTCAACATTAGCATAGGACACAGGATGAGAAAATTGACTATATAAAGAACAAGAAATTAGAGAAGTTAAGTTTTCCCAATCCATTACTTATTCCCCTCACTAAATGCATTAGATAATGATTGGTAATGATATAATTTGGCCCAGCTTCTCAAGCATGTGTGCCAAATATCAGTGGCCTGATTTTCAGAAGTAAGAAACTCTCTCCAAGACACACAGGCATATTTGACAAATACGTAACATCTTTAGCAATGGGCAAAAGTTTCAATGTCTAGATTTGTATTTAGACACCATCAAAGCTAGAATTCATTTTGGATCATACCCAGATTTTGGCAGCTGGAAACGAGGTCCCGTCAGATAAGAAAATAACATTGTCAGAAAAAAAAAAAAAAAAAAAAGCAAAGAGTGCTCTTACAAACTTCATGTGTTTGCCCTGCCAAGACTCTCCCTGAGTCAAGCAGCTCTTCATCATTTGTAACATGTAGAATATCTTTGTACAAGTTATGAATTTCTAGAGGGGACACCCTGAATCTCAGATTGCAAACTTTGAGTGTGCATCTTGTCTTCTTTCTCTCTCATCTCTTAAGTCCATATGGAAATAAAAACAGTAGCAGGTGATAGGCCAAACTCTTACAACTGTCAAGGAGCAACCAGGAAAAGTTAAATAAATGCTGATTAAATTTAAAAATATGCATGGTGAAATATGAAGTTGTTAGTGTGTTAAATTCATCAGTGTGCTGGTATCATAAAACACTCTCAACATTGACCTGTGTCAGCGGAAGCCAATCCGCTTCAAATTCCCAGCGAGCCACTTCACCAGTCTTTTGTCAAGCTCCCTTAAGCAGAACAATTGCCTTTAACCAGGCCTGATTAGAGGAGGCTCACAGAAACAGAGACAACCTCAGGTTATCTCTGTTTCAGATAAAAAGATATCTCATGACCCTTCACAAGCCTAGAAAGCAGTCCTGGTCCTACCAATGAAAAATGAGTAAAGATAGTGGTACAAGTATCTTTCAGTTGACACACTGTTTGAAAGGACTATAAGTATTTATATAAAACCCCTTGATTTCACTGTTTACATATGTTTGTGTACATTATGGGTAGAGGAAGAAAGCATGAAGCGCTCCCACGGAACAACAATATTTTTTAAACCATTGCTTGACTATACAGAATACGTGACAATGGAGAATAAGGTTGACATTATTTGAATTATAACCTTTTTGAAGTAGAGGATGTCATTTTCTGTATATTTAGATACTTACTAACAAAATAGGAACAGTTTTCATTGCCATTTCCAGGTATTATAATTATAGCTATAATTATATATATCATAATTATAAACCATTGGTTCTTAGGATTTTTTCCCAAGTATTTCCAAGACATTTTAAAAAGTATATTATTAAAATTATAATTAACAAAAACCCCTTAATATTTCTAATTGTTCACACCAAAGCTAAATGCATATTTGGAGAAACATATTTATGACTAAGTAGTAAACCCTCCATCCCTCAGATTTATACAACTTAACAGTCATACCACATATCATAAACTTTTAATTTAATCATGTCCAGAAATAGTTAAGCAATACGCTGCATAAAAATATTCTTTAAAGTGTATCTTGAGGTGTTTGCTAATAGAATTAGAGGGTCACTTCCACAAAAGTGTTGGGTACAGCACTTGTAAACCCATCCAGTCTGTATTAACCAGAGCAAGTGTGAAGAACAGGATATCTGGCAGTTGCACAGGGTTTTTCATAGGCTATAACAAAGCAATCTCTACATACATGTTTTTAAGATTAACATAAGCTGAGGTCTGCACTGACACAACTATACAGTGATTATTCCCCAGGCTAGAGAGTTTAAACTCTATAAACTCTGTGGTTAAACATTTGGCTGCAGTGTAAACATATCCTTAGGGGCAAGTTCTCACCATATGGGTGCACAAAAGTCAACAGGAATGTATCAGTAATGCTAAAATGCAGATCAGATTTGTCTATAAGATTTTGGCGAGATTGTGGTCCTTAACAGAACAGAGAAAAAAAGTACATATTTAAGTCTAATTATTTCATTGTGTTTATATTTTGTTTTGAAAGCACCAAATGGATTAGGCCATATGGACTTAATAAATAAGATTCCAAATTGGCCTCATTTTTAGTTACGAGAGAGAGAGAAAGCGTCTTAAATGATAAACTTTGAATTCTGTACCTTGTACATAAAGGTTATTCCAGCACCAGAAAACTTTTCCATTGAGAAATCCACTCTTTAAAATCCTTTTCTGATTCTAAGATTTAGAAAGATTCTAATTTACTATTATTATGTAGAAACACACTAATCTACTTGACTGAATTTATGTGGCAAAGTACATACACGTGAAAAATACACTTAAGGATGGAAACACTGACTCAACCCTAACTATAACATAGCCAGGGGCACAATTATAATAATGAAAACCTCACTTGAGGTGTTCTGTCTGCATACACACATTGATTTTTAAATACCAATTCACAGTCAACAAAATGACAGGTTCAAACAACTTATACCACACATTTCTAGCAAGCTACAAAATTAATTCACTTATCAAGAAGACTTTAATCCTGCTTCCAGTGCTTATGAATCATCATGAAATCCATGATTTATGAGATGAATTGTATAATTCGCAGTATAGCTTCTGTACTATGAAAATAAAACTGTAGGGCTGGACGCAATATGGTTTGACTCATTCAGTTTAATCAAGCTGTAAATCTCTGGGACTCTATAGAGCCAGCTCCAGCCCATATCTCTTAGAGGACCTCTTAGCTTAAAGACTCAAGGTGAAGGCCATATTTATTTCCAATCTAGACTTATTTCTTCTAACGCCATATGCTTACAAAATGGAAAAACATTACTTTGCCAAACTGAGAAATGTCCATGATTAACCCTACACTCTCTTGTATTTTAGCTTTAGGAAAAGGCTATAGGGTGCATGTTGCTCAGAGTCCTGCTCCTCCGTATTTGTGTTCCTCTCTGTAACGCTCCTTAAAGCATTCCTGTAGGGTCAGGTTTTGTGATATGAGAGAAAAAGTAACTAAAGACCTGGATCTCTGCGGGCAAAAAGTGCTTTGCTGCAGTGGCAATGGAAAATGCAAAATTAAAAATGTTCCAACTTTTACTTAAATATAAAATGAACAGAATGACAGAATTCAAGCAAATGTTACCAAAAAAAATGGCTGACTTCACTATCTTCAGTAACATGGCTTTGATTAGAGCTTTGGGGAAATCTGGTGCGGAACTGAAATATGTGAACCATGTACCCCTTCTTTTTCTCTACAGTGGGACTATAATACTGACAAGCAGACACTGAAAAGTGGATGTTCATAGCATGTCTTTGAAAAACATACTTTCAGAGGACAGAGTTGCCAGAGAAGTGAGATGGAATCCCCCATTAACGCAGCCTGCTGCTCTTGGTGTCGTGTAGCAGGGAGAAGTCTGACCCACAACACACTAACCTCTGCCAGATCGCGGCCGTGGCCACCCTCACTGTGAGATCCTTTTCTTCTGGTCACCGTGAAAGGAAATGTTGTACTGTTTGGCTATAGCCTGTCCACCACTGACAAGCTAATCCCCCACGGCAGGCTGCCTCTCTCTCCCCCTAACGAACACGCTCAGGCTGTGTTTGCTGTTAGCTGAACAAACCCTACGGAGCTCATACGTACTGTATTTTGAACTCGGGTATTAAAAATGGCCTAGTGATTGTCTTCACTTAGGCTCCGGTGGAGCTGGGTGATGTCAGTGTCTTTTTATTATTATGCTGTTAATAATCTCCACAAACTCCAGAGCCCTTTCTTTTATTAAAAATTGAATGCAGAAAACCAGATTTATATAATCCTCACAACTTCATATAAGGAAATTAAATTGCCACAATACCCTACATTCTGGTGGAAAAAAAATCTCATCTTAAAGGCAGTCCAAGACAATCCCTGGCTTGCCCACAAGTGCTTGAGATGAATAACGCAACTTATAATGCTCTGCTTTCCCCCGCACAGTCTGGCTGTGGGCTTCTCCCGTCACGGTGCAGGGTCCCCACGGGGAAGCAGCAAGCTGTCAAGCTCCTCTCTGCTTGTGCTAATCACATCTGACTCACATCAGATGAAAACAGAGGAGCCCTGCACAGACGCGCTGCGGCAATACCGCCGATAGTACGACGTTCCCTGACAATGGCAGACTAAGGGGGGAGGTGGCAGGCTGAGAAGTGTTGATTAGAAGGATAAATAAAGTAATACAAATTAAAAAAAAAAAAAAAATAGATCTAGTAGCTGACAATGTTTAGCAGAGTTATCTCACACCAGCATCTTTGGCTCAATTCTTTGTCAAATATGGATTGCTTCTTGGTCCTCGAAAAAAAAGCGACGGAAAGAGTTTTGTCTCTGAGGTGAATTGTGCCTTCTATGCAAAGACACCAAGATATGTACAGGTCAGGATATAAAAAATTATTACCCTGAAAAGCAGTCAGCTTGGGCAACAATAAGAACTGGTACCACATTATTACTCATTAAATCCAGATTTTGTCACAGAAGTTTTTACCTCTAATAGGGGACCTGTCACTTTGAGCAAGGAAGACTTGAGGATGCAGGAAAAAAAATGGTAGTTCTTTATCAGGAATTATGCTTTTCGCAGGTCCAAAGTTTGAGCTGTCAGAGTAAGACACAAAATAGTCTACCTCTTAGCCACTTGGGATGTTTGCTGTATATTATGGATCAGAATTTCTTCCAACTGAAAATCTAACATTTAATGGGGTGATTTAGTTGGCAGCGAATGACAGGTCCTTGTCAGGGTCCCTATCATCTTCCCCTGGCAGGGTTAGCATTCATTATTGATTTCTAAAAATTAGGTGTGAATGAACTAGTAGAGTAGGTGGTTGTTTTTTTCTTGTAGAATGGGGTGTTCATGTAAAAAAAAAATATCTTAAATTTACTGACCTAAACTATTTGCTAAGTTTGAGTTAGATATAAAAAAAATATCTTCATGGCAAATTTTCAGGCAGATATTTACAATCTGAAAGGATAGGAATACGCATACTATATACAATGTTTTGAAATGTAGTCAAACAATCTTTGAGTGTTACACTCAAAAAAAAAAAGGAAACAACAACCTTGGCTAACACAGCATTTGATTTTCATATTTTTCATAACTTTCAACTGTTTTAACTTGGAGACAGTAAATTTCACTTGCTAATAATTGCACCTTGTCATGTTTGAGCCTACATTATATCTATCTGGGGACAAGAGTTTCTTCGGTACAGGATTTGCAGGGGAGGAATAATAACAGCTTACACAATGCAGCAAACCACTGATGTAAAATCCTCTTACTGTGTAATAAATGGTGAAAAGGCTTAGACAACTACTTTCGCAGTCAGCGTTAGTCGTTTGTCAGCTTTATTTATGGTTTTCTCACTGTGCAGACTAGGAATAATCTCCTGCCTGATGAATGCAAACGGTCTGGATTAAGGGTTCTGGGGCAGGAAGGACAAGAGGAAGTCATGAATTACTGTCGTATGCAGAGGTTTGGGATGGTGCCAAGTGCTGTACAGGTTTGGGATTACAATTCAGTTCCCTGTTTTTCAGCAAACCCGTCTGCCCATGATTGTACTTGAGCTTGTTGTGCAGGTTACTTCCTTCAGGGGCTCAGCTACATCCCTGGGTGAAACACCTCCTTATCAGAATTCAAACGCACTGTGGGAAATAGAGGAATTTTAGATAAAAACCTCTCCTATTGCTTAACAAAGCAGCAGATTCCCAGAAGTTCTCACAGCACTGGATGTTTTGTAAATGCTGCTCATGTCGCTGGGTCTTTGTGAGTGAAGTGCTCTGGCATCTCCAGCATATAAACCCACATATTCTTAAGGCAGTAAGTTTGGAGTAAATTAAACATCCTGGGGATATTTTTGTTAGCACTATACTTTATATCTCAGACTAAACACTACTTGAACAAGGATTTTATATGTGTTTCATTCCATTTTATAGTGTTATGACCACCATTAAAAATGTCAGTCATGATCTGATATCAAAAGGTTTGTGAATTTCAGTTGAGAATACAATGTCTATAATTATATTGGTCAAGAAGAGATGTAAAAAAGATGTGGGAACTTGAAGAGTCTACCCCATGTCAATGGAAGATACATAAACACTTTGACTATCTAATCCACAAATCAACAATATGAAAATAAATCAGCAAACCTGTTAAATTTGCAATTGATGTTATAATGCATATTGCATAGTTCATGCTATCCAAATGTTTTACTTGTTGTCAACATTTACGAATACCTTTATTACTGCAAAATTTTCAAAAGCGTTTGTTACATACCGAAGCATATCTAGTGTTTAGGTCAGACAAACATGTAATATTCACATGCTAAGCATGATCACCATTTTGGATCTCCTCTTCCAGCAACACAAAGTGTACACTTAGGAATAGTCAAATGCACTGGCTGAACTGATGAGAGCTTTTGAGGACTGAAAAGCATGGTATGATAAATTCCCTCTTCCACACATTCAGTACATTGGTTTTGAGGAGTCTCATAATAGATGTTGCAAGTCTGGCTCATGGGTACATTTGTTTTTCATAAATCAGAAGGGCCTGATCCAGTGCCTTATCCATGAATGAAACCAGGGCACAAAACCTCAGTAATTTCTGTAAATGGATACATTGCAGACTCAGGCTTCTCTATTGCAACAGCTCTGCCACTATGTCCGTAACTACTATTGCAGTCACGAAGTCGTGCAAGGCCAAATGCCTTAGTTCAAAACTCAGGTTAAAATCAAGTCTTTCTAGACACTACAAAATCTTGGAGTAAAGATAATACTTTCAGCAGCAGACAAGTAATTTGAATCCTATTTTTAAAAATTATTCAGAGCCAGGTCTGAAATGGGATTAGGTGTTGAAATGTTCAGGTTCACAACTGCAAAAACTTAGCTAATTGCCAGCAATAACCTGTTCTGAAAGAGGAATGAAGTTTCCCTGTACTGTGACTGAAGAGTTAAATACCTAATGCCTATGAAGGAAATGCGCAACATCCAACTCATTGGAAGGAGAAATACAGAAACTACTATTGAAGAGAAGGGATTACTGAATTGCAGATTCCCCGTGGCTTCTTTTTTGGGAGGTTGTTTTTTTGTTTGTTTGTGGCAAACGAAGAGTCCTTTGACACATTTTCTTGATGAAAACCCAGTCACAGTACCCATCATTTTGAGCCCAATATACAGATATACACTGGGTGGTTTAGTTCTGTAATGTTCTTGTAAGAATTAAATTCCACAAACATCTCATTATTTGCAGCAAATATTCTGGAGATGATATATGGGCAAATTGTATTTTGGCATTAAGGTGAATATGCATGGTAGAGAGAGAAAGGGATATTAGAAAGCAAAGAGATCGCCCAAGTAAACCAATGAGATCCAAAAAGCGGAGCGTTCAGAAAATTATTTGAGCCCAAACTGCATATAAAATATAGATCTACCATAAATCAAGTGGTCAATTTACCTAAATGATTAAATATGTGTCTGATTTCAAGCAAGTAACTTTCAAATGATAGGGATGCCCCTAACTGACTTACTAATCTTCCATACTCAGGCAAGAGCATTTGGGATGGAAGAAACAACACTATTTTTACCCTGAGATTTGGGGGGAAAGACTAATGAATGCCTTCATCAGTCAAGTTGACAGGACTGATTACTGTCACACAGTAGAGACCTAGCAGGAGCTGATCAACACCAAACACTGGTCTTCTGCCTTACCAACAGTTTCTAGGGGTCATAATGGGGGCTTTTACAGGAATGACATCTCTTTGCCCAATTAGACATGAACTGAGAAAGTCCATAGGAACACGAAATGGAAATTTAAATACTTAAAATCAATCAGTTAAAATGGGTCAGTAATGTTCAGACAATCTCAGGATCATGCCTCCTAAGGCATGAATACCTTGGGCAAACAAAGCTAGTAGCTTTGATCATGTCATGCTCAGGGGTCAGCCAGCTCAGACTTGTCTTTGTGGCCTCCCAAAGAACATTTAGACAAAATCACTGATTCAACACTTCTTTCTGCATTTTTCCTGCCTGTTGCTCTCCCTTTCTCCCCTAACATGTAGATTTTGCGGAAGGTACTATATGGTCTTCTTTGCTGGAGGCCGTCACACCCATCAAGCCACCATTTGACTTATGTGGCCTGTCACTTTGAAAGCACTGCTTCGCATTATAGCAGTTTGCCGTATACTGTCACATTCTCTTTCTTTTGCACAAGTACGGTTTTTTTTGCTCAACTTTATCCATATCCTTGTTTATAAAGACCCACCGACATTGAAATGAGCTTCTAAATAGAGCAGACTCTGTTTTCTGTTTTCCATTGAACCAGATTTCAGCAAGCAATATTTCATTTACCCAGCGCTAAATACAGATGGGTCTGAATCTGCATTCTTTCTGGTTGATGCTTTACTATTTTTGTGGCATTTTTCAACAGCTCATTACATCAGGGATAGTAGCAACTTGTAAGGACACCTCTAAATCTAAACTTGACTGCATGCTCATGCTTATTATGCTCCTTGGAGATACACATGATTGCCTTTTTGTTTGTGGTACCCTCCAATAAGACTAACTTGGGGAAGTTAGAAAAATAGCCTAGACAAGTACGTAGGTGGTTTTTGGAGTTTCTTCAGCCAGCATAAACAAATCTATTCTTGTGTTGCTTAAGATATGGGTAACTTTTCCTGCACCATCAAAACACTTTCCTCTTTTGACTTACTTTTCTTTTTGATAAATATGATAATCTTGTGAATGTCTTTATTGTTATAAGCATTCATATGTCTGACCCTCTGTTATGTTTTTCAGTCCAAGAGAGAACTTAATATATGCTGTATAATTATCCAGAACACATTAGGAGTCTGGGCAGGCTTTTAAAATCAGATTGGAACGTACATAATCTACATTTTGTTACATTTCAGTCCATCAAAGACATTAGAAAGCATGCCTGAGACAACAAAAAATTATTCTGTGTTCATAATGTAAAAGATTTCCATTTGAGGGGAGGGATATTTGACAGATCTTTCTAATTCTGGCAACAAGAATGCTAATTTTGACTTCACATAAAGATACAGAACTGAACTGTTCAATAGCTAAGGCTAGGGTATTCTAAAAACCATTCTGACATTCATTTTTGGATGCAGAAAAACCTAGATTCGGTTTTTAATTTAATGTTCAAAGAGGCCAGTATCAACACTGTCTCTGGAAATACCCATGGATAATTCAGCTTTTGCAGAAATTGTCGTAATACTTTGGGACTGTAACTTTGTTGTGAAGAAAAGTGTTGAAAATAGATGTGTTTTGGTTTGTTTTTTTTTAAAATATCTGTATCATAAATCCATTAGATTTTATTTACACAGCAAGAGTCTCAGATTGTTCGGGAAAGAGACATGTTTGCTTGTTTGTTTGTTTGTTTCTCTGACTTTTATTTTATCTTTTTTTTTTAGCTAGACATTCATTTTCCTATGTGAAATACCATTCCCAAGAACTTTTTCTGTGTTTCTCATGGGAGAGTTTTTGCCTCAAAAAGTAAAGTAATATACAATCTTGTAGCTGAGATTTAGTTCTGATTAATATGGAGACAATCCCTGGGAACATAAAGGTACAAGATAATTAAGACAAAAACGTCAAGGAAAAGAAAGACCAAATAGGAAGTAGTGCCTTAAAAGAAGGATGGAGGGGACCGCCCTTCTTTAGTCCTGGGAAAGAGAAGGTTAAGGAAAAGCAAGTTTTCTGAAATGCCACAGGCTGCCTAGAGGTGTGAAATCTCCTGACTTGAGAACCGATTAGGTGACAGCCAGTCAGGGATGGTCAGTGTATCCCAAGTTGCCTCTCAATGCAGAAGGTAGGGCTGGATCATGAGCCAGCAACGCTGCCCAAGCAACATCCCACATCCCATTCCCAGGTAAGCAGCTGCTGCCCAGACTCTGTTGGAGTCAGGATCTCCTGCCTCCTGCCAGGCCATGATGTTGCTGACAGTAGCTGTCTGGATGGGAGTAGGAGACCCCAGACTGTTCTCAACTTGGAATTTTTTGCCTCCCACAAATGCCTCCCCAACTGCCATGTGCTTAATACCTGCTGGTATACCATTTTTGTCCCCAAACCATAGCTTGTGTGATCTTTTATGATCCCTTTCTGCTTTACAGACATATGATGCAACAGTTTCAGAATGACTGTGATCTGCCCGCTCTGCCTTGTGACCTAACTATATCAACATTTCTTCTGAAACTAGATCTGAAGCTCAGAATTTACATTTGATTAGAGGTTGTTCAGCAGCTCTGACTCTTTAGAAAACTAACTCTAAAATTTCCGGGCATGTCCTTCATGTTTTTTTCCCAAATCTAAACCTCTTAGAAAGCCTTTCCCGCCTTTTTGCACTGAAAATATGCTATACATTCCTGTGAAGCCCCTTCATTACCAAACACAAATGCTAATTAGAGGAAATAACATTTTCCACAATGAGTGTTAGATGCAAACACCTGCCAAAACCCTCCTAATGTTATACTCCACATAAAATATGAAAAAAAAACCTTGGAGTTAGTTAATCCACTCCCAGTTCATCCATTTTCTCAACGATTTATTTAATTCCTTCTGACTGTACATAATTAAAGGATCCAGATTCTTCTTTTTCTACCAAGACTGGCAAAGGCACCCCTTAGTACATATGTATTAACTGCACAATATTTCCATTCCTACCATCTTTCCTCAAAATACACTGTTTGTTTTCATAAAGAGCCAGAAGTGTCCCCAGGTGACAATGGAACATCCCTTCCCATTGGCTTCTGTGGGAGCTGGGAATAAACCAGACCACCCAGAATCAGCATTTTAAAGAAAAAGATCCCTTCAGTTGAAGAGAAGCTTATTACAGGCTCCTTTCCAAGTAGGAAGTGACCTTTAAAAATAATCTTTAGCAAACCGCTCACGCATTGCTAACCTAAACAAACACTATAGCATTAGCTAAACCAGAGAGTTTATTTCCTTCCTAAAAAATTTGTTCCCAGTTATGCGTTGTAACAGAGGGGAAGTGGAAGATCCTCAGAGGAAGTAAGCAACAGATGCAAGATGTTTGGAAAGTTATTATAATTTATGTAAACATTATCCCGGAATAAACCAAGCATTAGCATCAATCATATTCATAACCAACCTTTTCATCCAGCAAAACTGATCCATGTCACAACACAGATGTTTTTTCGGAACAAAAGATAGGATCCTGTAAGGTCCTGAAGTCCCTTTGCTCCCACTGAGTTCACTAAAAATTGAGAAGTGCCCTGAGAAGGTTGCAATTCGACATGCCGACAATGGCCTCTCCAAGCTGCCCAGAGTGAGAGATTTATACCTATATACAGACTTTAATTTATGCAAGACGACACAGTTCTTTTTCTGTTCAGTAATATGCAATCTTTTTCAAAAACAATGGCTAATTAAAAGACCCAGGCAAAAATTATTAACCTCCTCCAAAGACTTAAAATTGGTTGAAAATTTGTGGAAACAAACAGAAACATGCCAAAACATCACTTTTCACTCTCGGTCTCTAGGAAATATTTCTAAGAGATGCATGAAACATGACTAGGAAAACCTTTTTGTCAGCAGGCTTAAGTTCGTTATAAATCCTTCAGACCTCCCCTGGGATGGTTGTTTTCCAGAGCTTTACATGTCAGAAAAGGTGGATATGGTGCTCCAAGGGCGTAGGTAAGTCCATACTGCCCACAGAATGGCAGCTCAGCCTACTTCAAAGAGCAACCTTGTCTACTAAAAGTCACCCGCCTGCAGTAGGTTGAAGTAAGACTGATTTATGCTTGTGCATGAAGAAGGTAGCTTGGGACCTTGACAGCACCCTGGAAGGGGGTTCAAGAGAGGCAGAAAGCCTGGCATGCTCTTTCTTTGCCAGCTTGTCTTCCATCCTCTTTGCAGAATGGCTCCCAGGTGCCTCCCCAGCGTGTTGGGAAAGGCACTAGCAACGTGCTGAACTCAAGTACATCAGATTGCTTGTGCTTTGAAACACAGGTTCTGGCAATGCCTGCAGCTACCCTTGTGGTCTGATAATCTTCACAGCAGACAAACTTGGGTTTTTGAGCTTTCCAGGGCATATAGAATGCAGCTCTAGTAATTAAGGCATGCAAATCTTAGGCATAGAAAAACCTTACTCTTTTTCCAGTAGCAGTGCAAACCACTGTGGGGTGAAATAAAACAAAACTAACAATGGCCTTGTTTTCCTACTCTATTGCCAACCATGGTCATCTCCAAATTCACCCACGATTTCTCTGACCTCTAGGCCATCGGTGGAAAATTGCAGATTGACATACTAGGTTCTCATTACCTTTTTTGCACCAGCACAACTAAGATCTTGTATTTACTACAAAGTTAAATCAGTTTTAACTCAAATATACATCCTACACCAAGTCCCATAGAATCATAGAATGGCTGGAGTTGGAAGGGACAGTAAAGGTCATCTAGTCTGAACCCCCCTGCCATGGGCAGGGACACCTCCCACTAGACCAGGTTGCTCAAAGCCCCATCCAGCCTGGCCTTGAACACTTACGGGGATGGGGCATCCACAACTTCTCTGGGCAACCTGTTCCAGTGCCTTACCATCCTCAAAGTGAAAAATTTCTTCCTAATATCTAACCTAAACCTACCTTCTTCCAGTTTGAAGCCATTCCCCCTCGTCCTATCACTACATACCCTTGCAAAAAGTCCCTCCCAGCTCTCCTGTAGGCCCCCCTTAGGTACTGGAAGGCCACTATAAGGTCTCCCTGGAGCCTTCTCTTCTCCAGGCTTTTTCCATCCGTGCATGGAAAATTTTAACGCATGTATATAAAGGAATGTGTAGCTACACTAGCAAATCAAACAGGCCCAGACCCATTTTCTAATCAATGGGCACAGAACAGTTCACGTCAAAGCTATTAAATTCCCTTCCTCTGCAACAGCAGGATAAATGGAAAAGACCTATAAGGTTGGCCCAGACAGCTGCTTGGGAAGAGGCTGGTAGCGTGCCAGGAGGCATGGGCAGACCTTGCAGCCGAGCAGAAGGGAACAATCAGGTTCCAGTGCCCAGGTATATTCCCAAACACTGTTTAATTTACCAGGGTAAAGCTTATATTTGTTTTGTATCTGTGTATCTATATTTTAAAACCAAACCCTATTTTGTGTAATGTCAGTTTTAAATCTTAAGTGTATCCATCAAACATTATGTAATTAATAACAAATACACAGGGCCCGTTTCTTTTGTTGAGTACAGTGGCTGAGTTGTTGCTCTGAGTGTAGCACCAAACCAGATTTCTTCCTCGTCGTTCCCTATCTCTTTCTCTTTAGATTGATTTGGTTGGGCTGGGTTTTTTAAAGCTAGTCAGGATTTCTGCCTTTTTTTTTTTTTTTTGGCCTCTTTTCTCTTTTCCAAAGGAGAAAACAATCATAAAGCATGTGTGTGTCTGTATATGAAAGTAAACCTATATGTGTTTGACAAACACTAAGTTCTTGCTAATGTGATAGAAACAGGCAGCTGGGGAAAACAAGGCAGTCCTGTGAGTCTGTATAGTTCTGCCTAAGAAAAGGCTGCTTCAGGCACTCCCATGTTATTAGATGCCAATGAATGCAAAAGGGGAATTCCCAAATGAACAGAAAGCCTGGAATTCCAATAAAGAGAAAATAATAGGAAACTGAAAACTATTAGTTTGGCGTACCTGATTTGGCTATCAACTCCTGTTTTACAGATCTGCTATCTTGTAGGAGGTGTCCAATGGTAACACTATGGCATTGGGTATCTATGTTGACCACTGCACATCAGGACACTGCAATTTCTCACTTGACTGAAGATGTGTCCATCATAGTCCAAGAGACTGGTATCAATTCTCTACAGGTCACTGTCTTAAAAGATTCTAGATCTTGAGCAACAGAACACCACAAAGACATGAAATCAACAATTTACAGCTGCTTGGAGCACTTGTGACATAGCTGAGAGGTCCCAGTCTGGTGAGTCAGATTTTCACATGAAGATATCTGCCACCACAATTGTCACCTTTGGGTAAATTGTTCAGAAAACAAGTGGTTGGAAACTTTACAACCTTTCCTAACTTGTCTGAATTAGAGAACTCAGAGCATGCAGAAAACATGGGAGAACTATGGACGAGTCAGGGTAGCAAAAACTGGAGTGTTACTCTCGCTCTTGCTTACCACCAATATAGGTTTTTGCATTCCAGGTCCAAAACTATCCCCAAATGCAAATGATTATCTGTTTTATCAAGTAAAATCATTAGAATTTAAATAAGATCGTAATTATATGAAGCTTATTTTCTTTTCATTAGTCTGAACACATTTGCATATGACACAAACATTTATTCTCCCCTTTAAAATAAAACCTCTGAAGGAAAATGTGAATAAAGATTTTTCTGAAGCTGTTGTTGCTGCTAATTCTCCTGTTGCCTAGGTGAAATGCATGACCTCCCTTTAGAGCTATCAAAACCAAAGATGACTGTAGGTCATTTGACAAAACTGGCTATCACGAAATTTCAAATTTTTACATATCTAAAATAAATGAAAAGGCAAAAAAGTAATATACCTTGAGAGATGGCCCTTCCTTTGGGAAGAGGCTGTTATCAACCTCTTCAAACCACTCAGTTGTTACACCTGTAGTAAACAAGCCAACTGCTGACATACCCTACAGGATCTGAGCAACCTAATTAAGAAACTATCAACAACTGGCCTCTAGAGTAGTCTTCACTTGTCAGGAACCTGCTGCTTTTGTAGGTGACCCTATCCCATCCACAGCTTATAAAATAGGATAGAGATGCTCCTGGAAACTTCTTCAACTTTTGGCACTGCTGCCTGCCATCTTCATCATTCCTTGATGGGAGATGCCATGAACTGTGTTGTTCTACAGACTTTAGTCTTCTCACACCTCGTATTCACTATATTTGCAAAACTATTGATTCAACTACTAAAGTGAGAGGAAGTCTCCACTTTTGGTTCTAAAAACACCTTGGCAGTGGCACAAAAAAATATACTGAAAACCTGCCTCTTCTTTATTTAAAATGTGAGCAGCACCGGTACTTTCCAGTTATTGTCACTATGGGAAAAACTTATGGTTGTGGCTGTCCCTCGGAAAACCTGACACAAGGCAAGGAGAAATGGGGAAGTCAACTGAAGGCTTTCCCTTCCTTTAGAGTATCTGTTACTATCAGGAGTAGCTCAAATCAGATAATTGAGTAAGTCCACAGGATATTTTTTTAACTTCCCCACTATTACTAGATAGCTATACATCAGCTACTGAAGTACCTAATGGCTTCAAGATTACATCTTTTCTTACCAAATTCCTTCCTCTATCCAAGTAAATATGGATTCATGATTTAAATATCCTACAAGTAAATTTTGCAAAGAGACCAGATATCCTGAAAGACCTTCAGTTGGTAATGAAACAATAGCAGATCTAGTTGACTATAATTGGAATGAAATTGGGAATAGATTTCTGCACAAGGTCTGCATTGTTTTTTTAGCATGGGTAAAAACCTGTGTCCTGACAAAGTGCTCTCTGGTGGCATTTTTTTTCTTTTTTACACACATTAACTTTTTTTATCCTATCAATGTATTTCTAACTTCATAATAAAATCAACATTTTTTAAAGAAAGGGTGGATATTTTTTTCAATTAGAAAAACTCTTATGAAATTTAGGGGTTTTTTTTCCTTCTAAAATAAATAACATCTTTATAGACCAATTCTGAAAGAATAGAAAAAAGATCTGTATTATGCCATTCAATACATTTTTTCTATCAACAATTTCACTTTACCTAAGATGTTTCCCTTGCTTTACTATTATAAAGGATTATTGGGACTGAAATTGTCCAGATATAGGAGACATATTATGAGAATTGGGCTGTGATTAGGGAACTCCTATCTGTGAGAGGTAGAAAAAGTTAATATAAAAACCAGTGAAAAACAACAGACATTATCAAAATCAGAAGAAATCATTCATCTTGGCTTCTGTTTTATGTGTAAAAGTAATGAAGAAAACAATTTAGAAGTTTAGTAAAAAAGAGTTATTCCTATTTAAAATATTTTGGACTTTTTAAATACTGCAATATAAAATTTCACTGTAGATATATGTTGCAATATAAATACATAGAACTTTTAAAAATATACTGGACTTCTGAACAAATTAGAACTGGGCTTTACTGAGGGCAGTTTTAAAATACACTAATGACATTTAAAGACAGAAACCTAAGTTCATCAGTATACATCCATGCTTTTACCACATATTATCTTATGGTAAATCTTGCTAATACCCAAATTTAGGCTGGATCTGTATTTTCTCTTGTTGATTTATATTTTTATTTGTATTTGGCCATCTCTCTTTCCTTGCAAAAGAAAGCTAACTTAGGGATCAAGTAAAACCAGAGATTTGTAAGTTGTACTTACTTGCTTTTGGGTTTGATTGGAACATATTATTTATCTAATTATTTATCTAACCAATTGGGTTTTCCAAACCCAAAACTTTTCACAATGCTGTATGAATTGTACAATCATAATTGTTGAATTTGGTATCCCAAAGACAGGTGGAAAAATGAACTAAATATGTTTTGAATAACTAAATACAGCAAATATAATGGATAACATTATTACATTTACTAATTAATGCAAGCTAACACTATAGATAGTTATTTACAATCTGATTAACTGTTTACCAAACACCTGCATACTTGTTCAATGTAGGTTTTATTAGACAATGTTGTGTTCCAAAAATGTTTGATTCAGGATGCTCTTGCATTCATTAATTGATACTTTTCTTGGTTTGTTTCCAATCAAAGTTTAAATAGCTTATTTGTTAGTATGCAGAAAGACTTTCTTGAGGTAAAACAAGTATTTGGTATTTACAGTTGATTAAACATTCCCAAATAGTTTACAATCATAAGTTAAGAGTCAAGTCTTAACTATACTTGCTATATCATTTAATTCTAGAAATTGGATCAGACAATCTTTTAAAAGAAGACAACCGTTGCCCTTGGTTGTACAAGAAGATGGACTGGTAGTGAAAAAGCTTCTGTTTTCTAGTTTTCAGTGGCTGGTATTTTGATTAAATAGAAAGTGCTTCACTTAGCATTTTACTTAATGATAATATTGAAGATTTCAAGAGATGGAGAAGAAAAAAAAACTCTTTCTGTAAGAAAACATATGAAATGAAAATATGAAAATGTCTGAAGTTACAGAAGAGCAGGGGCATAGCAATCTAAAGGTCCTGTTTTAGCAGTGTTAATTCTTATGGTTTTACGTTCAATTACAGACCTCAAATTCTAGGGATTAATCTAAGTTGTCTAATTTTTAGATAGTTTTGGATCAGTTAAAACAGAACTTGCTCACAGTATGGTAATGCATTAAAAATCCAACAACTTACAGACATATAAATTCCACCTAACAGTCAGTGTTCTCTTTGATAAACCAGTTTTATTACTGACACGTATGATCATTGTAATCCCATCCTATAAAAAGTATAGAGGATATATGGGCTGAAAAAAAAGGTTTGTACTGTTGTATACAGTCTCTACAGCACTGCAGGTATTTTCCCCCTTCCTTTTCTTATTAAATTTTCTGTTGAAGAACTACATAAAATACAAGACTTCCTGAGTAAATGTAGATAACTCCTTCATATGTTTCCTCAGCTCTATGCAGTACTTTTTCAGAAGTAATTTTTCTTAGTTACTGAAATAAGGTGTCATTTGCCTTCTAACTATTAGAATGAACAAATTCCTAGCAACAATGATGGTTTGACATATTTTAACTTGCTGCTAGGGAGACCTAAGAACAAGACAGGTGAAACAGCTCAATTTGCAAGCTTAATAGCCCCCTTTTGCTCACAAGCTCATTTTGAGTCACTATTTGAACCCTATGGTGTGAGGCTTTAGCTGACATAGTCAGCTGACGTGAAGATGAGGAAGTCACCACAAGTGCATCAAAAAAACACAATTGGTTTTCTTTGAAATGAGACAGATGGTATGGGTCAAACTTGGGAGCTAGGTCTGGATGGCCCCATTCTGAGGAGAAAAGGAGGAAAACTGAGGAGAAGTTGTTAGTGGTCAAGTTAGGTGTTTGTGGGATGCAAAGCCTCTGAAAAGGTCTCTGGCTGAAGATCAGCAAATAATCTTAAGAGGTGATGGGGACCTGTGATCCCCTAGAGCAGACGGATGAGGGAATAAAAAAGGTCTACCAGGCAAAAACTTCAAGAACTTCTTCATGCCTCTGTCTTCCTTATGCTGTGGATGACATAAAACACCCACTGTGAGGGTTGTCTCTGCTGTGGAAAACCCAGCATATGGTACTGGACCAACTCGGCACAAGGCAAGGGGACTTTTGAAGACTCAAACTGTTGTAAGACCAAGAGGCCAGCTAATGGTCTTGCCTAAATCCTATCCTTTTCCTTTGAATACAGGATTGGAGATAGGAAACAAAGGTATGGGAACTACAGGCCGGTCAGTCTCACCTCTGTGCCTGGCAAGATCATGGAGCAGATCATCCTGGAAACTCTGCTAAGGCACATGGAAAATAAGGAGGTGGTTGGTGGCAGCCAACATGGCTTCACTAAGTGAAATCATGCCTGAACAAATTTGGTGACCTTCTACAATGGTGTTACAGCATTGGTGGCTAAGGGGAGAGCAACAGATGCCTTCTACCTGATCTTGAGCAAAGCATTTGATGCTGTTTCGCACAACATCCTGGTCTCTAAATTGGAGAGACATGGATTTGACCAATGGACCACTTGCTGGATAAGGAGCTGGATGGATGGTCACACTCAAAGAATTGTGGTCAATGGCTCCATGTCCAAGTGGCGACCAGTTACAAGTGATGTTCCTCAGGGGCTGGTACTGGGATCGGTACTTTTTAACATCTTTGTTGGTGACATGAACAATGGGATTGAGGATTGAGTGCACCATCACTCTAGAGGAAGGTCTAGAGGAAGGCCACGAAGATGATCAGAGAGCTGGAGCACCTCTCCTATGAAGACAGCCTGAGAGAGTTGGGGTTGTTCAGCCTGGAGAAGAAAAGACCCTGGGGTGACCTTATATCAGCTTTCCAGTATCTCAAGGGCGCCTACAAGAAAGCTGGAGAGGGACTTTTCACAAGGACATGTATTAATAGGATGAGGGGTAACGGTTTTAAACTGAAAGAGGGTCAGTTTAGATTAGATATTAGGAAGAAATTCTTTACTGTGATGGTGGTGAGAGACTGGAAGAGGCTGCCCAGAGAAGCTGTGGATGCCCTGTCCCTGGAAGTGTTCAAGGCCAGGCTGAATGGGGTTTTGAGCAACTGGCTCTAGTGGAAGGTGTCCCTGGGCATGGTAGGGGAGTTGGAACTAGATGACCTTCAAGGACCTTTCCAACCTAAACCATTCTATGATAAAGAAAAGGCTACAAGGGACCACATGGAGCAAACCTGTTCTTGTAAAAAACAGTCATCAAAGCCTCAGATAAGGCAATGGTGTGGGAAGGATAATAAAGCAGAGAGAAAAAACTTCTCTCTGCCACATTCACGTCTCTCCTGTGATTGTTGAGCTTGCAGAAAACAGAAAACTGCTAAATATTTAATCAGTTTGTGAGCTCACTGGGTTTTGAGATAGAATAGAAACCCCAAGATGCAGCTCTTACCTACTATGAAGTCTGACAAAATAGAAAGTATTCATAAAAGGGAAAACAAAATGTTTGAGTTTGCTCCAGCCAAACTCTCCACAATTTGTCACATTTAACACTGTGCTTTTACTCAAAAATCCAGAATTCACTTCCTTCCAGGCAGCAGCCTACAAATGAAAGACAGCTATATGTTTTATCGCTGGCCATCTGGTCACTGCTGCTAAACATAAACTCAACCTTTTCTCTGAAGTCATCTTCCCAATACTCACAGATTGTACCAGGATGATTCCTGACCACTCAGGAGGGATATAAGTTCTTTCTCTAGTTGTCATAGAAGACAATCAGAAGAGAGGAACTACAGTCCAAATTCACATGCCAGAATCTAGACTTCTTAAAGGTGAGTCAACACTGTAGTTCCCAAGAGTTGGCTGAAGGCACCTACTGTCTTCAGAATAAGGCATAAGAATGAAAACTGACATAGTACATCTATAATGTAATGCAAATAGTCTGTTGCCAAATAAGGAGTTGATGAGGTTACTTGTGAGAAAAAAATAACTGGCACAGTGATCTGTAGGACCAAGTACATACCAGTAAAATTCTGTACATCATTACTTTCAAAATACTGGCCCAGACACTAAAAGTGATGTACATTCATATGTACCATCAATTTTGTATTCATTGCCCTTACTAAAAAAAAAGCTTTTTTTCATAATCATTACAAAAAAAAAAGAATATCATTCTATAATCAGGGTTTATAGGAAGAAATATAAAATGTTAACATTAAGCTGTTTGTCTTCATTCCTCAAAAGCAGTACTCCTGACTTCCAAAAGTTAAAAGCTGAACTTCCAGGTTCCACCTTCCCTCCAGTTCAGACATGGGTTTCTTTGGATGGGCTGAGCCACGCTGTGGAGCTGGCTGTTTCTCTGTGTTGGCTCCTGCATTTTTTTAACCTTCTTGTATAGGTTTTAAAATAGTAATTTGTCAGAAAGAGTTGGAACTTTTGTCCACCCAAACCCAAGTTAATTTATTTTTCCTTTTTGATTTAATTAATTTAATCCTTGTGTATTTTTTTATGCTAGTTTACATATTAAACATATTGCATATAGTTTCTTGGAGAAGTATGAGGCCAACATCATTAAAAAAGTATGCAACATCAAACTAACTGCAATGTGTGCTTCATTAGTATTCAGAAAGCACACAACTACTCATGCAGAGAGATCAAAATTGAGAGCTGCTCCCTTTTTTCTCCTTGGTTCTTAGTGAAAATTTTAATCAATAAGTTTACTGAAATGCTACTGAATTACACCACTTCATTAGAGTTTTCACAAGTTCACCTGACCCTTACTTTTACTGCCTAATTTATAGTTTAAACTTCTTGCCTATAGTAAGGTTAACAAATTTCCTCTCTTAAAACAGATTTTGTTCCTGCTTTGAACAGAGTCTTTACTGAAAGAAAACAAAAGAATGGATCCTTTTTCTCATTCTGCTTAAAGTACCATTTGTGACTTTGAAGCTTTCCCTTTATAGAGCATTCCTTTATGTCTCCCAGAGTTTTGCTGTCAGCTTCTCTTGCATAGCACTGATGCTCTCTGGCAATGCTTTTACTCTCCTCTTCCTGCACAGGCTAAATTAATGAAACATCGTTCTACCTCTTATTGTGGTTTCTCTTTATTAATTTACTCCATTCTTTTTGGCCTCAAGAGGGGGACAGTATAACAGTGTGAGATATGTCATAGTCTTGAAGAATAAAAGTATAGGAGTCAAAACAGGAATGCCATTGTTTCCTGATTTGAGATGAAAGACTGACTCACTTGTCCTGAGCAACCTTCTCTTAAGATTACTTTTCTGCCTTCATTTTCCCATATGTCAACTGAGGATAATGTATTTTGTCTCACTGAGGATTTGGATAATTAAGGCTTTTAATCAAATCCTTATGTAATAATTGGGCTTACTTTAATGAAAACATTGTAAGGATATTTCTAGCAAACAAGGAACCAATAGCCTCAGGTTCCAAATATCCCAGGCAGTCATTTTTTGAATGCTAACAAAATAGCAGCTTCATCAGAACAGTTGAATGAATTGACTTTTGGTTCACCAGACGAGCAAAATAAAATGTTTCAATTAAATAAAATATTTTGATCTGGATTTTTTTTTGTGTTAAACTTTTTTGATCTGTAAAGATGCAGTCGGATAAAATTGGAAAAGTTACTTTGAAAATAAAAGCATATCTTTCTGTATGCTGAAATTCAGATGCCAGTGTATGTCTCCTTTCCATTTGGTATATAGCCTCTGACATTCCAAATCTGAAGTTTTAAACAAACACAATATTTAATCAAAAAATTGTAACCAGTCGTGTTTGTCCAAAAGAGGATTAAGGTTATATTAATTCCTGGAACAATAAAGACTGGGAAGGGTTTTCTTTTTATTTGTCTGACTGAGTCACTTTTTGAATGATTATTGTAATGCTGCTGGATTACAACAATCACTGTTGCATGATAGGGCAACTAATGTCTTTCTATTGTTTAAGTCCAAACAAATATCATGCTAATAAACAACGTATATATGCTAACAAATAAAAGCAACTGTGGCACATTTCACCAGGAACATCAGAATATTACCAGCCTGAACATTTTCCCTTCACCCTTCAAATTTTGATAGAAAATACCCTTTGAGTTCCGAAGTGAAATGTTGTCAAAGCCTCCTTCAGATCCCCAGGACTGCCTTTTGTACAGCACTGTGATGGCAGCGCCCACAATCACATTTCGCTGGGGTTAGGAGGAGCAGTTTCGGGAGCCTGCTGACAAGGCTGGGGCAGGGACCCATGCCATACCCCCATCTCCAGCACCCCCAGCACAATAGCTCCTCCTGGGATGCTGAGGGGTCTCTGCATCTCCTGACAGCATCTGCCTGCACAACACCTCACACCAAGGAGGTCACGGTGCCTTGCAGGCAGCCTTGCATCCCCGCAGATGACCAGATTCAGGCTTGCAGGAAGGCAGCTGCTGAAAAGATCCTGTGTCGGAATGGCAGTGAATGAGCTCATCACTATTGGATCAAGTGTATTTATTTTTGCCAGCATTTGTATGATTCATGAATTGCTTACTTTTTTACTGTAGGAAAAAAGTGTTAAATAACCGAAGACTGTCTCTGTCCTTTGACTTCAGCCCAGCATCTAGAATATTCCCATTTTAGAAACCCTCCTGTATTTCCCGAGCTCAGGGGACAGAGCTTTTACTGGTGTGAGGTAGACCGCAGAGAAGAAAAAAAAAAAACGGGAGGAAGATGCAAACCAATGCCCAACTCTCCACAGGGTAACGCTAATTTGCTACAGTCTTCATGGGAAATGAGATATGAACAGGGCTTTACTAACAGACATCTGTTAATAAGAAGCCACAGTCTGGCTCAATTTGCAATATGCAAAGATTTTTATTCTTTTAAGGTTTAGCTTATTCCTCAACTCACTGCTTTAAAAAAAAAAAAAAAAAAGTTCTAAACACGCTTTATTCCTAACGTTAATGTTTTTCTTTTTATATCCTTGCCACTGATTTTTTGATGGCAAGAGTTAAAGATAGCACCTGGACACATAAATAGTTCAGCAATGCAGCACAGGACAATCAATAGCTCTGGAAAAACCCCTGAACCTCTTGCATACTACACAGACAAAGTCAGGCAGCTCAGGACAGGGTTTGGAAAGGACCTTGTGCCATAATGTGGCTAAACTGGTCACGTCTGGGAATCATGGGGCTGCACCATATCTTAATTCCCTTCCAAAACATCTCCCTCAGAGCTTCAGAAATGCAGCCCTGTACATTAGGTACCAGAACCGGGGGTGCTCTTTCTCTCCTCCAGCATCACTTTGAAGAGCTTTGTGGTTTTGTCCAGCTCCTCGTTACCTCTCAAAGAACCTTGGAGCCACAGGGCTGGCTCCTCAGTGACAGGGTGTTATTACAAGCACAGGCACTGTCCCACTGCCAGGCAGGTCCTTCAGGCTCTGTGGTGCAGAAGATGGGCAAGGAAGTGGGAACCAGGCTCCGGGCACCACACTCAGGACTCCTTACACAGTTCACATAACATAGAAACACTATGTGTCATACACAGACACCTGACAGCAGGAACATGGGTGAACTCTGCCGCTCTCCCGGTGAGCCAGTTACTCAGAAGTATGCCCTTGCTTTTGCTCACCTGGGGATGAAATAGATTTTATATTCTCTCACGTACCTTTCCGATAGGCTGGGCAGACAGTAGTCCCTATCCAAGCTAGCCTATAGTCCAGCTCCCCAGCAGCTGAAGCTCTTTTTTGGGGAGACAGGAACATGAACTTCTTCCTGAAGGGGAGGGTAATTGAAACCTAGATTTGTATATGAGGTGTGTCATCTTCTCTTCTGCACTGTTAAAGGAAGCAGATCTATTGCTATGCTACAGAGCCTGCTTTTATTCTCTAGTTTTAGGATTAGGCATTATCTTGGAGCCCAGATGTTCAGCTCTGTAAAAACCAAGGCGCTTCTGCACAGAATGAGCTTTCTAGCATCTTAGTACTTCTTAGTCACCAAACTTAGACTCCACGGAAGTGTAGATATGGCCAGGTTTAGACATTCACTGGTTTTCTCGGTATTGCATCTCTGGAGCTGTGGGCCCAGACTCTCCATGTGTGTCACTCACGGTGTGATACCTGCCCCAGCAGCGGTGGCAGGCCCGAGCAGCCGCCCGGCCAGCATCAGCAGGGCTCTCACTGCTGAGATATTGGGATAAGCGACTGGAGGCATGAGGTTGTACACTGCTTGAAGTACTAAGCCTTGCAGCTGTGGGACACAGGTGGCTGCTGTTGCTGTGTTGTTGGAGCATCTCTGCACCATGTTGCACTATGCAATATAGAGGACGCCATCATTTATCAGGGAGTGTAGTGATAGGATGAGGGGTAAAGGTTTTAAACTGAAAGAGGGTCAATTTAGATTAGATATTAGGAAGAAATTCTTTACTGTGAGGGTGGTGGGACACTGCCCAGAGAAGTTGTGGATGCCCCATCCCTGGAGGTGTTCAAGGCCAGGCTGGATGGGGCTTTGAGCAACCTGGTCTAGTGGGAGGTGTCCCTGCCCAGGGCAGGGTGGTTGGAACTAGATGATCTTAATCGCTTCCAACTCTAACTATTCTATGATTCTGTGATTTCAGTAATCCTATGTTGCTAATCAGATCTTACTCCTGAAACATTGTTCCCATTGAGTGGTCTCCCATTTTGAAATACAAAGCCAGAAAATGCCAATGGCCAGTAAATGCTCACGGCCAGTAAATGCCCACCTCCTTGCCCCCAGTAATAAGCAAAATAAGTCTCTAACCACCCTGATAAATGCCCTAGACTTCAATTTTATTAACACTTGTTAACACACCCAGTGTGATTGCATTGACTAGTCCCACCTGACTTCAGTAAGACGATTCACCATTGCAAGCACTGAACTTGCTTGAATTTTGCAGAAGAAGCAATGCCATTGGCCAGAAGAAACTAAGAAAACCGCCAGGGAGGAACTGCAACACAGCACAATCTCATTCATTTCTGGATGAATTGTGCCAAGGTGGAATTTAAAAGGCTGGTTTCTGTTCCTGTTCCAGCCAGGATGGTTATCTGTTGACAGCAAAGTTATGTTCACAGTGACCTTTATAAAATTGTTGAGACTCTCTGCCATTGTGTCCATGACACTAAGGAATGACTAAAGCTCTGATGTAAAAATATCTAAAAGTATTTTAACCATAGTCTCTTGCAACCTTATTGGAAGAGAGGGGTAATCTGCATAAGTAGGAAGCTTCTTCATCTGCTTATCTTAATCAGGAAACTATTTGGCCAGGTGATCTGCGCCAAGATCACTGAAGAGAGCAGCTCCGTATCATTTCCCCAGGCTCACTCCCCAGCCCTCCTACTTTTGCAAAGGTGCCTAATTTTTAGCAAGACCTCAGTATATAGTGACTTTAACAGACGCAAATTTATGCTTTCATAGGTGTGCGTATTGTAGTCAACCTAAAAATAAATGCAGAACTGCACTGAGTTTCCTCAAACAAAAACTTTAAAATATCATATCTCATCATATGAGACAGCCTTCAAACACTGAAATAAATGTCCTCTGCAATATCCTAATTTCTTTTTTCTTTCCTTTTTTTTTTTTTTTAAGAGGTAACAAAGATGGACAGTCCCTCTATCTTCCCTCAGTAGTCCGATTAATTTAACATCCAGGCACAGTCTGAAAAAGTGAAATAAAATGGTTTTCATTGATCTATTAATCCTTCTTTTCTATCCATATCCTGTAATATCAATACCCTTCCTATCTCAAAGGGATGCATTGGCAAGGACAGGTCAGGGCATAGGAAAGTGAGATACAGGGCATGATATGGAGGAAGCTGTGAACAGAGGCAAAAGGTGCCGGGCTCCAGATGGCTCTTGGGTTCAGGCTTTTTTGTGAGGATTAACACAAATTTTGAGAGATCAGCAGAGTGTGTGAGGCAAACACATGGAGTTCAGAGGTCTGATGACATTTCTCTTCTCCTTCTTCCAGAAGATAAATACCAGTAATCAAAACTGGGATGATCAATCACTCTGAAAAGGCGGCCAAAAGAAAGGGAAAGGAAGAAAAGTATATTTAAAAACAATACATATGAAAGCGGCAAAAATCTCAGAGAATCAGGGCAGCTGAGTGTCGGAGCAGTGAGATGAGGGCACATCAGGACTACTGCATTAGAAAATGAAATTTGCACACACCCACAAAGAGTCAGTGAGACAAGATATAAAAAAAAAAAGTCAACGGCTCTAGCATAAAGCAGATGATGATATGAGCAGCTTTCCTTCTCCTGGAAAAAGAAAGCTTTGACTTGAAGAGAGCCATGAAGCAAGTAAAATAGAATAAATATGCCAATACATTTTTATAAAAATTGAAAGCATATGTGTTGTGTTAAAACATACATTTTAAACAAAACTTAACTTATAGGGATCTTTCCACTGAAGGAGAAAATTTGGGCCAGTTGGAGACTTAGCTGGTAGCAAGGACTGAAAGAGATCTGCACAACGCCACTGGGGTCCGAACGGGGGAGGCCTGTTCCCTGCAAGACTGAAAATCCATTGCAGTATTGCTCTGCTCCGCAAGGCTGCACAGAAGGCAGAGCTGCGGTCCTTCCACCAGCCCTTGAAGGAACCCAGGGGAAGGGAAAACTTCAGTGCGTGCCTGTGGTTCTTAAAAGTATTGCAGTTCTCCCCTGGCCTGTATTGCACCAACGTGACATAGGTGTTCAGCTGTCCGGCTATGTGGGTGCTGTGACGGAGCAAACTCAGGTCCAAACTCACCAGTTGGCCACTGTCTGCTTACATATGGGATTGAAGAGGGCTGTGTTGGGAGGTGGGGAAAGCCATGGTGCTTGTTGCGGGACTCTCTTACCCTCTATGGAGAGACCTGGAACACCAGGCTGACTCTGGCTACACCGAGGTCCTCCCTCTGCCCTGGAGGCAAAGTCACACCACTGTTACCAGACAGAAAACCAGCTTTGGGTCTGACTGAGAAGGGTCCTCATGTTGACTGCTATGAGATAGATGGGAACTGTAGCTCTTGGACATAAATGTGCCTCCAATAATATACGAATATATGGAATCAAATTACCCTTAGCGCTTTGCAGCCCTTTAGGGCTCAGCAAAATCTAGTCAAATTCAATCGCTTTCAGGAGTCAGCAGACACAGCAGCACATCTCAAGACAAGAGACTTTAATGCATTTTCCATAGGCTCAGGAGAGAGGAGGGAGAAGGGTTGTTTTGTCTGAAAATCCTCGACTCAGGTGATACGTTTAAAATGTGCCTGCCGATGTGCTCTGAGATCGCCACTAGCATTGCTGTGGGGCTGTAGGAAATGATTTGCACTGGGAAATCCAGATCTAAACACACTCCCTTATGAGCAAATGAAACTTACTGAAAGTGCCAATTAAGAAATTTATAGCCTTATAAAAGCCTAGCCAACACCGAACTCAAATCTTATGTGAACACCATACAGTGTATACATTAAAATGCTAAAGTGTCACCCTTCAGCTTCATTTGCTCTTTGTTCCATTTAAATCTTCCTCCTGAACCAATCTTAATGTGTCCTCACTCGGCCTAAGATAAAATATTCTTCAGGCTCAGCATTGGCCCACGTTACGTCTAGTCTTTAAGTTTCCACTGGTTTCAGAGTCAAGGCATTATGTGTCTTCATCTCACTGTTACTTCAGTATTTATGACATCCAAAGCTGGATGTCTCAAAGTTGCTTAATGTTCAATTCCACTCCCATAAAAATTGGAGCCCCTCCTTTGGCAACCGGGACAGCTTGTCCACTGCTCCTCCCACCTTTCCACTCAAATGGTGATCGCTGCTTTGCTACCGAAGAAGTCGGTCATTTTAATGCTCAATGAAACTTTTGATTCAGTGCTGCACAGGGGGTGCTTAAAACCCTTTTATATTTCTTTACTTTTTGAGAAAGAGGGCCAGAGAGAAATGGGGTTTCCTCCCTGCTGACTCTCACTAATGTTGCCGATGTATCACTTCAGCGATTGACTCTCGGACTGATTGCTAGGTGCTACCATTCGCCCCTCGGAGGGGAGGCAGGAGGCTATAGCCAGCTCAGCATTCAGAGGCAGGTTAATCACTTGCTCGGGAATGTGTTTCTGCTTCATTCACTTTGTGGGCTTCCTTTTCACTTAGCAATTTGGCTCGTCTACAACACCACCTCTCCGTCCTCATATTGGTTTCTGTTCCCCATTCCCGAGCAGAAAACACACAGAAAGCTTTTCCATGGGCTGCAGATATCACAGGCTTGATGTGCATAAACCCCATCCACGTCCTTTATGTTCTTCAAAGTATTTAAATGTCCTGATGTGGTTCATAGCTTTTTATTTCTCCAATTACCCCTCTCCTTTTTGCACAGAAAGTTGAGATGCTAACTGCTATACACACTACGGGAAGTGCTGTGTACAAGCAGTAGCTTGCTGCTGTGGTTTTCTAGCATCCAACTGTTACTTATTATTATAAAAATGGTACAACATCTAGATTTGAATTGCACTTCCAAGTTCTTCAGTATGCTGCCCATTCTTCCCTACTTTTTGGTCCTTGGGCAAAACCACTATCATAATAAAGGATTTATTAATGATGTAGTAAAGAATTGTTTATTCACAATATATGTTGTCTTGGGATTTCTTCAACCTGTGCCTCAAAGACCTGAAAGCTTTTTGACCCCACCAGAACCAGCTTCCCAGGCGATCAGCTGTTAGGCTGCAGCAGTGGAGCAAACACTGTGTTTCAAAACAGATCCTCTCTTCCAGCCAGATCTGGGTTCCAGAGTAAATCCAGGTGATGCCCAGAACAAAACTCTCTTCATCTGGAAGGTACATATAAAATTCAAGGGAGGTGAAAATTAGCAGAGGAATTAAGTCCTTAAAAACAAAACTTGGAAAATTCTTGTTTTGAACTTGTAAGTCACAGGGGGTAAGCTTCTTTATAAAAGCATATCATTTGCTAGTTGTGTACCAAGTCACTGAAAAATGAAAGAGCTGAAAGTACATGATTCA